>NW_023601754.1:18277360-18671821 GCF_014898055.3 Talpa occidentalis
TACCCCTTCCCTCTCTCCTGACCTGCCTCCCACCCCAATCCATCCCCTCCCTCCTACCCTTCTCTCCCCTCCCCTTCCATCTCCCCTTCCACCCATTTCTCCGCACCCCCTTCCCTCCCTCCCCTCTAACCCTTCCCCACTCCCCTCCCCTGTCCTCCACCCCTTCCCTACTCCTCCCATTCCTGCAGCCCCTCTCTACCCTCCCTCTTCCCTCTCCCCCACATCCCCTTCTGTCCTCTTCCCCGACCTCCCTCCCTCCTCACACCCTTCTCCACCTTCCCTCCCTCCCCCTCACACCTTCCCCTCCTCCCCTTCTCTCTCCCTCACAACCCCTTAGTCCTTCCCTCTTCTGTCCCTCCCTCCCTGCTGTCACCCTCTCCACCCTCCCCCCCCTCACCCATTCCCCACATCCCTTTCCCTCCCTCTCACCTCCCTCCCTCTCCCTTCCCCATCCCTTCCTGTCCTCTTTCCACCTCCCTGCCCCTCCCCCACCCCTTCCCCCTCCCTTTTCCTCCTCTCCCTCCCTCCTGCCTCTTTCCCAACCTTCCGCCTTCCCTTCCCCACCCCATTTACCTCCTCCTCTCACCGCTCTCCTGCCCCTCCCCTCCCTCCTATCTCCCCTCCTCCTGCTTTCTCCACCCCACCCCTCCTTCTCTCCCCTCCATTCCTCTCCTCCTTCTTCTCCCCTTCTCTGCTCCCCAACCTCTTCCCTGTACTCTCCCTGCCCTCCTCCCCACTGCCTGCTGTACCCTCCTCTCCTTCCATTTCCCTCTCCCCCCCATTTCCCCCTCTTCTCCTCCTCCCTCCCCTTCCATTGTTGAAGTCCATTCTTCAGGAGTCATTTTCAGTGTCTTCCTGAGCCACTTTGAGTCTTGCTGTGTCTGTAGCTTCCCCGGAAGCACCACCATTGCTGTGGCCTGCGAGGCCCTGCAGCCCTTTCTCCTCCCTAGTGCGGCTGGCACCACCCTCTGTCACGGTACCTGCAAGGGGTACCTGAGCGTCACTTCAGACGTCAGGCACATCAGTGCTGCCTGATGTCCCCTCTCCGCTGCTCTTCTGGTAGCTTTGGGTTTTTTTTTTTTTTTTTGTATTGATTTATTTTTTTGAGATAACATTGGTATACCACGTTATACTAGATATACAGAAGCCCCTTTTTCAGTTCATGTTACAGCACCACACCCACCACCAGGACGCCCAGTCTTTTAATATAGTCCTGTGGTCCATACACACCATGGAATATTACTCAGCAATCAAAAAGATAAACTCATGCCATTTGCAGCAACGTGGATGGTGCTGGAAGGGATCATGCTCAGCAAAATAAGTCAGAAAGAAAAAGAAAAATACCGGATGGTCTCACTCATAGCAGGAATTTAGAAAACCTAAATAAGGGACCAGGAAAGAGACTATAATAAAGTAAAAATCAAAATCTTCTGGTAGTTTTGATCAGCTTGGCCATGTGTAGGTGGCCTCTGAGGAGACAGCCAGCCACGTGGCGGCCTGGAGGTGGCTCCCGGGGCTGCTGTAGCTCCACACCCGCCCCCGCCTTCACTGCCCGTCAAGCCAGGGCGTGTTGAGGGAGTGCTGCCTTTTCTTTCCTGTGACCTGTCTGTCCCTGCTTCTTACCCCGCCTTTTTTCATGGCACCTGGGTATTCCTAGTGTAACAGGGTGGGCCCCAGGGAAAAGGAAAGTTCCAGGTTTGAAAGTCTTAAATGTTTTGTGTTGATGTGGCGGATGGCAGAACCCATTTAGAGTAGGCGGGTTTGCGGGGTCTGGGCTGCCCCGCTCCCTGCCCTGTAACAATAGCATCCATGTTTATTAAATTTATATGTTTCCTGTCATTGAGTTAAAAGCATTTTTCTTTCCACAGCACATCAGCTTTTAAAGAAATATTTTCTACATAGACATTTTTAGCTTTGTGTAGCTTCTCATTTTTTTCATGGTTCAGGTTTTTGTCCTTGGGTTTTTGTCCTTGTCCCCCCACCCCCACCCCACAGTGCCTTCTGGGCCACAAGACCTGCCTCTTCATGCCTAAAGACTCTGTACCTTCCTCCCCAGATAAGTACATGCAGGTGAATCATGCCTTGTTTTCACTCAATGGGCGGACGGGCTATGTCCTCCAGCCGGAGAGCATGAGGGCGGAGAAGCACGACCCCATGCCGCCGGAGAGCCAGCGCAAGATCCTCATGACGCTGACCGTCAAGGTAACGCCACGCGATGCAGACAGCCCAAGCGCCCCCCAACAGATGAGTGACTCAAGAAGCTGTGGGCTGTGTACACAATGAATGCTACTCAGTGAGCAGGAAAGACAAACTCACGCCACTTGTGGCAACGTGGATGGAGCCAGACGGGCCCATGCTAGCTGAAATAAGCTAGAAAAAAAAAAGATAAATATCGGATGGTCTCACCTATAGGTGGACTATAGAGAAACCAAACAAAGGGTCTGGAAAAAAGACAAAACTCGCAAGCTGACCCCAGATGACAGGCATATGGTGTGGGATGCCGAGCACAAGGGACTGTGGTGATGGTTCATGGGTGATGCGGTGGCAGAACTGTGGGGACTCCACCTAAGGGGAGAAACCTATTACTGTACCAAAATGAACCATGATATAAGAAAATAAAAAAGTTGAAAAATGTTAATGGCATGCTCCCCACCCTTGCCCTGGGAGCCAGGGAGGCCTTGGGAGGGTGCCTGTTCGCAGTGCACTCCAGGGCCATTGCAGGGGAGAAGTGGGGAGGGATGGCCCCCCAGACTGTCTTGATCACCTCCCCTTCATCCATTGGGGGTGGGGGTGGTTGGTGAGAAAACAGGCTCAGCTGACTCTGCGGTCCCAGCAAGGTTGATTTCTGGCCAAATCAAACCTGTGGAAAACTGGCCATTTAGGCTTTAGGGACCAGAGAGCGTGTCTCCCCAGGGGTCAGTTTTAGGGATGAAGCCTTATTAAAATTCATGCAGCTTTCAGAGACTGCACGGACTCTTTGTGAGAGTTTTGTGCGTGCCTTTTGGGAAACTGTGGAAAGTAGAGAAATGAATTGCCTGTCTCATAAGATTAAGGAAGTAAAAATGAAACATTAAATAAAAAAGGTCTTGGGAAAAAAAAACTGGTTGCAGAAAGAATATCACACATCTTTCCCATCGTTTCCTGAAGCTGGGAGACAGTGAGGGATCTGTCTCTGGGGGTGCCTCTGGGCAGGAGTGCGATTGTTGTGTGCTTAGGTGAGGCGCCCCCCCCCCCCCCACACACCATTGATTCTGATGACATGGGAGCTCCTGTCCTGCCTCCTCCTTAACCCTCAGCCCCCGTCCTGGTCCACAGCTGGGTGGTAGCCCAGCAGATGGCCGTTTGGATGTCTCCAGTAGAGAAATCGAGGCTGACTGGGAACTCCCAGGTCTGACTGTAGAGTCCAACCTGAGCTCGTGGTTAGACCTCCCAGCCCCGCCAGGGAACTTGCTAGCACTTACGGGTGGCCGGAATCCCAGCGCCTATCCTTTGCCGTCCTAGGTGCTGGGCGCTCGCCATCTTCCCAAACTTGGACGAAGCATCGCTTGTCCCTTTGTGGAGGTGGAAATATGTGGAGCCGAGTATGACAACAATAAGTTTAAGACAACAGTTGTGAGTAAGTTGCCCGGACCCTTTCCTCTCCGTTGTCAAGTGAGTTGGGTTGCACGCTGGGCAGGCCATTCCTCAGGGAGCTGGTTGCAGGCAAGCTGTCGTTCTCTAGTCTTTGCCACCATCCCCTTGTCCTGGTTCAGCTCAGGGAGGCAAAACAAAGGGCCAGTGATTACACAGTTGGATTACACAGTGGGTACCCAAGGCGACCTTCTCTGCCTATGGCTCATGTCGGGAGCCACAGGCAACGCTGTTGCTCCCTGCTCTGTGGTGCTGGGGGTGGGGGTGGGGGGTTCTCCCCGATATACCTGATACTTAATGAGCAGAGATACGCAGAGAGCAGCTCTGCTTCAGCACAGCGCCTTGCACCCCCCAATCAGAGATATGGTCCCCATGTCCTGTCCCCTTTTCTCTTTCAAACCCACCTATTCCTGCTCTGCCATCTACCTCCCCTCCTGTCCTGTCCCAGGGAGGGGAGGTGGGAGATGTATAAAGGGGGAGGTGTTCTCCCCCTGCTCACCGAGGGCCAGGCCAGTCCAACTTTACCAGGGTTGCTTACTAGAAAAATGATGGTTGAGATTTTCTCAGCACTTGGCATAAACACGTGTTTACATGGTTGCCAAGGCGAGTCGAAGCCCAAGGATATAGGGATGGTTTTACCAGGAGGCTACAGGACAAGCGGGGCAACTAATGAGCTTTGATCTCCTTCCAGATGACAATGGTCTCAGCCCTGTTTGGGCGTCAACACAGGAAAAGGTGACATTTGAGATTTACGACCCAAACCTGGCATTTCTGCGCTTTGTGGTTTATGAGGAAGATATGTTCAGCGATCCCAACTTTCTGGCTCATGCCACTTACCCCATTAAAGGAATCAAATCAGGTAAAGGGGCACTTTAAGGTGTTCCATTTGGGCTAGAATCGTCCTCTAAAATAGCCTTTGTCCTGGTTTGTATGAAGTCATTGCAAAACCTAGGGAGGATTGCACAGCCACGCCCATGGTTCCCAAGAGCGGGGGCGGGGCCCAGCACTGAGCCTGGGGCCCAGAGAGAGGGGGCAAGATGGGGTGCTAAGCCCTTCACAGTTGGGCCACCAGCCATAGTGTTTCTTTTTGAAAGGTTGGAAGCTGTATGCCTCTCTCAGGCAGGGCCAGGGGCTTAAGTCGGGAGGGCCCCCTGCCCTGGCTGGCCCGGCGGCGCTGTGCAAAGGGCCTGAGCAATCAGGGTGAGTCACCATCTTAGTTAGATCGGCCTCTCCTGAACCATCTGGGGCAAGTTACTTATGCCCTCAAAGCTTCGTCTTTCTCCTTTTATAAAATTGGGATGGTTGCTTTACTTCCTCCAAGCTGAATAAAACACAAATCTTTTATGGTTTGGGATGGGTCATTTTGTGTTTGCCAGAAACCAAGCTGGGTCTTGTGACCAGTGCTGAAGAATCCCCAGACTGAGTCTGAGCCCCTTGGAGGCAGTGAGGGCAACCCCCCCTGGCTGGGTGCTGCTTCCAGGCCACCTCTCCAAGTCACTGCCATGTCACCGTGGCCATCCTCACCCCACGGGCACAGTTACAAAGCAAGGGACTGCCTGGACTTTCCTACTGGAGTTTTGTACAGTGTCCTGCAGTCAGGCCTTCCCTCTGTGCTGAATTCCCTATTCCCCTTTCCAGAGTGACTTTTGATGGCTGACACCATATATCCTTCTCGGTTCCTCACGAGGTCACTGTTTCCCTGTTTTTTAGGAACCATTTTTCATGAGAAAAAGCACTCATTTGGGTGATCTGTATACTCTCCTATCTTTCCTCTTGGTGTTGTTTGGAGATGTTGCTTGGTTGTTTAGAAAAAAATTAAACGTGGATCATAACAAATATTCCCTAAATTTCTATCACTGAACACCTGTCTAACAGAGGTATTCGGGGCCGGGGTTCGAAAATTCAGGTTCCCAGGCCCATCCCAGGATGCTGATTCCTCAGGGGTGAGGCCCAGGAAGCTACCTGGTCACCTGGCTCCTTAGATGACCCTTTGATAAAACAGAGCTGGGCTAAGGGGCCACTTGCCATCGAGGAAACAAGTTCCTGAAGCAGGTTAGTTAATTAGACAAGCACTTGAGAAATTTTAAGTAATTTTTTTTTTATCACTCCAGAAATATCCATCTTTATAACTTATGTGTGAATCCCAGAGGTCTGATACTTGGCAGCCCTCCTGGTTGGCTTGCCCATCCTATAAGGGTTGGGAACGCCAGCACTATAGCTGCAGCCCTTGCTTTGTAACTTGTCTCTTAAATTAGCTGAGTAGATAAGGCTTCAGGCAGATATTTTTAGGGTAACTGTGCCCACGCTTTCCTAACCCCTCCACCAGCCTCATTCTGCACCCATGGTGGCTCATGTGCCGCCCTCCTTGCCAGGTGGTTTCTAAGGATGAGGGGTACGAGCTGTGAATCCCTCCCAAAGGCTTGGAGAATGTCAGAGGGGATGAGCCCCGCACCTCATCCACCACCGCCTTGTGTCAATTCATCTGCAGAAGGCTGTGACTTAGCTTGGGGATTTAAAATACAAAGAACAAAACCTCCAGGATGACACCTGGCACATCCACATTCATGGGCAGAATGAAATAAAATGAACAATCCCTTTGTGGATAAGGCATGGCGGTGGGGTCTTCTGAACTTGAAAATAAAACTGCCCATTGTCATTAGGGATGTACATAAGCTTTTAAGCCAGCTGGAACCCAGGAAGGAAGGCGGGGAAAGCAGCATTTATTATGTGAGGTGCCTTAAACTCTCTCCTTTAATCCTCACAGCGTTTTAGCATCTCTGCTTTTTAAACATGAGCACTGGAGGCCTGGAGATGTTAATTAACTTGCTCAAGGTCACACACCTATAGGACTGGAGCTGGGACTCCCTCCCCTGCCCCTCCTCTGCAGGCCTCCTCTGGCCTTCCCCAGCCCTCCTCAGCCAAGACTCTGCTCTTTCTTCCAAAGATGTTTCCATTTCCCTTTGCTCTGACACAACCTAAACCAATATGAATGAAGACAGACCCACACTCTAGTTCTGAATCCCAATATACACAAAGACTTGAGAAAAATGAGATGTGGGCAGCAAGGAGGGTACGTGGAGCTGGAGTGGTCATGGACTTGAGACGGAACTCAAGTCTCGAGGTCTGGAGTTATATGCCAGAGTTCCCTCTCGGCTCAGAACCAAGTGCCAGAGGGCTACCTGGCCCTCCCCAAAGGGCTCCCACATCCCAACACATTCTAATGGTCAGTTGATACCCAGACTGACTGCTTCTCCACAGATGAGATCTCAGGTGGTCCCCAGCCAGCCAGCCAGGTGCAACCTGCATTTTAGTAAGAGCCACCAGTTGTTCCCATCTACACTAAAACGGGAGAAGTGGGCCTCCCTGGTGGCACAAGGGGTTAAGCACCACACTATGACACAATCTGCAGCCTTGGCAGCACGAGTTTGATCCCCGGCCTGCCAGGGAGCAACCCACATGGTGCAGCAGACCTCTCCTGTCTCTCCCGCTGCTCCCCTCAACAGTGTATTTCGTCAGTCTGCCTGTTCTGTTCCCCACTCTGTCTCTGGTGGATCCTCTCACTCCCCTGCATCTCTGGCCTGCACCCCAGCTCTTGTATGCATAAATAAATCAATCTTAAAAAAACAAACAAACAGGAGAAGCACTAGGCTAGCCCACAAGAGTTGAGAGGGTATCCAGGCAAAAGCCAACAGCAACCAGACCAACAACACAGATCACATCACCTGTAAGGGGAGCACCGGGTCAGGAAGCTTCTCTAGAGAAGTGCCCCCAAATCCTCCTCTTGGACCCAGACTGTCACCCGAGTATTCCAGGACCGATGTGCATCCTCATGTGCGCTGTTCAGGGATTACATGTCCCACAAGCTCAGGCTGAAGAGAAGCAGAGGACACACTTAGGCAACCTGGACACTGACAGGTGTGAGTGAAAAGTTGTGGGTGGTCATTTCTCTGCATGTCATTGTCACCCCAGGACACAAGCTGAGTCAGGTGAATGAGACACCTGCTGAGCTCTTTAGCGGGAAGAGTCCAGATGTCATCTTGCAAGTCCATGTATCGTGCACACAATTAACAAACGTCATAAAACCAATAGAGTCAGAGGTTAGTGGTAGACCCAGGTGACAGTGTCCTTGTTATATACTTCTCGCTCTGCAGTGTGGTTGAAAATTTTTGAAGAAAATGTTTGAAATGTAATTCCCTTTGTGGGAGGGAGAACTGTTTACAAAGTGGGCAAGCATGCCAGTCTCCTCCTCAGCAGTGAGACTCGGAGCGGTTATGTAAAGGCCACAGAAGAGAGGGTAAGGGGACCTGGAGACTGACGGATGGGGGTGCCAGAGGAAGCTTTGGAGACAAGCAAGAGGCATGTGATGGCTCTGAGACAAGACTGAGATGGACACTGTGAGGTTCAGAACCGCTCAGCTAAGGGCATGGTCCTTCATGGTTAAACAGAGGCATGTGCCGTCTGGGGACTGATACTGAAAGCAGTCTTTCCTTCTGGAGAAAGGGTTTGTAAGTTTGTGGGGTCCAGACTTTCATGTAGACTTTCCTTTTTCAATCCTACCTCATTAAAACAAGCAAACCAAGCAACCTTTGGGACGTGCAGCCTGAAACATTTCTCTACAGCATCCTACCCCAATAAAAAGAACATTTCGGTGACTATGGGCCTAAATAGGGAATAGCTTTTCTGGGGGGGAGGGGGAAATTTGAGGTGGCCGTGAACAGCCAGGACCAGGAGCTCTCCCCACACCGGGAATCTTCAACCGCGAAACCCACCCTGTCCTAGCTCAGTAAAGGCCTCAGTGGGGACAGCATAGAAGCCTCCTTCCCTCTGCACATCTCTTGGCCTCGAGCATATTTTAGGAATTGAACCTCGTCTGCAGTCATGCTGAGTTCAATGTGTAATACTCTGAGGGTTTTAATTTCTTCTGAGTGAGTCATTTGCATTTCTAGGTGGCAGGTATTTTTGATGTCTCCGTGTGGACCTGCCAGTCAAGGCTACCTTCTGGAGTCCCCCTCTCTAAACATCAGGATGGGAACTCTGGCTTCTAGAAAGTCTGCCCCCACACCTCCTCCTCTACCCCCGCCCTTGCATTGGATACTGACCTCTGTGCTCCTTGACCTGGCTCACGTGAGAAAGCTGAGGCCTGACATTTATCTCCTGTCTCTGTTGTTTTTCCATCTGCTACAGGGTTTAGGTCAGTCCCTCTGAAGAATGGGTACAGTGAAGATGTTGAGCTGGCTTCCCTCCTGGTTTTCTGCGAGATGCGGCCAGTCCTGGTGAGTGGAGAAACATCCCAGTGTGCCTGAGCTGTGTTTGCTGGTGGTTGGAGAGGGCTGTGTGTACCGTTGGCTGATGCACTTCAACCCATCGAGAAGGATCTGGCCAAAGAAGCCACATCCTAAAAGAACTCCTTCTAGCTACAGACTTCCCCAGAGGCCCCAGGTTTTCCCTGCCAGCATCTTTCCTTGATAAAGAATGCTGTAAGCATCTGTGAGTAGGTTATGTGGTTACAAAGGGTGAAGCTTTGGAAAGTTCCTCACAGCTTCGTTTCAGTGAAAGCCATGTAAGATGTTGCTCTTCTAGAAAAGCTCACCCTTCCTGGGAGCTTTTTGCCACCTGTTGGTCTTTGGTAATAATCCCTCCCCAAGGTCTGAGAGCATCCACTGAGGCCTTGTTGTGGCTTGTCCTGGGGACGGAAATGCATGGATGCCAACTTCCGTTGTGAGTGGTACTCCCTTAACCGGTCTCTGCTGAAGCAACCTGCTTCTTGCTTCTTTTGGTTTGTCCTATCCTTATGCAGACACAGTCTTTCCTTTGGTTAACCAGATGGTAGGCTTGGGCAGGGGGAAAGGCCTGGCCTTTGAAAGAGGGTGAGATAAGGGTTAAGGACACAGTGCCAACATCTTGGGTTTGATGATGGGAGAACTGGATAGTTCTTGTGATTCTGGAACTTCGGGGTCTTTGTGCCACCCTGTCCAGTAGAACGAAATTACTTGGTATATGTTGTAGGGCCCCATGTGTAGCCAGTACAACCTCTGAAGATCTTTTCTAGTCTAAAACGCAGGATGTGTTGCGTCTGTGGTCATCCCCATCTCTTGCGATAACTTGGGAAAACCAGTGGGCTGATGTGGGCTTGTTGGAGGAGTAGGAATCTTGTTTTCTCATCCTGGTGCTCTCTGAGAACCATCCAGTGGAGAAGGGGATACTGTTGAACAGCCATAGTTGGCAGCAAAGATGGAACTGGAAGGGATCATGCTAAATGAAACAAGTCAAAAGGAGAAAGACAAATACCAGATGATTTCACTCCCATGTGGAATATAGAGAAACAGAACAAATGAAATGACAAAAAGCAGAAACAAAAATAGAGCATTTAGGTTACCAGAGAGGGAAACCAGGGACAGGGAGTCTAAGGGGAGGGGGACCCAATGGACTGTGAGGGAAGTTTATGGGTGCCTTGGTGTTGGGTATGGTAGGACCACCCATTGGTTATACTGTGTTACAAACCAAAATCACCTCAACAAGTAACACACACACCACACACCAGCCACAGGGATAGCCGCTGGGTGCCTCTGCACCCAGAGGCGGGTGTGACAGGCTTTTATGTACAGCTCTCTGCCTTGATGTTCAGTTTTTGCAACCTTGGTAGTTTTTTGCTTTGAAGCATCAAGATGCAAGAGGATGCAAAAATAAGGACAGACAGATAAAGTAATAAAAACAGAAAGTAGAGAGTTAAAAGAACATAGTAGTAGGGGCTCGGGGACAGCCAACGGCACTTTCTGTTGGTATAGGAAGTTCCTGATGACAAAATTGTGTCTTAAAAGGATGAGGGGAGGGATAATGGAAAGTTTTCCATTTCGAAGCAGATTTTAAATGTTAGTTCTTTAGCCTCTGTCAAGATAAATGTAATGTCTATATGAAAATTATAGTTTTCACTTGAACCGTTAAATTGTGGAACAAAAAAAAAAATCACCTTTCAGGATTCTCTTCCTGTGATGGAAATGCTCGGTCATGCAAGTTTATACAGATTCCTCCCCTCACCAGTGCGAATGAGTCTGTCAGCAAGTCCTAGTGGAGGAGACAAGTCTTAGATTTCTCCTGCTTTAGAATGAACTGTGCATTTATCATCCCATTACTAATAATGGTATCTGAGGTCATTAGTAAGCCCATTGAAAAACTCAGGCTCATTTTACACAAATGCTTAGAAAATATAAAACCACTGACCAGATTGTATGAAAAGTGTAGATTTGTCACTTGGGGGAGGAGACAGGCACATAGTTATTGTAGAATCTACACTCTATGCATCCTTCCTTTCCTGGACCAGTGCATTCTCTAAGTGTCATCATAATACATGTTCATTCTTTAAAGCATGTTTGTTTTTTCTTAAACTTCATGGTACTCTTGACTTGGGGGGCTGGGTCATCCTTTGGGTTGGGGGTCGTCCTGTGCATTGTCAGTGTTTAGTGGCATCCTGTCCTCTCCCTGCCAGATGCCAGAAACCCTCATTTCCCCCATTTAATTTAACCGTGACAATCTCCAGATATTGTGAAATGTCCCCTGGCAGCAACCTGGTTGACAACCATGGTTTAAGATCAGAATTATAACACTTTCCATACTATTACCTAGTCTTCATTAGCATGTAAATGACAGATTTTTCCACCAGTGAATCGACCATAGATTAATCATTCCCCCAAGTTGGGCATTTAGATAGAATCCACTTAAAATAAGGCTCTCATGAACATCTTCATGGGGTAACCCTTTTCCTTTTTAAATTCAGAATTATTTCCCTAGGATCAATTCCCAGGTATGGAATTAGTGGGATTAATTTTCTAATTTAGGGGGGTGGTAACACTGTAGAACCCGGTCCTCCCACAAAAGGCCACAATAGATTCACTTGCAGCCCCTTGGCTTCATCCAGGCCACCGAAGGGTCTGGATTCAGTGGCCAAGGAGGGACTGCAGCTTTGGTGTGTACACAGAGCCTATCTGCAGACATTCCTGCAACGTCGAAGGGGTCAAATCCATTTCAGAGGGTGCAGGACTGTGTTGAAGTAGACACTGCCATGTGACGCTGCTGTTAGCGACCCAGAAATGTTACACAGAATTGAAATGGTTGTCACTGGTGACGCCTAGAGAAAAGCGTAAATTTAAAAGACAGAGAACATTGTTCACCCAGATGTGACTTCCTTGCTGGGGATGCCACTGTAGTGTAGGGAGAGAGAGGGGTTCCCAGTGGATCCATGACGCCCACACAGCTAGCTGCTCTCTGGCCGGAAAGCTGTCTGAATGGGCAGATCTAGCTCCAGCTGCTGCTTCGCCAGCTCATAAGTGCCCACCTGTCCCTGGCTTTATGCCTCTTGCAGGTGGTGTGGGGCCCTCTGCCCCTGCTGCCACGTGGGGTCTCTGGGGTTGTGAACCATAGACCTTCCTTATCCCCATGTCCTCTGTGATGCCAGGGAGATGTTCTCTTCAACAGCTTCAGGAAAGACTTGTTTGAGCAAATGATCAGTCCAATGAAGGTTGGGGGGATGTTGACTCAAAACATTTGCTAAGACAGAGTTTAAAGTCCCAGAAAACCATCAATATCACTTTAAACCCTTTCTGGAGAAACCATTTACATGGTACAATGACCTGATCAATTCTCAGTCTTTGACTCTGTAAGCTGTGTAGATGGCTTATAGAGAGTATTTTAAACTACATTTTATTGCCTATCATATTTACTTTGAGAAGTAGAAGAAAAACAGGCAGATGGGGGTGAAAAAATCCCTTTAAACATCCTGAATGTTATCATGCTTGGCATTTTGGTGTATTTCCCTTGCCTGGCAATTTTTTGCATATTTCCTATTTGGGTTCACATAATACACATGAATGTATGTCCTTTATTCACTGCACTGGTGACTTTGAAGCATTTTTCCATGTTATTATATGACTTTCAAAGCCATCAATGCCTGGTTCACCAGGGATGGGTCCCTAGCCATCCTCTCAGTGATGGACAGTTAGGTGGTTTGCCATATTTTACTTTATAAATAATGAGGGTCTTCATATAACATTTTTTGATTAAACTGGATTTCCTGAGGCTAGATATTTAGTAATGGAATAATAGATCAAAGAGGAAAAAAAATCACCGACATCTATCTCAAAACACATGAATTGTTTTCTGAAAGTAAATAGTTTAAGTTGATGTATTATATCCTGTCTTGCCATGCACCGAAAAGAGCTTCTACCCAAATGATCTGAAACTGTGAGAGTCAGAAGAATTGGGCCAGCAGGAAGCAGGGGAACTTTGAGAAAACCACTGCCCCAGGATCTTTGAGTACTGGTCCTGGATGGTCTGGGCTTCACTTGGGGCTGAGTGGAGCTAAGATGGGGTGAGGATGATGACTTAGTGGGAAGACCGGATGCTGCTGTTTCAGGGATGGGCTCAGCCAGCAGGGCTATGGAGCACACAGCAGAAGCCTGAGGTTCTGGAGGGGAGCTGCATCAAGAGCTGAGCTGTCCTGGTTTCGAGGTTACGGAAGATTTCTATACAGACCGAGAGAAAGACCCTCCTTGTGCCACAACAGCTCATGTTTGCTCAGTCCTGGCTCCAAGGAGCAGAAGCTGATGTGTCTCCCATTAACATCCAACGACTGCACCTGACTACTGAGCACACACAACCATGAGCACGTGGTGGAGGGACACTGGCACTCAGAAAGCCCGAGGGTCCCTGCTGTAATCATTGAGTAGGGCTGGCGGAAGCACCTAATGACAACCCTCAGTCATAACAGCTTCCAGGGATATCCAGACAGAGCACTAAGACTTTGTGGGCTGTGCAACAAAACTGACTTGGGGAATTAAAAGAATTCAGCGTATTAACAAAGAGATCTACATTGGTGACCCAAAGGACACATGGACAAAAAGTCTCTAACTCCTGAGCATTTACCATCATGAGCTGGAGATCAGGAAAGAAAAGGGGAGGCACTGTCATTGGTCCTCTGAGCCTCATGCTAGCACATCCCGAAAGGACAAAGTGGAACAGAGGGGTGGGATGCTACAAATGAATTGGCCAGTAGGGAACCATCCCCTTGATATCTGAAGGGATGAAAACATGAAATAAACAGATGCCCACTTCCTAGCCATTACTTTTGTTTACTTTGAGGCTAAATAAAGAACCCCAGACTTCCCCAACATACTGTCATCTACAGAGAAAGTCATGGGAGTCTAAGGCCAGACTTGTCCCGCAGCACTGGAAGCTACACAACAGACTCTGAGACAGAAGAATTACGTGTCCAACCACCCACATGCCAAGGCAGCGAACATGTACTGTGGATGATTTTAGAAACCCTGAGAAAGCACCTGAACCAATGGAAACTTACTAGAAGAGAAATTTCTAGGTAGGGAGATGAAGAGGTGGGTAGAATAAAATTTGTGGCACAGTTACTGAAGTATGTGGCATGATAATCTGACAAAGATGTTAGGCTGTTAAGTGTCATAAGAATTCTTGAAACTGAAGAAATATGCTATAATGGAAAATTCCTCGTCATCTGGAACTGAAAATAATCGAGTGTGAACAAAGCCTTGGAGTTGAGAGGGAAAGTAAAGGTGTCTTAAAGGGTTTCCACTTTGATGCCTGGGGGATCCATTGGCTATAAAGCATCTTTCAAGGGGAGGATTTGATGCTGACATTTTGATGTTAGAAGAAAAAGTGATTTTATTAGGATTGTTTGAAAACGGAAGGTAACTGCTTTAAGGCTTGAAAAGTGGGGGCAAATTGAAAGAACATGGAGAAAAACAAAAACCTGACCAAGAGAGTAAAAATTGGGAAAAAGATAAAAGAAATTAAAGTAAAATGTATAGTAATCAAAATAGAATGAATGAGGAAAGGTTATGGAAATAGGAAGGACAGAGTTATTGGGGAAAAACTGGGAGGGAAAAGCTATAGTCAAAGTTAAATTTAAGGTCAGAAGTAGCAAGAGCAGCAGGCAGCAGGAGAGGTCTGCGCGCCATGTGGGACCCTCACCCGGCGGCCGGGGATACAACCGGCGTTGCAGAGGCTGCAGGCAGCCTCACAACCCAGCGTTCAACCTCTGAGCCACTGGGGAAGCCCTCAAATCATTATTTTAAAAATGCATTAGGACATTCTTTGTGACCACGTACACTATCAAGTTCATAAAGTTTCTGAGAAACAGAAGCTCATGGTTTATATTATCAACTTGTAGGGCCCAAAATTATACATAGATCTCTTATTAAATCAAGCTTGTTCGTATTAGGTGTTCATATGTTCTTGCTGATTTTTAGTATACCAGACCTTCCAAATTCTGACACTTTTTAAGTCAACTAATCTTTATATGGGTTTGTTTGATATTTAGGTACTGTGTGTCTCCTAGTTAAACACCTATGCTTGCCTGTGAGCTCAGAGGACAGGTGAAAATGACCTTTTCTAACACACACACTGGATCATCACATACAAGTTTCTCTCAAGGCTCTTGCTACTTTTGACTGAGCCCCAAATGAGTAGATAAATTTGTGACTACAGATTATATATTTGAAAAAAAGACTACAAGATTTGTTAATCTTGTATTAAGTCTAACCACTTCATTCTAGGATAAATAAGGACATATGGGTAGTCTCATTCATGATACTGACAAAAATTGTAGCAGCATATTAGGAGAAGTTTAAAGAAGGTATAGGACTTATTTAAGGGAAAGTATCAAATCCAGTAGGACGACATAAAGCAACAACCTAATAAGAAGTATACACCAATCTTGCTCAAAATTGTTTGGTTGGAATCAAGGGCATTAGTATAAACTCAAAAAAATGTATACACACGCACACACACACACACACGCTAATAAGTGGATAGGAATAAGTGTTTGGCATGAGTTACTGTACATACACACCCTGCTGTCTGCCGAGAAAGCCCAGAACCAGAGGCACCCGCTAGCAGTGATCACCCCTAAGCCCCCAGATCTTGTTTTTTAACTATAATTCCCCCATTGAAAGTAACTGGAGTTCTTCAGACAAGTGGTCAATTACTAAATAGAGCAAAAAAAAAAAATATATATATATATATACATATAAAATGAACCTGAAGTATCTTCAGGTTCCACTAAGAAAAAAGGATGTGACACCAACCTGAAGGAGCTCCTGGTGGCCAAAGGTGGAGCAGTTTGAGCAGCAAAATCATGATGCTGGATTAGAACCCATAGAATAAAACTCTCCACTCGTGGACACATGACTGTGCACTAATTGAGAGAAGAGAGCTCTTCTTTGCAGAAGAATTTGAATTAATAAATGTAAAGGGGATGAGGGCACTAGAAATCACCATTGGTTGCTGCAGGTATGACCTAGCCACTGGATCCTAAAATTAGTGTGAGGGAAAGAGGATATTCGCATAGTCTCAAAGTGTCTTCCTTTAAGAAAGTAACTGGAAATAGAAAGAAGAAAAATGGCGGCTGGACAGTGGATAAACTGGGCAGACCCTCTTGACCAAATCACAGCATCACTACCAGGGAGAAGTCATGCCATTGCACCTATGTGACATTCTTGCCCAAGCTGTATGACCTCAACAGAGCAGGAGAAAACACCAGATGAACCATATTGAGGGGAAATATACAATATTACTGACCAGTACTTTTCATAAATGTCAAGAAAGACAGGAGATGTCACAGATCCAAACAGGGGGCTAAGGTGACAAAGCAGCCACGTGCAGTGTGGGATCCAGGATTGGGTGTTGGACCATAGAAAGGACATGGGTGGGAAAACAGTGAAAACCAAATAGAACTTGTAATTTAATAGTTTCGCGCTTGGCAGGAAGTAGACCTGGGAAGCCAGGCGATGGAGGGTATATGAGAACGCTATACCATCACTGCAACGTTTCTGCAAGCTTAAAATTTCAGTGCACACACACAAAAGAAAAAGCATCCATGAGGAGAAAAGCAAAAAAATAAAACGAATGAACTCCATTCAGATTTTGTCACAGGGCAGGTAAAACTTTTTGCCAAAGAGGTTCTCTAAGGATTCGCACATCTTAAATCTATGTAATAAATACATCATTATATAAATACATGTACATAATTGTAGTAACATATCTTCAACTAAAAGTAGGGGTGAAGTAAGAGCTCAAGTGGGAATAATGACAGCAGAATCATAAATTGATTATGTCCATTTTTGGTTATATCTCCACGGGAGAAGATCAGAGTATGTGAGGGAAACTAGCCAAGTCTCTCTGAAGATAATCCCTAACAACTGAAAACCTCACAACTTGCAGTATAAGCTTTTTTTTTTTCTTTTTTTAAAGAACTGTCAAGTTAAAAATAAAAGAAAGTAACTATTGATTTTGGAAAGCAGAGATTATCATGGGTGGGAGTGGTGAACAAGGAGACTGTCTGGATTTAGGTGATCTTGTTTTATTTCCAGACTCTTTCAATTCCATGCATATATATATATAATTAATAAAACTGAAATTAAAAATTGAACTGTGAGCGGGAGATGATGCATTGAGGGGGAGCACATGACATTCAAGGACATTTGATGGGAAGAGAGATGGATCTGTAGCTGGAGGGGGATGGGGTGGAGGAGCTTTTAAGATCTATCTGCATGCTGCTGATGGGAATGAATAGTATTTAGTATTGATTAGTATTTAGATGGCAAGGAGTGATATAGGAGAGAGAAAGGGTATGTACAGGGGTAAAGAAATGAGGGTGAACAAGAAAGAGGGCATGGGGTCCAGGACAGGGGACCAGGGTGGGCACATTTCCCATGTAGTTTCTCCTACAGTCTATGTGAAACAAGCAGCAGAGATACTGGGAGGCTTGAGGACATCGAGGTGTGATGTAGTCATGTTAATGAGAGCAGAACCACCAATTTCTTAGCGCAACACAGGAGGATTGTATTGTTTATGAGCTTCTGTAATGCAGGCGTTCCTTTTGGATTTTTGCACTGGTATTTACTGCACGTTCAAATCATAAGTTTGGGTCAGGTCTGCTTATACTGGCTTCATAAAAATTTTGTGCAAGCCTGCCTTCCTGGGCAAGTGCCCAGGCCTCTGGCCAGCAGTCAGCTGCTTGATTAGGGGCTGGGATCAAAGCGGACCCTGCCTTGCAGTCAAGACACAGGCAGGGTGTTCAGGATTCCTAAGTACCCGGCCTGGGGCCAGCACTTAACATCCCATTTAGAACATTCAGGAAATCAGATACAACCAACCTATAGACCTCAGGAGGGGGAGAAACTTCCTTTTCAAGATGAGTCTGCACATTAAAATTTTGAAACACTTGAGGAAAATAATAATAGTAGTAGTAGTAGTAGTGCTAGCAAATGTAAAAGCAAGGGAATTTGCTCCATAGATCTGAAAATATTTTTTGAAAAGGAAAAATTCTGGAGTGGACACAATTAAGGGAAGAATTGTGTTGGGTTGTTGGAAAAGTCATGATGCATTTTTGCATAGAAAATGGAAAAAAAGGGGGCCTCCCTGGTGGCGCAAGGGGTTAAGCATAACACTGTGAAGCAATCTGAGACCTCTGTAGCACAAGGGGTCGGCCAGGGAGCAACCCACATGGCGCAGCAGACCTCTCCTGTCTCGCCCGCTGCTCCCCTCAGCAGTGTGTTTCAGTCTGCCTGTTCTGATCCCACTGTCTCTGGTGAATGCTCTCGCCATCACACTTCTGGCCTGTACCCAGCTCTTGTATGCATAAATAAATAAATCTTTAAAAAAAGAAAAAAGAAAATGGAAAAAATATGTCATGACTTTTCTGACAGCCCAATAAATCTGAAGATTCTTTTGGGGAATTTGAGTTGTGGAATTTGCTTTGAACACAGCAAGGCAAGATAAAAATGTGAAAAGGGTTTAAAAAGTTTTGAAATGTTAATGGTTGAGAAATTTCCAGCCTTGAAGAGACTGTAAATCCAGCAGTATAAATAACTATAGATCCACATACAGGCACATTCTATTGAATCGGCAGAATCCCAAGATAAAGGGAAAATTATAAAAGAAAAAGACATTACCTACAAAGGATTGACAAGTGACAGTAGCACTCCCATTTACAGCAATAACAGCCTAAAGACTGAAGAAAATCTTCAAAATGCTAAGACACACAGCTTAAGTCTAGACATTTTATATCCTAATAGCCACTATTCAAGAATGAGGGCAAAATGAAGGTATTTTCAGACATACAAAGACAGATCATTTGGTACCAATAAAGCTTCACTGAAAGAACTACCGTAGTACTTAACTTCAGCAAGAAGGAATGTAACGCAAGGAAGCAATGACAGAGAAGTAGGCACTATACATATATGGGCACTAAAGACCAGACTATGTAACAGCCATGAATGCTCTAGGATTCAGAAAAGAAGATAAAGGACAGCAATGACAGACACCTTAGAAAAGGTGGATTTTGAACTTGATCTGAATAGCAGACACCATCTATTTGAAAGCAACAGGAACTCTTTTGTTCCAGGTGGACAGAAGGTGAGAGAGGCCATGTGTGAAGACTTAAATGGGGTCCTTGTTTTGTTCTGCTTTATTCTTTTTTTTTTAGCATTCAGGTTGTTTATTGTTTATTATTTATATTTTTGCAAGCACGTTTCATAGGTGGTATTCAGAGATTTCTATTTTATCACACCTGGAGGCACATGATATCTGGTGGTCCTGCTTTTAATGATACCAACATTTATCATGACTAAAGTGGAAAAATTTCCTCCATTTAATGAGTTCATTTATTGATGACTATTCTTAATTAGCAAGGGGAGCTGGTCTCCTTGAGGAAAGGCACTGATTTAAGCAAGGTCATTGCTGACTTTCCCAAATGCTTCACTCAGTACATCAAGTGAGTCACCATGGACTGTCCATTTTACCTCCACTCTTTCACAAAGGCCTGTTTTCTCCTCTGCACTTTTGTAAGGGGCCAGAGTCATCTTCCAGTAGTTTCCCCACTCTGCAAAGCCAGCGTTCCACCTGTTAGCCTGTGGGATGCCCATGATGTTTGGTTAGGTGGTTACAGTGGGGAAAAGTTTTTGCAGAGCAAGGTATGACCTGAGTCCATTTTCAGGTAAAAATAAATGACAAAATAGCAAAAAAAAAAAAAATATCAGCACATGTTTTAATAGCACTGGATCCTCTCACTTGAATAACTCCATGTCCATAATAGCCAACAGACTGACCTACCTCAGTGGTCAGCCTTGCACCAGAGCCAGTTCTCTTTAAAGATACTAGGAAGGGGGCACATCTTCATGCTATCCTAACAATGGTTTTTTTCCCCAAGTGTAATACAGAGAATGTTTATGTTCAGAAAACTCAGATATTTCAGGTAGATTTTGTTTCAGTCATGGCTGGATCCAGGTGCTCACCCAAAGACTCTCTATTTCCCTCTCAGTTGGATTCAGTCCCAACTTTCTGTACATAACAAAGGGGCCACTAGTGACTAGACATATCAGCTGATCCCCAGAAAAGAAACTGTTCTTACCAAGAGCTTCAACCAAAGTCTCACAGATGCTTCTGAATGGCCTTTGGTCACCTGCCCAGAGACAGGGTGGGATGGGGAAGACATCATTACTGGGTATAACTGAGTCATGCCCATTTCTGGGCACTGTTACCCTGCCATTCTTTTTTGGGAGGAGGGAGGTTAATAGCTTTATGGAGGTAATTCATACATAGCTCACCCACTTAAAGTGTACAATTCGATAGTTTTTAGTATATTCACACAGCTGTGTGTGCCACCATCACTGAGATTAAGTTTAGAACAATTTCATCTGCCAAAAAGAAACTCCCGTTAACTGTCTGCACAAAGTTCACCATCACCCCAGTCAAACATGAATCTATTTCCTTTCTATGAATTTGCCTTTTCTGGACATTTCATATACAAGGAATCATAGAGTATGTCATCTTTAAGAACTGAATGGAAACAACCCAAATGTCCAAGAATAGATGACTGGATCAAGAAGATGTGGTACATATACACAATGGAATATTACTCAGCAATCAAAAAAGATAAACTCATGCAATTTGCAGCAACATGGATGGAGCTGGAAGGGATCATGCTCAGCGAAATAAGTCAGAAAGAAAAATACCAGATAGTTTCACTCATAGCAGGAATTTAGAAAACCTAAATAAGGGACCAGGAAAAAGACTATTTCTAATAAAGTGAAAATCAAAATCAACAAGTAACTATAAACTAGAGACACACTACAGGGTGGGAGGAGGGAGTAGGATCAAAACAAGGGGGGTGGGAATTGTATGGGGACTATAACCAAGATGAAAATGCGTACATTGTGCAAAAATGAAAAATGATGTAAAAAAATTTATATAAAATTTAAAAAAATGGGCCTCCCCTGGTGGCACAGCGGTTGAGCCTCTGCAGCACCGGTTCAATCCCCAGCTGCCAACGAGGATCCCACATGGCGCACAGACCTCTCCTGTCTCGTCTGCTGCTCCCCTCAGCAGTGTATTTCGTTGGTCTGCCTGTTCTGTTCCCCGCTCTGGTGAATTCTCTCACCCTCCCACGCTTCTGACTGTACCCAGTGCTTATATAAATAAATAAAATTTAAAAAAAAATTTAAAAATTAAATTTAAAAAATGAAAAAAAAAAAAAAAAAAGAACCGACATGTCACAGAGCCTGCTTTCAAGGTTCATTCATGTTGTTCTGTGTTACTGTGCTTTTAGGGCCCTTGCAGAATCTTAAATGGTCCGCTGGCTCCTGCTTACCTTTCTGTCCTCATAGGCTGTTGAATTCCATGTGAAGCACAAGCCATTTAGACCCTGTGTATTTGGAGAAGGGCCAGAGGTGATGTAAACCTATGGACTTGGTTAAGAAATAGGATCAGTGAGCAATGCATTTGTTATTTCAGTTTCCCCAAAAGGTCATCCTCGATTGTTAAATAAGGGTTGTTAAAACTGCTTGCTTCCAAAGGAATCAGTAATTGTGAGTTTTACCTTTGGTTAGAATAGGCCCCGGGTTTTCTGGAGTAACCCCAGTTGTAAAGCTCACGCCTTGTGCGCCTTCCTGTCACAACCTTAGATGCCCCAGTTCTGGTTTGGAAGGCACTGTCACCAAGTGGCTGTTCTCTCCTCTGCAGGAGAGTGAAGAGGAGCTCTACTCCTCCTGTCGCCAGCTGCGGAGGCGGCAGGAGGAGCTCAACAACCAGCTCTTTCTGTACGACACGCACCAGAATTTGCGCAATGCCAGCCGGGATGCCCTGGTCAAGGAGTTCACTGTCAATGAGAACCAGCTCCAGCTGTACCAGGAGAAGTGTAACCGGAGGTGAGCCAGCCACCCTCAGCTGCGAACCCTCCCTCTGGGTCAGGTTCCTTCAGGCAGGTCGGGTACAGGGGATCCAGGCTTCAGGAAAGTATCTCCCTGCCCCACCCTTCCCCAGTCTTGAGAACTCCTTCTGCTGATCCTCTTGACTCCATTGTCTTGGCTCTGTGCGTGAGCTCTGGCAGTGTCTTAAGTATGCACCTCCCTAAGCAGACCTGTCATCACTAGAAGGGCACATGTAATGGGATGTTGGGGGTCAGCCTCATCCAGGGGTGCCCACTGTCGTGCATTATGCAGGGAGCCGAGCTCAGCGAACAGCAAGCCTCTGGTGGAAACTGTGCTGACCTCCTTCCCACAGCAGCTCATTTAGTCTTTACTTTAGCCTGCAGAGTAGCAGCGACCCCAGCGTAGTGACCTGCCAGGAAATGGAGCCTGAGAGAGGCTGAATGTCTTTCCAGAAGCCTCCCTCTTTGACTGTCAGCCCCTATATCATTCAGCCACGTGAGACCTGCAAAAATGTTCAGACTGAGGCGTGTCAGCTCATGGCCCACATGTCAGCCTCATGAATGATGGTGGCATCTGTCTTGTTTCAGGTTGAGAGAGAAGAGAGTCAGCAACAGCAAGTTTTACTCGTGAAAGCTGGGGTACATTGTGTGTGTGCGTGTGTTTGCCCCCAAAACGGACTCTGTTCAGACCCTGGAATGTGCTAATCTGTGACGTCATCCTCTCCAAGCCTGACAGCAAGATGGCATCGCTGAAGGAGACCCAGCTGGCCTGAGGCAGGGTGGTTTCTTTCTCATTTTTTCATCTAGGACAATTTCTTAACTTATGTTCTTGATAGAGGGTTTCCAAAATGCTCCTCGTTTTGGTCTCTCGTATTCCCAAACCTCACTGAATAAAAGCAGTGAAAATCTCAAGTAATTAAACTTTCTGTGCATGACCTGTACAGCAAGCAGGATTCCTTTTCCAGCCTCAACTGACCCAGGTAATTGACTCCATGGAAGTTGAGCCCAGTTCATTAGATTCTGAGATTTTAAGGGAGAAGGCTTTTAACAAAAAGGCAGATGATTCCATGGTTCAGGCCACCAGATCACACCAGGCCTCTCACTGCCACATCTGCCCAGCTTCCCTGTCCCAGGTCAGTGGGCTCAGCTCAGTGCACTTTAACTACCACCGGCTGGATAGCTGGCTAGACAGACCTGCTGCAATGTGTGAGAAGTGAGAGGAGGTTAGGGATGTGGTCTCTGTTCATTAAGACAACTTCCAGTTCATGGTAGACTTGCTTTGTTACTGGGGTGGGGATGGACATCCTGGGACCTCTCTGATTTAAAGAGCCTATCAGAGAGACCCACAGAAGGCTCAGTCAGCTTCTTCCTTACCCCAGCCCTGCCCCCTCATGAGCTGGCTGTGCACCACAGCTGGGGAGACTTAGGACCTGCAGCTCTCTGCTCTCCAGAGACATGAGGTCATTTACCCATCAAATGAGGCGATCAAAGGTCGGCTCCACAGGGAAGTTTCTTGGCATCTCCCAGTTTCCTGGAAAGCAAGCTGAGCCTTAGGAGGCTATAGAAAATCTCAGATGCAGCCATGCCTAGAGGGGATGTCCTCCCCTAGGACCAGATAATATGCCTCTACATCCTGAGACACAAGCAATGCTTTGTGCAGTGATAATTTAGTAATGCTCTGTAAAGGCAAGGACGCTGCTGTGGGGAGTAAGCAGTAGAATTGCCATTTGCTGTGAGTGAAGGGGGAACTGACTTGGAGGGCAAAGATACTACTCAGAGAAAATTGCAGTAGAAAAGAAAAGTCTTATCTTTACTCGGATGACAGTGGCTCCCAGCTGCCCAGCCAGCCCTCCCCAAGCTGCCCTGGGCTAAGAGCATGCTTGTACTGCTGAGAGCACACTCAGACCAGCCAGAGCACTCTCAAACCAGTGGGCTCTGTCTAAGGTCAAGACTTAACCCTTCATTCCACAAGTGTATGGGGCACCTGAATGCAACGCACACTGGGGGTACAATGCTAACAAGTAAGGTGGCTCCTGTCTCATGGAACACAACACACCCATGTGCTTCTAGAAAAAATGCATGTTACCACTCACGAAGCCAGGATTGTAGGGGTCAGCTGCTTGATCAAGACGGGGCTGTTATCCTGAAACATTACTTAGTTCCTCCTCAAATTGGAGCTGCTGTTTTGTTTGGCAGTCAGCAACTGGGCAGCAACACTTTTGATGGCAGCAGATGTGCAAAGCAATGTTCAAGAGAGGTTAGATTTCAAAAGACACAGAACTGCATCTGCAGGGAAGTTTTTCAGACTCTAGCCACTACCCTATTGGCTGTGTGCCAGGTAGCCACTGGAGCCTAATTATTACAGTTCTACTCCCAGTCCCTTCTGACCCCATCAGTCCCTCTACACAGAAGAGCTCAGATTTTGCTGTTTTCAGTTCAGGGGTGAGTAAAAAACATAAACCTGCCCACTTCACTATTTCAAAGCCAACGAGCCAAGGCCTGGATCCCCTTCCCAATGGAAAGGATTTTTTACTACACTGTCAAATTGAGAAGTGATGGCACAGAAGGCAGAAGCTAAGCATCTTTTCAGCCACTACCCTGTAATATTCATTCCCAGCCACACCTCTGCTGAGCAAGACAGGGTTGGGGGGAGGAAGGGCTACACTAAAATGATGCTGGAAGAGCTCTCTCCCTAAAGCTGTGTCCTACTCGGTGCTATAGGGACTTGAATCCACCATTAGAAACTATTTGCTTTGGCTTCTACATTCGTCCTTGATAGGATAACACCTTACTCTTCACAGTGGGTGGAAGGATTCTCTCAGAAAAAACAGACAAGGAAAGCAAAGGGCATGAGTGATATTACTGCTCTTCCCAGAGTAGGCTCAGAGGCCACCTCACCTGAGTATAAGATAGCAGGTGCAACTGTGGTTTATCTTTCCCGTCATAAGTACAGTCAATTCAGGTCAAGCAGGATTGTGACAGGAACATTCTGAAAAGTTACAGCAACTTTAATGGAGTCAAACCTGATTGTCTATGAACTACCCTGTGTGTGTTCACCATTTCCCTAAGTAAATTATTGACAACAATAGTCATTACATGGAAGAGCTAAGGAGGGAACTTGGTTAGAGCATTTGAGTTTGGGGAATTTAGGTGACACAGTTAAAAAATTATTGTGAAACTTGAATTCTAACAGGCACAGTGCAGAGGGGCATGAATGCCCTGATCAAACACCCAATATTTTTCTCAGAGTCCTTTTGCCAAGACTATGTTTTGGACTGGTACACTGCAGAACACATTTGGTGACTTGTTGCTATATTAAGAAGGCAGCCAGCAACATAATCTACTAATGTATATCTGTTGGACTGAACTAAATATAACCTAAACTTAAGTCACCAACACCAGTGGTCTTGAAATGAGTTAGCCATCCCCTGGCTGTCCACCATAACTTCCAGGGAGAACACAGGCTCGAATAGTCTTAGAGGATCAGTTTTCAGATCCTCTCCTCCCTAGTCTTGCTGGAGAACAAGACTCCAGGTGTCAGACTCAGGATATGTGTGTTTGAGAGGTGAAAGCAACTTAACAGCAGGCTACAAATCCTTTTACGGTTCTGAAGGTTCCCAGTTTTTCACTTTGAACTACACTGAGGAAACCCTCAAGATTTTGGAATATTTTTGTGTGCAGTTATAAGTGAGTTGGGAGTATTATGTTATCTTGCTATCACAGAGCCCCTCTGTTCCCTGTCTGCATAACTATGTCTGCAGAACAGGAACATAAAATTGAAAAGGGAGATTCAAATAGATGCTTTGTTGGCCCATTCTAACAAAGATGGTGTTAAGCTACTTGGAGATGAAATAATTGGGGGAGAAGCCATCTTTTCATTAAATGATATATTGCCAAAGCAATTTTACTATGCTTATAATTTATTTAAATTTCTATTGTGTTTATTGATCTCACTCAGTCCAGAAGCATATTTTAACTGTGTAGCCACCTTGTGATTTTAGGGTATTATAAATTTTTTTACAGGTATACAGTTAATATAAAAGTCAAAAATAATTAGCCTGAATTCTTGAGGGGGAAGGAGAATAAAAATCCAAATTCAAGGAGAAAAGGAAAAATGTGGCATTGCTTACCATTAAGACTTGCCTTGTTCATGTCATTTTTTGGAAAAGATAGTGTCTGTCAAATAACTACTGTATATTTGGAGACTTGGCTAAATGTAAAGTGGAATATAATGATTTAATTGAAGATGCAGTTTCTATAATATGCCAACACGTCCTTTGTAGCTATTTATGATGAAAAATTTCAGACATCAATTTAGTAACATGCATGAGGATGCCAGGTTTTTAAAATTTGCTGTGAAAGTTTCTGAGCATAAAAATTGTAAGATTGCTGGTATTGCCACTAAGTGATGCCTTACTTGTTTTTGGAAGAAGGAAGAATTGCTGAAAGCGGTCTTAGTCTTTTTAACTTATTAAAAAATATAACTTAGCTTTCAACTTAGGTGACATCTAACTTTTTGGAGACAACCCTAAAAGCTATTTTGTAACTAACAGAAAGTTAATAATTACATTAAAACACATGTAGAATTACAAAATTGGCATTTTAAAATTATGCTTTGATTTGTTTCAAGCTTTTTATTTTCAAAATATTTTCTTTTTGAAAAGGCTTATTCCTGTGATTCTGGCTCTCAGAAATGTCCACATTTCTTATTTTTCAATAGGCTTTAAAAAATTGCATTTGTAAACTTGTTTTTCGTTATTAAAGCTTAACTTATTTTTTATGTAAATAATGGTGTGCTTGTGTGTATTTAGCGATTGATGTGAATGAGTCACACAAGTGTTGGTTATTGGTAAGTGGCTGTATCACAATTTTAATACAATAAAAATTTGGTCTGAAAGAATACAGCAATTTCCCACAACTTTTAAAATGCTGCTTATACCTTTAATTAATTCCATTTAAAACAAGAAAGACATACTTCAGCCAGGAGATTTATAAAGCTAAACATTTTTTTAAATGTGTTTTTCTCAAAAGTCTCAAACCAGATGGTTCTACAAGTAACTTTTATCAAACCTTTAAAGAAAATATATGCTCCTTTTAGTCAAACTATTTCAAAACACTGAAGAAGAGGGACTACTTCCTAAAACATTCCATGATGCCAACAATACCCTAATCAAAACCAGACAAGGACATAACTTAGTACAGGCCAGTATCTCTGAATATAGATGCAAAAATTCTGAACAAAATACTAGCAGATCAAATTCGACAATACATTATAAGGCCCATTCACCATAACCAAGTAGGACTTTTTCCAAGGATGCAAGATGGTTTAACTTACAAAAATTAATGTGATACATTACATCAGCCAAAGAATGGATAAATATCACATGATAGTATCAATAAAGAGTAATCACTCCATAAGATCTAACACCCATTTATGATGAAAACTTTAACAAAGAGAGACTAGAAGGATCTTACCTTAACATAAGAAAGGTCATGTATCACAACCTAGAGCCTAAAATAAACAGTGAGAAAATGAAAGCCTCCCCTTCAAGTAACAAATCAAGGATGTCCACAGTCATCACTTCTATTTAATATAGTATTAAAAGTTTTAACTAGAAAAATCAGACAACAGGAAATAAATCCAAGTTGGAAAAAAAGTGAAATTATAATTTTTTACAGATGATACCACATATAGAAAATTTTGAATTTCAAACACCTAAAAATAGTAAATAAATATAATCAAGTGACAGAATACCAAATTAACACACAAAAGTCTGCTGCATTTTTCCATACAAATAACAAGAAAAAAATTAATGAAATTAATTTATAATTGCATTTAAAATAATTAAATACCTAGGAATTACTTTAAGCAAGGAGGTAAGGAATATGTGTAATGTGAATTCTGATTAAAGAATGGGCAGCAGATATGAACAATTTCCCAGAGAGGATATATAGAAGGTCTACAGATACATGAAAAAGATGATCATCACCTCTTCTAATAAAGAAAATGCAAATCAAAACCAAAATGAGACATCATCCAACACCTATGAGAATAGCATACATAAAAAAATACTCCCATGTTCCCAGATTTCAAATTATACTGCAAATAGTAATTGAAACAGTATGGTAATGGAATAAAACCAGACAACACAGGTCAATGGAACAGAGAACCTAGAAATAAGCCCACACTTACATGGACAGTTAATCAATGACAGAGGAGCCAAGAACATACATTGGATAAAGGAAAGTCTACTCAGTACAACTCAAAATGGATCAAAGACGTGGATGTAAGACCCAAAACTAAAATTCATGGAAGAAAATATAGGCAAAACACTCAATGACTTAGGCTTCAGGGATATCTTTAGGGACTTGACCACAACAGCCAGGTAAGCAAAAGCAAAAATAAACTTAATTGGTACTAAATTAAACTAAAAAGCTTCCGCACAGTGAAATAAACTGTCATTATAACAAAACGACACCCTATTAAATGGGAGAAAATTATTGCACATCTTAAATCTGACAAGGCACTAATATCCCAAATGTAAAAAATCTACAAGCAACTCATGCAACCTACCTCAAAAAATAGAAAAGTTAAACAGACACTTCTGCAAAGACATACAGAAGGCCAACAGAACTATGGGAAAAAATGCTTATCACCACACCATCAGCGGAATGCAAATCAAAACCACAATAAGATATCACCTCACACCTCTGAGAATGCCTTTATCAATAAAATGAGAAACAATACACGTTGTAGAGAATCTTGGAAAACAATATGGAGTTTTCTTAAAGCATTAAAAAGTAGATCTGCCATATGATTCAGAAATCCTTCTCCTTGGTGTGTGTCCCAAGAATACAAAAATATTAATTCAAAGGTGTATATTCACCTCTATGTTCATTGCAGCATTATTTACAATAGCCAAGCTATGTAGACAGCCTAAGTGCCCATCAACAGATGAGTGGATAAAGAAGATGTGGTATACAAACTGAAAAATTACCACTTAAAAGTTGATTATAGATCTGAAGAATCTAGGGGGGAAGAAAGGAGGGGCAAGAACAAAATGGGAAAGGAACACAATGGAATATGGTGATGGACTACAGGTGCTTTGAGGGAAGTGCACTATGGAATAACACATGACGGGGAGGACTCTGTACTCCCAAAATACAAACAATGTTGTAAACCAACATTACCTCAATTAAAAAACAAAACATAAAATATCACACTAGCATTTTTAAATAAAAAGTGAAATGTATACCAGAAACTTAAATAATGTTATAATGCAATATACTTCGATAAAATTAAAAAAAAGATGTGTTATATATACCCAGGTGAATACTACTCATCGATAAAATAAAAAGATGAAATCTTGCCATTTGTAACAACATGGCTAGAACTGGAGGGGATGGTGCTAAGTGAAGTCAGAAGGGAAAAGGATTAAAAAGACTAAAATACAGGATTATTTCCACCCATATGCAGAATATGAAAAACAAAGGAACAGAAACAACTGAACCAAAATATGTAGAATTGAGGCTACTGGGGGTAGGGGGGTTGGCAGCAAAGTGGGGAGGGGGCTCAATGGACTTTGGTGGTGGATTCTTGTTGCATTGGGGTGGGTCTATTGTGAACTTACATCCCTAAAACATACGAAGTGCTCTAAATCAATGTTACCAACCCTCACTTTGTGTGTGTGTACATATACATACACAGATATATGTATGTACATACGTATGTATGTATGCATCTATATGAGCCCCTCGCCCCCAACAACAAGTATTGGAAGGGATGTGGAAAAAAGGAATCCTAATACATTGTTGGTGAAATATAAATTGGTGCAACTATTTTTGAAAGCAGTCTGGACCCATTTTAAAAAACTAAAAACAGAGATACCATATGATCTGGTAATCCCACTTTTGGGTATCTACCCAAAGAACACAAAATCATCAATTTGAAAAATTATATGCTCTATGGTTTATTGTGGCAATATTTACAACAGCTAAGATATGAAGTCAACCTAAGTGCCCACTGATAGAAGATTGGAGGAAAAAGATGTAGTATATATCACTTATAGTGGAATGCTATTCAGCTATAAGGAAAGATGAAATGTTAACTATTGATGGCAAGATGGAAGGAACTGAGGGGGTTATGTGAAACAAAGTAAGCCAGAAATATCAAGATAAATACTGGGTGATTTTGCATACATGAATAGTCTTAGGAAACAAAAAGTATGAACTGACAAAGCAAAATAATCATAGATAGTAGACACTGATAACTCATTTGAGGGTTCTGAGGTGAAGAGGGAGAGAGATGGGAGAATGGTCAACAAGGTATTGCAAATGTGTTTTTCTAAGTAATTACACTTTTCTCTAGGTTACTGGTCTATCTTATTTTCAGTAGAACCTCACTGTACCCAGAAACACAAGTTTATATGAAATTAACACATGACTGCTCTTCAATTTGTCAGTCTTTCGAAGAAAGCAATGTGCTTAACTAAGGGATGGGGCATGCTAGTCACCATGTTTTCTTCCACAATCCCAGGTGACCAGGGAGCCATATTGTGTATCCTCCAATTGCTTCTACCCTCAGCCACAGATGATTGGGTTAGTCACCCTGGTCCACAATCTTAAGAATAGTCTATGATAACAAACCCCTGCATCAGAAGAGGAACCAGGTCCTAAAATGTAATGAAGGATACAAAAAGATCATTAAAAAAAATGCATAGTCATAAGTCTCAAACATATAAACTGAAGATGTGTCAAAAATTAATTCAACCTATTAGTTACTGAGGGAACCAACAAAATGTTACAACTAATTTAGGGGAAGAACCGGTGAGTAGTATATATAATAGGCTATCAGCTGTCCAGATGATCTAATTCTGGATTTTTCATGGTCTCAGTAGTTAAGATGTATCTTGTCCCTACACATACAAAAGTGTCCCGTGGAGGTTCAGTTGAATATTGACCAGTTTTGTCTCTGCTAAGCAAACTAATTTCATCATTATCAGTGACTATAAAATCTTATCCCTGCCTTATTACACCACATTCAACACACACACACACACACACACACACACACAAGTCTAGTTAGATTACAGATCAAAATGTAAAAGATAAAATTATAATATTTCTAGCAATATTCATAAGCTTGGAGAAGGGAAAAGCTGCTTCAACAAAAAACCAAAGCACTAAGCCTAAAAGATGACTGATAATTAGACTCCACTAACAGAGCACAACACAGCACAACAGGTATTGATCAAAAGATACAATTAGAAGAGTGAAAAGGCAAACCATAGTGTGGGAGAAGGTATTTACAATAGTGAGTCTAACAAAGAACCTCAGTCAAAATATGACTCCATCCCTCCAAGTCAATAAAAGAAAAGCAATCCATTAGAAAAAAGGCGGGGGGCATATTTCATGACTAAGCACCTCACAGGAATATATCCAAATGACTGATAAGTGTAAAAAAAGTGCTCATTCATTATTCAGAAAAGAAAATGCACATATAAATGACAATGAGATATCATTATACACTTATCATGTAGCAAAAATTACACAGCTAGACACCACCAACAACAACTGTTGGCAAGAATGTAGAGCAACTGGCACACTGCTATAGTGTAAAGGTATAAAACTCTACCGCAAAGATGTTTGGCACTCAACTAAATTCAACCACACACACCCTATGATCTGCAAGTCTGCTCCTCTACAGACCTGACAGAGATGCATGTGTCAGCAAATGAAAAAATGTGTGTGAGAGAGTTCACAGAGCTGGTCTTCACAACAGGCAAAACCAGAAAAGAGCCCTCCTGTCTACTGACTGCAGAACTAGCAGGTTGTGTGTATTAATACAAAGGAGCACATACAGCAATGGCAAATGACTGAGCTGTGACGAAGTGTGACAATGGGGATGGATCTACAAGCTGAGTGTAAGAATCTGGACACAGAGCAGAGGAAATCATGGGAACATATCAGTTAGACGGGCATATAGGAAATGTAGGATATTTGCAAGATGGAATAGTATGATGAAATGGAAGGGGAGGGTGGCACAAATACGACTGTGGACTCGTTTAAGCAATATTGTTTGAGAACAGCAAAATGCAGCAGTGATACAATAATACACATTTGAAGATCTATACATGCAACAGTATTATATATTTCTTGTCACAGGCACAGAAATAGTGAGATGAAAGTGTAAAAACCTTTGGAACATCTCATAATCATGAGAAAGATCGATGCAATGGGGAAAGCAAATTGACGTGGCTGAGATATGAAAAGGCCATTTTTAGCTCTGTTACATGTTTGGTTCTTTTTTAAATTATTGGAAGTGGTGCTCTGCTTGGTGCCAGCGCAAAAACAGGCTTGCTCTACTAAGAGGGATACAGGCATGCTCAATCTTTCTGGCCCTCAGGTGAACATCTAATAGAAGGATAAATAGTAATGAAAAAGTAAGGAGAAGAGGAGGTAGGGGTGAGAGGAGAGGGATCAGGGAGGGAGAGAAACCAGGGGAGGCTGAGACTGAAAGAAATTGTACAATATTTTAGTAGCTAAAAATTCCAGGAGGTGAGAAAATACCATTATAGTATTCTTCCTTTTTTTTTAATTGTATTTTTTTAAACATTTATTTATTTATTTATACAAGCACTGGGTACATCAGAAGGGCAGGGGGGTGAGAGAATTCACCAGAGCCAGAGCGGGGAGCAGAATGGCAGATTGATGAAATACACTGCTGAGGGGAGCAGCGGGTGTGGCAGAAGAGGTCTGTCGCGCCATGTGGGACCCTCACTGGCGGCCAGGGATGGAACTGGCGCTGCAGAGGCTGCAGGCAGCTTTGCAGCCCAGCGCTCAACCACTACACCACCAGGGGAGGCCCTTTTTTGGTTCTATTTTAACAAAAAGGAAAGGAAAGTGGAAGCATAAAGCAGATTGGAGAAGATAATCCACCAGTTCACAGTTATACTTGGGGACAACACCTTTCTCATAACACTATTAAGGAAACACCAAATAGGGCCTCCCTGGTGGCGCAGGCAGTTGAGCGCAGTGCTGTGAAGCTGTCCGCAGCCTCTGCAGTGCAGGTTCAATCCTGGCCAGCCGGCAAGAATTCCACATGGTGAAGCAGACCTCTCCTGTCTCGCCCGCTGCTCCCCTCAGCAGTGCATTTCAGTAGATCAGCCTGTTCTGCTCCCCACTCTGTATCTGGTGAATCCTCTCACCCTTTCACTCATCTGGCCTGTACCCCAGTTCTTGCATAAATAAATAAATCTTAAAAAAAAAAAGGAAACACCAAATAAAAACACAGAGAAACTAACAGTTCATGTCACAAGTTCCACCAAGTACACACGCCTGCTTCTACAAACACACACTTTGCTCTAGAGAATACCTGCTATGTTTGAGCTCAGTGCATTTACAAATATTGACTGTGTACCAACGATGGGGGCGGGATGTGGTGGCTTGAGGGAAGGAAGAACTATTTAATACAAGTCCAAATTTCCAGCCACAATGAAAACTATTTCTAAAATATTTTTTTAGGTTAAAGGGAAGGGACAAATTTTTGGCAAAAAGCAGCAATTAGAACCTTCAGTGCATTCATTCTGAAAAAGAAAAAGTGAAAATGAATGTGGTAAATGTTTAACTCAGAAGCTAGAAGGAAACCTCAAAAGAAAAAAAAATGAAATTAATATAAAAGAAATTCATGAAGCAGAGAACTAAAGTCTAATAGAATTGATAAAACAGTCCTTGAAAAAGACTAATAAAATGCATAAATGAAAGGGAAGTCCACACTCAACTATTTTTAGACATTAGAGAACCAAGACAAAATAGGCAATATTATATTAAATGTCAAAATATCCAAAAATATCTGGAAATCTAATCAATTATAATCAAAGAAACAGAAATTATAGTAAATAACCTGTCCCCAGCTGGCATCAGTTCCATATTTAATGGACAACTTCAACCAAATTTTTGTTGTATTAGAGACAATATTTTTGTTGTATTAAAAGGCACACAATATTTACCCTCTTATACTTTCAGGTGTGCAGTACAGTATTGTTAACAATAAGTACAATGTGATACAGGATGTTTTCAGAATTTTTTTTTATCTTGCATGACTGACCCTCTGTATCTGTTGAACAATTCCTCATTTCCTCTGGCAACCATTTGACTTTGTGCTTCCATGAGTTTGCAACTTTAGATACTTCATGGAAGTGTATCATGCAGTGTTTGTGCTCTATGATTGGCTTATTTCACCTAGTGTAACATCCTCAAGTTTCATGGACCTTGTAGTGTATGACTAGATTTCCTTTTTTGTTTTCCTTTCTTTTAAAGATTTAATTCATTAATTTATGCATAGAAGAATTAGGGAGTAGGCCAGAGGTGTATGTGAGAGAGAATTCACCAGAGACAGAGTGGGCAGCAGAACAGGCAGATCTACTGAAATACACTGCTAAGGGGAACAGCAGGTGAGACAGGAGAGGTCTGCTGTGCCACATGGGGGTTAGCTCCTTAGCCAGGGATTGAACTCACGCTGTGGCAGTGATAACACTGAGACTAATCCCTAGAGGCAGTACAAACCAGATGGAGGTGGACAACGTGAGTTAATTATAATAAAGTAAAAATCAAAATCAAGGGCTTCCCCGGTGGCACAAGGGGTTAAGTACTGCACTATGAAGCAATCCGCAGCCTCTGCAGCACGAGTTCGATTCCCCGCCTTGCCATGGAGCAACCCACATGGCAAAGCAGACCTCTCCTGACTCGTCCACTGCTCCCCTCAGCAGTGTACTTCGGTCAATCTGCCTGTTCTGTTCCCCAGTCTGTCTCTGGTGAATCCTCTCACCCCCCTTACCTCTGGCCTGTACCGCAGCTCTTGTATGCATAAATAAATAAATAAATCTTTTAAAAAAAATCAAAATTAACAAGCAACTATAAACCAGAGACACACTCTGGGGGTGGGGGGGGGGGGTAGGAGGGATTATGGTCAAAATAAGGGAGGGTGGGAATTGTATGGGGACTATAGCCAAGATGAAAATGCATACATTGTGCAAAAATGAAAAATGATGTAAAAATATATAAAATAAAAAAACCCCACCACCACAACAAAAACAAAAGTCCTGATTTGGCACAGTAGCACAGGTCACTTCCTGTACCTTCTTGAGTAGCCTGGGGTTGGAGCAGGGTGATGAGTAACACCTGATCCAAATACTTCTGTTCCTACAGGGCTCACCAGGGCACTATGTGCTTTACTGTTTCCCAAGTTTGAGGCAGTAGAATTACTAAGCTAATAACTATAACCTCGAGAAGGGCAATGCATTGTGTGATGGCCAATTACAAGAATTACCTATGCTCAGGTAGTGTAGATGGCTGTTTAAATTTTGAGGAAATGAAGAGTTATACATTTTTTTTTAAAGATTTATTTATTTATTTATACAAGCACTGGGTACAGTCAGAAGCGTGGGAGGGTGAGAGAATTCACCAGAGCCAGAGTGGGAAACAGAACAGGCAGACTGAAGTACACTGCTAAAGAGAGCAGCGGGTGGCAGGGGAGGTCTGCGTGCCATGTGGTACCCTCCATGTGGTACCCTCCTCCGGTGGCCGGGGAGCAGCCGGGGATCGAACTGGCGCTGCAGAGGCTGCAGGCAGTTTCGCAACCCAGCGCTCAACCGCTGTGCCACCTGGGAGCCCCTGAAGAGTTAAACATTTACGGCACATTTTACAAATACTTTTGGACTAAGGCTGCTGTATTTACTGAAATATCAAGTTCCACTTGAATTCATCGAAATGTTCTTATTGCTTGGATACTGTAGTATTCTGAAAAATATTTTATTTTACTGCATATACAAGGTTGATATTGGAATTCTTTCAAGTGCATCATTGTGCTACATAATTTGTAGCAATATTTACTGAAATATTATTTTTCTACATGCACAAAGGCTCTTGGCAGAGGAATTTATTCAAATGTATTATAGCTTGCTATATGACTTTACCAATTTTTACTGACATTTTTTTGTTTTGCATATACTGTACAGGGATTCCTTCAATATATTTTACACAGTGGCTTTCTTTTTTAGTGATTAGCATTCAATAAAACACAATGACAGTGTCATAGTACCTTATCTACCACCAGCAAATGTATTTTGCTGTTAGTTACATAAAATGTTAACACATACAAAGCTTTCTTTAGCTGGGTAATTTTATACTGATATTTCAGTGTTACTAGAATATAGATGCCTATGCAAAACTTATGATTTCCTACTAGATTCTACTACACATACAAAAAATGATGCATTCCTCCTAAAAACCACTTCACAACAATGTCTAATACATATATTATGGAAAAATATTCCATTCATGATATAACTCATATTTTATGTATACAGGGTGACTGTAAAATATAATATACAAAATGACTCACTTGAGTGCGCCAGGGTCACTATTAAAAATAAGGATGGACTATAGGCACAAACTGGGAGATCTGGGGCAAAATGGGATATTGAGTCACATATTCTATACCTGTACACCACCTCCCACAGAGGTATGTACACAATTTATACGCTAGTATCAGTGGATCACCTCGATGTACTATTTAGTGAGACACACCACACATGCAGCAGAAGGAAATGTGGGGTAGCAGATGATCGACTGAGGCAAGAATCACATGCTAGCCCTACTTTCAGTGCAATGCGCACAGAAAAGAATTTGGGGCATGTAGGTGAGAGGGTTCTGCAGTGTTTGGACTTTATACAAGGCTACTGTTCATGCACTGCTCACGCAGTTGCTTCATAGTGAAAGGAAGTATAACAGGTGTAGAGAATTCAGACCCTGAGCAATGTATCATTTTGGGTTGGCTTTCAGCCCAGTGTTGTTTAAAACCAAGACAAGCCATCATGAGTGTGTTTAAAAACATCAGAAGTATAAAGCAGAGAGACATAGGTGACCATTTTTCCTCTAGCATGGCCTAATCTGCTCTGCCACTTCGAAAGCCTAAACAAAACAACCAGCAAACAACAACAACAGAAAAAAACTTTCCATTTTCAGCTTACAGCTCAAAACATTGCATTGGGGTATTTTAAAGTACAGTCAACAAACTGGCACCTGCTTTATAACAGCGAATCAGTGAAATGTTTTCATTACTACTGTCACCACCTGAACATCTAGCTCTTCTTTAACTCCAGTCCTGCCTTGCTAACTACTTATTGAGCAGTCCACTTGAACACCTCCAGCCCAACTAGCATACTCTGAATCTCTTTCTGTACCCCACCAGCCCCCTCTCCAAATCCTCTGCCTCTCCCTGGGAAGAGTAAGTGTCTCTGTGCACACTGCTTTGGGGCTACAAAAGGCCTCCATGCCACTTCATCCACACAAGCTTTCCCATGACATGAGTTATTTCCACTTCCCAGATGAGGATGAACTTGCTCAAAATTACCTGTAAATAAGAGATGGGCCCCACCTCATGTAGTGCCAGCAGGGGCACAAGTCCTTGAGTGCCCGAGGGCCATAATCACCCACACCAAAGAACACTTTTCCAGTCAGGTCAAGGATCTGAAGGCTTCCTGGGCTTACACAGACTTCTGTTCTGCAGTGGTCTGAAAACACTTGGCTTTTTGTGGGGAAACTGAAACATCTATGGGTATTTCTACAAGTTGGACATGTAGAGTCATTTCATTACTTCGGCAGATTTTTATGAGGACTGTGGTCCATGCCCAGAAAGGTATGAGACTGCAGGGAGGCAAATAGCAATCAGTCCTGAGTGATGCATGGGCTCTGACCTCAGCACACTGATTTAGAATGCAACTTGGGGAGAGGACCAATGTCAGTACCTGATTAGGTACAAAAGCAAATCAACTACTCTTGGAGGATGTACTATGGGTTATTAGGGTCCTATCATGCTGGACTCCTTATTTCAAATAATGGGATGCCAGTAGATTAATCTACCTACACACACAGTCACAGGATAAAATAATGCTTTGCTTGTTGACCTAACTAATGAGTTTGTGCAACAAAAGCCATGGTGTACGCTTGCAAGCTTCTCCCAACAAATAAAATCCAATCACTTATTTTAATTGCAAATGCAATCTGGGTGACATTTGGCCTTGAATACTGTCATGCAAAAATGATAAAGCAACCTCAGATGTAGTGAAGAATTTGGTGTCAGGATTCAAGGTAAGCTGGTTCAAATCCACTTTGTCTCTTGCTAGCTGATGACTTTGGGTGACTGTGGGCAAGAGGCTAGACCACCCTAAACCTCCATTTTGTCACCCATAAACTGGAAATAAATGTACATACTTCTTAAAGTCATTGGGAGAACTAAATGGATTTAAGATATACAGTGTCTTACACATAATAAATGCTCAACAAATAGTAGCAATTAACTATTAAAAATGAACGACTAAGTTAATGAGGGTGACAGGTTAATATCCATCATTATCCCAGTGCTTGACAACGTCTCCTACAAAGCTACTTGATAAGTTAGTAGGGGTATTGTAACTGCCCCAGCAACACAGCAAACCATTCTTCAAAAAGCATTTCACACATATTAATTATAGAGAAATTAGCTTCTAGGCATGGTTAGGAGCACAAAATGATGCATCCTCATAACAAAATTGGAAAATATATATTGATAAAAGAGTATTTTACTTTTAGATCTGTAATAAATCTCCCCTGGAAGACTGCAGAAAAAGACATCTAGGATGGTTCCCAGAATTAATATCCCACATATTAGTAATGAACTTTTTAATTGCATGCTTCAAACAGCTCTGTTAAACCTTGTAAATTCCTGTAGATAGACACTTTGGTGGCTGAAAGACCAGCCCAGGTCACCTTGGTAGGTGTAATTTCTCTGCAGTGTGCTAGATTTGGTCTCAGTCATTACTACTTGAGTTCTGTGACAACGGTCTTGAGTTCTGTGACAAAGGTTTTTCCAAAAGTGCTAAGGAAACTGGGCAACACATGCAAAATAATGAAACCCGATCACTATAAAACACTAAATACAAAAATCTATTCAAAATGGATAAAAGACTTGGATGTAAGACCTAAAATGATTACATACATACAAAGGAACAGGTCATATAATCAATGTTATCTTATCAGTCTTAGAGGTGTGTTTGGGGACTTGACTCAAAAGGCAAGGGTAATAAAAGCAAAAACAAACAAACGAGACTACATCAAGCTAGAAAGCTTCTGCACTGCAAAAGAAACTATCAGGAAAATGGTAGTATATCTTAAGATCAAAACTCCAAACAACCCAAGCAAAAAATGTGCAGAAAAGGGCCTCCCTGGTGGAGCAGGCGGTTGATCGCAGCACTGTGAAGCTGTTCACAGCCTCTGCAGCATGGGTTTGATCCCGGCAGGCCAGAGAGAGAGCTAGCCACATGGTGTGACAGACCTCTCCTGTCTTGCCCACTGCTCCCCTCAACAGTGCATTTCAGTCAGTGTGCCTGTTCTGTTCCCTGCTCTGTCTCTGGTGAATCCTCTCAACCTCCTGCACATCTGGACTGTACCCCAGTTCTTGTATGCATGAATAAATAAATCTTTTTTAAAAAGTGCACAAGATATGAGCATACACTCTCCAAGACCTACAGGTGACCACGGGCATGGGAAGAAATGCCTAGCATCATTTGTTATGGGGGAAAGGCAAACCAAAATGACAATGAAGTGTCACCCTGCACTTGTGAGAATGGTCTTTATCCAAAAAACAAACAAACAAACAAAAAAAAACAAAAGTAGAAATGTAACAGGGTGCCACCATAGATATGGTGGAATAAAAATTAAAAGGGGGGATTGTAACAGGGTGGTCCCCAGGAAAGGGGGAGGTTCCCTGCCCCACCCAAGGGAGGGTGGAGCTGAGCAGGAAGAGGAGAAGCTGAAGAAGAGACTGAGGTAGGAAGCAGGATGGAGCCAGGAGACCTGAAGGAGGCCCATGGAGCCTAGAGACACGTGAAGAAACTGCGCTTGTCTTTGGGTTGTGGACTGGGTGACACAGACGTGGGTGAGACCCATGGGGAGGTGACAATGGCAGCTTTTATCTTGATGTTGATTTTGCTCTTTTTCTTCTGGGCTTGTCTGATTGTTTCTGACCCTTTGCTGTGGGTCCCCACTGGAAGGTGCTTTAGACTCATGGCAGGCTTTGGGGCCTTGTTCTGGGCCAATCCCATTTGGATGGACTTTTACCCACGAGGGGACGGGTAACTCTGAATGCTTCATTTAGAAACTAGACTAGAAACTAGAAACTAGACTCTTTGCCTTACCTGTATTGTTTCCTAGTTTTATTAAAGTTCCTTCCCATTAAAGTCTCCTATGTTTTGTGTTGATGCGGCGGATGGCAGAACCCATGTAGAATAGGCAGGTTTGGGGGGTTTGGGCTGCCCCTTTCCCTGTCCTATAACAGAAACAGCAAGTCTTGGTGAGGGTGAAGAGGGTGGTGAGGAGAAAAAGGAGCCCTTCTACACTGTTGGTGGAAATGTGAATTGGTAGCCACTTGGGAAGTGTCTCAAAAAATTAAGCATTGAACTAGTGTTATGACCCAGCAATTCCAGTTCTTGCATCTATGCAAATAATATGAAAACAGGAATTGGAAGGGCTACATGAAGCCCTATGTTCACTTCCTCACTACTGAGGGTGAGCTCTATGCCGAGACATGAAGACAAGCTCGGTGTCCAAGGCTGGCTGGCTGCATGAAGATGTGGTTTACCTACACAAGGCTCTACTCTGCAGCTACAAAAAAAGGATGAAATCTTGCCATTTGCATCAATATGGATGGAGCTTGGAGGGGTTATGCTGAGTGAAATAAATCAGATGGAGAAAGACAAGTAGATGATTTCACCCATAGATGGAATATAACAAGTAAAAACACTTGTAATTTGTCAAGGGACCAAGGTGAGCAGGGGTACTGGTTAGAGGGAGCCTAATGGACTATGGTAGAAGGTCACTGATGCTTTGGTGGTTTGGGTGCACTGGTACCATATATTTGAAGATGTGTGAACCTGTCTTCCTAAAACACACAGTGTTGTAACACAGGGGTTCAGATAGCCTTTCAAATTCCTGTTTTCATATTCATTGGATAGATGCCAAGAACTGGAATTGCTGGATCATACTACATGTTCAATGTTTAATTTTTTGAGATACTGTTTTTCAAGTGGACCAATTTACATTCCCACCAACAGTGTAGAACCATTCTGTGGTTAAACCATAGAACCATTCTTAATTAAAAATATTCTAAACTAAAAAAATAAAGGTATCTTACTTGGTGTTTGTGAGTTCTAATAAACAGGATGTTTATACTGTGTGAATATACACAATTTAGAGATGTGGTCTGATTGACTGCTGTTTTGGTTCAATTTTCAATGTAAATGACTATTTTTGTGCTAAAAGTTTAGGTATCCAGGTCCAGCTGGATGGGTCACAAAAGCAGCACTTCGGCCAAAGAAAGGGTGTTCTGGGTGGATTGTGGAATTAGCACCATCATGTGCCATCAGTATGTCAGTCAACAAACAACAGCTGGGGCTGCAGAGAGCACCCGGATCTAATGGCCTTTCATGAGCCGCGCCTCCCCTATCACACACTCAGCGGGCGATGCCAAGCACCTGTGACAGCCAAGCCGTACCAGGGGAATTCAGGCGCCTCTTATTAGCTTCTTGGCAAGGGAGTCACAGCCTCACAGCATTCCCCACCTCCTTGTTGGAAGATAAGAAACACCTGGAGTCCAGAGCCTAGGCTGACCCAAATCAGAACCGCAGGGGGAGAGTTTGGAGTCTGCATGTATTTCTTTTTTTTAAAGTGGTAACATAAAAATCATTGGTTCTGATCCTGCTCTTCCTCAGGTTACTTGTTCTGCCAAAGGTCAGACTCCTGAGTTCCCCACTGTGCCATAATATCCTTCCTCTGAAGTTTGTATTTTCTTTTTAATAAAATTGTATATATTAAAGGTACATGGCACAATGATTTGATAAACACTGAAATGACTACTACCGTCAGACTAATTTACCTACCTTCTACCGGCGATTTCTTATGCTGGAAGCACCCGAAAGAAGTCCAGAAAGTGAATCCACAGCAGGATGACCGTAGTTAATAATAATCCCGTCCTGAACATCGAAGGCTGCATTTCTAACTCAGGCCTCCAGTGTTATTCTCAGCTCTGCTGGGAGGCCCAGGTCTGAGCATCATATCATCTGGATACCAGTTCTGTAATGTCAGATAAAACCACCTGATAAATGCAAGCACTCCTTCAACAAACATTTTGGGAGAGCTACAGGGGCCGATCAGAGTTCTCTGCATATGGAAGCTGACAGGGTCCCTGCCTTCCCCAGACGCCATATTCAGGGGGAATAAATCACTTCATCCAGTCATTTTCTTATTGAAGGAGAGTGCTTAAAGATTGCTCTGGGGCCTCCCCGGTGGCGCAGCAGTTGAGCTCTGGGTTGCGAAGCTGCCTGCAGCCTCTGCAGTGCTGGTTCAATCCCAGGCTGCTCCCCGGCCACCAGAGGAGGGTCCCACATGGCGCGCAGACCTCTCCTGCCGCCCGCTGCTCCCCTCAGCAGTGTACTTCTGTCCCTCTGCCTGCTCTGCTCCCCGCTCTGGCTCTGATGAATTCTCTCACCCTCCCATGCCTCTGACTGTACCCAGTGCTTGTATAAATAAATAAATAAATCTTAAAAAAAAAAAAAAAAACAAAACTGCTCTGACCCACGTCTATATGATTTTAGAAAAGAAAATTAAACAGATTTGGAAGAACTCCAGCAAATGTGCAGCCCCTGGTGGGCTGAAAGAGCTCCCGCTTTATAAGGCAGGCCCAGGGCACACAGGTGTGGGGCAGGGAGTGTATTAAATAGCATGAGTGTGTTCAACCATTTCCAATTTATGGAGAAAAATCCAACTCTAAGGACTTCAGAGCACAAAAGAAAATGTACTAAGACTCACAGGGTGGAGCTGGCCGTGGCTGGGTGGCAGAGTCCTGATGATGTTCGCGAGGAACTTCTCTCTGCATCTCCCAACTCTGCTGTAAATAACTCACAGCTGGAGCCAGGAGCCCAACCAGCAATATCAGCGCTCGTCTCTGCTTTGGTGGGAGAGTCTGTGGCAGCCCTTAACGCTGTTCCTCAGGATGAGACACCCCCGGAAGAAAGACCCGTCCCCTCTCCAGCAAAGAAGGAAAAAATTGAGTAGAGGATGGCTCACCTTGTGATTGGCTCACCTTGGCACAATGGCCACAGCCAGGAGGACGCAGTCTCTGATTGGCCAGGGTTTGTGCGTGGAGGTCAGCCTCAGAGTGGGTGGGTCCGGGTTTCTCTCATCCAGAAGGGGCCTGGATGTCATACTTTAATGCAAGGGATGCTAGCAAATAGGGACTAACTGTTGATGCGGGCAGCCAAGGCCTGCTCACAGCTCACAGACCCTTACTGCTAGGGTGCCCAACTAGTGGGGCTGGAAGTAGGGTGCTGCAGGCTACTTTCACCCAGTCTGTAAGGCTAGGTGAACCACTGGGGCTGTGGAAAGCATACAAAGAGGAGATGCAATACAACAATTGTTAGTAAACTAGTTAAATCTAAGAGCAATACTGGCTTCGGTATAATCACCATGTAGGGTGTTTTAGGGGGGAAAAAAAACCCTTTTCTTGAAAAGTATCCTTAACTTACTCTGCAGGCCGAAGAAACACCTAGGTATTAGTTTAGATAACTTGGTGCTTGAATTAAGCATTTGGCCCTCCAATAACTGCTGCTCAGCATGTTGCAGCCTCTGTTGCCCATGACCTGAATGGCACTAAGGACAGGCATGTCTGGTCCCTCCACCGTTTTGCAGAAGTGGCAGCTCAGGCATCACCTTTGCATTGCTGACAGGGCTTTATTGCATGGTGTGGCCCTCCAACAGGCTATGGGAGCAGTGGTTAGGGTGGCACTGCTGGGTGACTTATGTGTAGGTATCTAGTTGTCCCCCACCCCATGCTCAAGTGTGAGTATTGTTTTATAGCTTTAGGCAGATTCAATCCAAGGTGGAGACAAGGTGAGGGCAGCAGGAAACCCTAAAACTAATGGAATTCCTCAAGTGGAAGGAATTCCTCCTGAACCTTGAAGGGGGCAGGAAAACAGTTTTCAGTTAAGTCATGGAGAGAGTACAATCAAATTCCCACTCTACCTCCCTCCCCCAATCTCTGAACATCTTCCAGCGTATGAGCCTATAATATTCCCACCAGAACAATGTCATGTCCTGATGAGGCTTCATCTAGTCTCAACTTAGTTGATACACAATTCTAGTAGATTGGCTATTTCCCCCAGTCTTCAACAAACAAGAAATAGGAAATTATGTGTTACCTTTGTCCCCAGATGTGTCAGCTGAGGAAAAACTGGGATCAAAGGTGATCTGAGGTTACTGGCATGAGAAATGCAGTGAATATGAAGAAAAATCCTGCAAGAATATGAGATTGTGAATTCTGTTTTGGATATGTTGACTCCAACAGGCTACTGGGGTGGGGGGGGTGGAGATGGGGAAATGCAGCAATAGTTGGATATATGGTTCTGGAGCTGGAACTAATTTTTTATGTTATAGATTTGGGGTAGAGATGAAAATTAAAGCTAGGGGCTTGGACAAGATCACTTAGAAAGAAAGTGTGTGTAGGCTAAGGTAAAAAGTATCAGGCTTTTCTGCCCTCCCGCCATTAGGATAGATGACTGAATCCTGCAGTCCTGAATGCATGCCTGATGGCGGGCACCTGGAGTAGGGTGTGGGCATAGGTAGATGGGATTCACCTGGGCTGAGACTGGGTTTTTAAGAGCGGTGTCATGGAGAAGCCGAGAAGCAGAACGAACTGAAGAGCCACGAGTAGAAGCAGAGAGGAGAGAAGCACCAGAGAAGGTCAGAGAGCCCAGATAGAGTGAAGACTAGCTGCCTGCCGTACACCTGGTTAATCCAAATAAAAACCTGCACAAGCTACCAAGGGCTCCAGGACACTCTCTCCTCCTTTACTCCAGCTGCTCAGGTCACTGAAAATCTGCCCTGTGGCCCATCCTGCCCTTACGGTGTGGTATTGGGAAAGAGCCCCGTGGTGCTCAATGAAGAAATGGGCGTGGAGTTGATGAGATGGGACACGATCCAGGCTCGAACCTGGCCCCAGATATCCCCACCTCCTGGTTTCCATGTCCCTGGGTAATCTCTCTCTCATGGGGTGGGGCTAACATCTTCTGAGGTTGCAGAGATATTTGGGGGTGCTGCAGAGAGCTGTTTAAACACTAAGATTTTTAAGATCTTAAGGATATCTTTCCTATCAGTCTGAGCAGAAGCCAAGAGAGAGAATTTATTTCAAAGGCACTCATGGTTGTGGCTTTCTCCTTGTGGGTGAATGACAGTAAGACTCATAGGAGACCCCTGATGTGTTCAAAATAATTATATCTGTGGCAACACTACCAGCTTGCGCTAAAGGGGATATGGTACAAAGTGTAGAGGTCTTTGTAACCCCCAGATTCTACTGGGTAGTAACAGGCCAAAAAATGATATAGCTCCAGTAAACTGCGACTCATCCTTATAGGGGATAGGTATATAATTATATGTGTATACATTGGGGATATGTATCGTTTTGGGGATAAGTCCTTGTAGGGGCAGGAATGACACAGTGCAGGTTTCTGATCCAGCAGACCAGGTAAAGGAGGAGTCAGAGCCCTCAATGGCTTTCGCAGGTCTTTTATTTAGATTTACCAGGCACATGGCAGGCAGGGGTGCTGGGGGACCGAGAGGACTGCCAGCCTCCTGGCCCCCAGCAAGTCTTCACTCTATCTGGGCTCTGGCGTTCTCTCTGCTTCTCTTCTTCGCTCGGCTTCTGCTGGCATCCCTGTGATGCCACCCTCATAAACTCAGTCTCTCAGCCCAGGTGTACCCACTTCAGGTGCCCGCCATCAGGCATGCATTCAGGACCACAGGGTTCCCTCATCTATCCTAATGGCGGGAGGGCAGAAAAGCCTGACACTTTTACCTTACCCTACAGTCCTGAAAACATGGCATCTTATACCTTGTTCTTTTGGATCACCTATGCTGGAGGAGACCTGTTAGCATGTTATAAAGACATTCACCCAGACACACAGAGATGCCCAGAGGAACTGGGACCTCCTGCCAAAGGTGATACAGATGGACCATTCTGGAAACTGATTCTACAGCTTCAGAAAAGCTGTCAGATGATTGCAGTACCAGTTACCACCATGACCCTAATGAGAGCCCCTAAGCGAGAACTAGCCAGTGAAGCTGCACCCCAATATCTGACCCCTAGCAATGAGGAGGTAGTTTGTTGTTTTAAGATATTAAGTCTTGGGCTAATTTGCTATGTAGCAGTAGCTACAAGAAGGAGAAAGATCGGGAGAGTGTGAGTTCATGCAAAGAGTATGAACTCCTTCAAGGAGAATGTGGAGGGTGTATCAAAACAGAGCAAACCCAGGGGACTGAGGTTGACTCAATGGGTGGGTCCTTACCCGTGCACTTCGGAAGGCAGGACAGGACTCAAGAGCAGATGCATGGGGAGAAACTGCAATGACAGTATTTACACAGGGAACAACAATAACATAAAAAGGAGAGGAGGGAGGGCGTTTGAGATGATTGGGAGATTCTTTGCAGGCTGCATGTGGCCAGATACTAACTGTCTTACCAGATAGTGTCTGCTGAGCAGAGACCAAGGACCAAACTGAAGCTGGCAGCTTCTTCACTGATTTCCCTCCTCACCTCTTCACCAAAGGCCCTTCAAAGCAACTAACTAGCCAAAGTCCCAGCAGCTTAACTCTCAAAAGCACAGCAGCTTTTTTTTTTAATAGGTGGGATTTATTTATTTAATATACATTTTACATCATTCTTCATTTTTGTACAATGTATGCTTTCTCCTCTCAGGTGTAGTCCCCATGAAATCCCCACCATCAGTTCACCTGTGCACTATCACCATAGTTCCTTGTGCTCTTCCCACCCATTTTGATCCTTCCCTCTCCTCCTCCCCTGAAGACTCTCTCTGATTTATAGTTGCCTGTTGATTTTGATTTTTAATTTATTATAATTACTTTTTTTCCCTGATCCCTTATTTTGTTCCTCTACATTCCTCCTATAAGTGAAGCCATCTGATATTTTTCTTTTTCTTTCTGGCTTATTTCACTAAGCACAATCCCTTCCAGTTCCATCCATGTTGCTGTGAATGGCATGAGTTTATCTTTTTGGATTGCTGAGTTAATATTCCTTTGTGTATATAAATCACATCTTCTTGATCCAGTCATCTATTTTTTGGCATTTAAGTTGCTTCCACAGTTTACCTATTGTAAAAAGTGCTGCAATAAACATAGGGGTGTAGGTGTCCTTTTGAATTAATGTTTTTGTGTCCATTGGGTAGATTCCTAGGAGTGGAATTGCTGGATCATATGAAGCTCCATTTTTCATAGTTTGAGGAATGTCTACACAGCTTTCCATAGTGGCTGGACCAGTTTGCATTTCCACCAGCAGTGTAGTAGAGTTCCTTTTTCTTCACATCCTCGCCAACATTTGTTGTTGCTATTGTCTCTAACATGTGCCATTCTCACTGGTGTAAGGTGGTATCTCATTGCAGTTTAGATTTGCATTTCCCTGATTACAAGTGATGTTGAACATTTTTTCATATGCCTGTTGGCCATTTGCATTTCCTCTTTGGAGAAGTGTCTTTTTAGCCTTTCTGCCCATTTTTTGATTGTATTGTTTACTTTGTTTTTATTGAGTCTTGTCAGCTCTTTGTAGATCTTTGTAATCAGTCCCTTATCAGTAGTATTGCGTGTGAAAAATTTCTCCTAGTCAGTGGGGTGTCTCTTTGTTTTGGTTAATGTCTCTTTTGCAGAAGCTCTTTAATTTGATGTAGTTCCAGCTGTTCATCTTTTCCTTCACTTAAAAACACAGCAGCTTTTTACCAAAAATCAGTGGTTCAACTGCAGCAAAGCTTCAGCTCTGCCCATCAGCCCCCCTCTAGCCCCCATCTAGCCCCCCGTGCTCAGGGAGTGGAGTCTGCAAAGCCCCACCCTCCACCTTGGAGTTGGCTATAGTGCATCACCTCAGAGACTGCTCCTCATTGTCCTTTCTACAGCCAGGCCACATGTATCACACCCAGGTGACAGTAGTCCCATACATACATCCTGATTTTCTTTTAGGTATATTGTGTGGGAAACAAGAACAAGCTAACCCCCACCATGCTTGGTGTACCTGGCTTGATAAAACTGAGAAGTATCTATCATTCTTTCAAGGGACTTCATTGAAAACATGTTTGGAGAGTCTGCGTTCCCTCTTAACCACTGATACAGGTTTTACTGTACTCATCTGCTATCAGTCACCTCCTGGTATGCCTACACCATGTCCAGACACGCTGAGCCTGCAGAGCAGAGAAACCTGCCCTATAGCACCCAGTGTTAGACCTGCTGCAGGTGCTCATGTGAATTAACCCCTAAAGCAAAAGCATCTTGTGATATAAAGGACCACAAAAATATTTCACAAAAACAATCTCTATCACTACTCATGTTTATGTTGCAATTTATACATCAAATGTACTTTTACCACATCTAATTTTTTTTCTTCAAATTTTATTGAGATGACATTCATTTACCATGCTGTGTACATTTCAGCTTCACACCTTGATTATCGCATACAATAAACCATATTCACCATGAAAGTATCAATGACTCCCCAACATAATCCATTGGACCCCCTTCTCCCATCCTTCTCCCCCTCTGGTCACCATGATTCTGTTGTCACAGTCTAAGGGGTTATTTTTATTTATCTTCCACAGAAGGGTAAAATATAAGAGTAAAATCATATGGTATTTGTCTTTCTTCTTCTGATTTATTTCACTTAGCAGAATTCCATCAAGATCCATTGACCTGTTTAAATTTTAATTTCAGTTATTTAACTAATTGAGGCAATGTGTGTTTACAACACTGGGATGTTTTAGGAGTCCAGGCCCATACCACCCCAGATATATTACCACCTCTTATTTTAGGCTCCAAAAACACTCTGGGAGGTGGGTGTGTAGGCTTATAGAAAAGATCAATAGTCATTCCCATACCAAAAGAGGAAACTGAGGCCTGGAGAAACTTCAGTGACTTGGATAAGACTGCACAAAGTGTTCCTGGTGGCAGGTCTTCTGGTATCAAGTTGAATGCTTGTCCCAAAACATGCAGGGATGGTGCATCTAACATCCTCTACAAATACTCTCAGAATGACACTAACATGAATTTGCACAGCAACCTGTGCTCCTGCTAGCATTTAATACTGCCTCTTCTGTAGCTGGCACCTTGGCACGCGCAGAGTCTGCCTTCTTCCTCTTGCTTTCTATGCAACAGCGCTCCTTGAATGTCTCCGACAATGGTCCCCGGTGGCTAGACAATGGTACCATTGTTCAAAACATTCCTCCCTGGAATTTGCCTTCAGAGTACCAATATTCTTCCCAGTGAGAAGTCGGTCTATTAGTTCAGAGCTATACTTCATTTTTTAATTACAAATGACATCGTTAGTTCATCTTCCTTAGTTATCAAAATTTTGGCTGTTTCCTGAACTTTAGTCTCTCCTCAGAGACTAAAACTCTATAAACACTCAGGGCACACATTAAGACATTTGGGAAAGTCAGGAGCAATGGCACCCTTTAAACAGAATACCCTGAGGAAGGAAACTTCAGAATAAACAAAGGCTCAGTTAGGCATGTTGAGTAACACTTTATGTGCCTTGTCTAATTTAATCCTCAAAAGCACCTATGAGGTAAGAAAAAGATGTGCTTGCTTAAACACCCAATATTGCCATGTGGTCACACAGGCTGAAAGTCTGAAAGTCCTTCAATCACATAGGGGAAAAAATGAATTCCTAAAATTTAGGCTGTGGATAACCAAGGTGTCCCCTGCAACAGCCAGGAGAGGAGTAGTCTGTGGGGATCTGGCCTGACTTGTGTTTTTCATACATTTTCAAGTCATTGGATCATGACATTCTTTTATCAGTGTGTGTTTCAGTCCATTTTAAGTAGGTTCAGAGAGTACAGCCAAGCATCACTTAGTGACAGGGGTGGGTTATGAAAAATGTGTTGTTAGGCAATTGAGTTGTTGTGTCACAGTGTGGTTACATAAAGTGCGAGATAAATCGTACCCCACACCAAGGTGACCTGCTGGGGCTTCCATGTGTATGGTCTGTCACTCACTGAAACATCACTATATAGAATGGAAATAAGTGACTTTTGGCATCTGAGAAATTTAAGTAAGACATTTCCAACCAAACTAAATTTAGCTCTGTGGCTCCAAAATGACTCGGGTTGTACCCATCTAAAACATTTTAAATCTATCTTTGCTTCTTTTCTTTCTCTCACCAGGATTAATGCAAGGAGGTAAGTAAGGAAGACTTAGTCCAAGACTCTGTTCTTAAATAGCAATGAGAAGAGTTGAAATTTAGCACTGGGTGTCACTGTAGACACTAAACCCATGTTTTCTGAAAACCATCTCAGTAAATATGAGCAGCTCCTTATTTTTAGCTCTTCCTTCATAGTGACAGAGTCACAGAGGGCAGCCATGTCAGGACAGCTATAACTAAGAACAAAACAAACAGTCCATTGTGAACAAGAGGCTGAGAGTCACGAGTGCCAGGGCTTTTGCCATGGCCATGGGCTTTAAACCACTCCACTACTTCCTGGAGGTCAAATGCTTGAGCCTCATAACCTAGCTCCTTCCTCGCTTTCTCTAGACTAAAGTAATGTGTGACACCAGTTTTGTAAACTTCAGTGCGGGTGAGGAAGGGCTGGAAGTTGTACAGTCGACCCAAAAGGAAGTAGCTCACCTCTGTGAGGAAAGCCACCCAGTAGATGAGGGTCAAGGGCAGGCGGAAGGAGGGGAATGTATAGCCCAGGCCCTCAACCAGAGGCCGGAAAAACTCAAAGTTGTTCACAGGTCTGCCATCTGAGATGAAATAGGGCTGCCCAGAGGCAATGTAGCCCTTGTCAGCTTTCAGGGCCTCTGAGGCCAGAATGTGCGCCTGCACCAAGTTATCCACATGGACGAATTCAACCAGGCTCTTGGGGTCCCCATACACAAACTTAAACAAGCCCCTTTCAATGTAGTTCACTATTCTGGGAAGGTGTCTCTGCTCTCCGGGTCCGTAGATGCCCGCTGACCTCAGTGCACAGGTTCTCAAGACACCATTGCTACTCTCCAGGGCTGTGCCGCTGGCCCCCAGCACCTTCTTCTCTGCAATGGATTTGGTCCGGGAGTAGTGATCTGGGTGGAGGTGAAGTGGTAGGTAAGACAGAGATTCATCTCCATTTCTGATAACTTGACCTCCAAAGATGACATTGAAAGTGCTAGTATAAACTAATCTTGGCACCCCTCTCTTCCTGCAAACCTGGAGGATGTTTTCTGTGCCCCCCACATTGACTTCTTCGATTCGATTTCGATTTAGTTGCTCTTGCCCTGACATGCCGTAAGAGGCGATGTGGAACACGCATGTCACGGCCACTTCCTGGAAGGCCTTCTCTACGTCAGAGAGGTGGCAAATGTCTCCGTGTACAAACTCGATTCCTTCTGGAATGGCTTGAGCTGGGCTGCTGATGTCAAATAGAATCACATGGACTCCTTTCTGATTTAGAGCACAGCCTAGGCTGAAAAAATGAGAAAGAGAAAAAGTTAGATTAAATCACTAGCAAGCTCTGGCTAGGAAAAGTGTATAAAATGACTTACCAGATCTTCCTAGCAGCTTATCCTGAAACCCTTGCTTTGTGTGTGTTCAGTAGCGCAAATATTAAAAAATGAGAATTATCATTGTCTACTTAATTTACCAAGACAGAGTATTTGTCTTCAAAGATGGCGGCATCTACACATTACAGTTTTCTCTCTGTCCCAGGACCCACCATCCATTATTTGGAACATAGCTGTAAAAGAACAGCTGTTATTTTCATTTCATTTCATTTCTTTTCTCTCTCTCTCTCTCTCTCTCTCTCTCTCTCTCTCTCTCTCTCTCTCTCTCTTTCTATTTTGGAGATGTAACTATCTCTCTTCTCTATTTTAATGGCATTATAAAGAATTTTTGTTAAAGTGGAATATATCTGTCATTCTCAACCTCAATATCTGAGCAGTGGGCAGCATAGTCCATTCCTGGTTTAACCCTATAAAGAGGTAAAAGTCTACACTGTTTTAAAAAGTCAGAGTTGAAAGCTGTACTTCTTCCAGGAACTACCAGTAAAATAATTCCATGGAATGACTGCCATTTTACTGACCGGAAACCAAAATAGCCAGCTCCTCCTGTGATGAGGACAGTTTCTTTTGGAGATTTTGGGGAGTCCATTATGGGAGTCCAAAGGTAACTGGACCTAAAAGAAAGAAATTTGCAACACAGTTACTTATCCAAATGCAAATGTAATCGTCCCCAATTTCAGGTTAAGCAAAAGAAAAAGGCAATATTCTCTTGAAATGAAAGCTGAGACCTGAGCTTAGGTGACCTAGTGGGCATGTGATCGTAGCCAATTGCTTCCCCCCTTGCCCTTTTTACATCTTGGCTTCAAATTCCTTCCTGTGTAATATTGTGACAGTAACATCTGCCCTGCCTGCCTAACAAGGTCAAGGTTGATGTGAAGGTGAAGCTATGTACCTGGGAGTGCTATTAAAACCAGAAAGCACTCTCTGAATGTAAGGCATTGTTCTTAATCTTTGGAAAAAAATCAATCCTTTAGAAAAACAATCTAATCAAATCTGGTAGGGAGAGGCCTACCATAAAAAATCAAGAATCCTAAAGCAAATTTCCAACAGCTTCTATTTTAAAATAGCAACTGCACCATGGTTTAGTTTAATACTGGTGTTTTATTAACATTATATGCTATATATCTATATCTATATATTTCTTTATAACAAAAAATTCCTGTATGTAGTAAACCGTATCCCTGCCAGAAATCTTGTAAGGATGCATGCATGGGCTCATGGTGGGGGATCTTGCTTCTCTCTCCCTACTCTTCTATGTCAAAGTAATCATAACAACAACAACAATAATAATTTTCTCAAGAATCCAAGAGCTCTGTCTCTGAAAACAAAGCAGGCAAACAAAAAGTGGGGCACATAACTCTTTCCATGTAAGAAGAAATGGAACAGGATGCATACAGGCCCTCAGATGCACTGGGAATGCAGACACACACTCACTCATGTCAATGGAGATGCTCAGAAGTGTGGTTAAAAACAACCAAGAACTCTATCACTTGCACATTATCAGTCCCTCTGAGCCTGTTCCTGCATCTAAAAAGCAGAGCTGATAATAAACTCAGAGGCTCACGAAGACTGAGTGGGATGGTTTATTTAAGCAGTCTAATCAAACACCTGACATAGTATGGGCACTCCATGATGTGGCTTCCCTAGTTTCCTCTTTAGGCTCTAGGGTTTAGGGACTCTGTTATTCCATTCCATTCCCATAAAGCATGATTAGGTCTCTCCAAAAGCGCAGGTTCAGAAAAAGTTTGACAAATTCTGCTGTATAACTGTATAGTAGATCAGATTGCTCCCTCGAAGACAAGATTCAGCAAGTGACTGTCTCCCTGGCTTGAGGGTAGTACGTGGAAGAGAAGAAATACTTGAAAAGTTGAGCAAGAAAGTGTGGAGGTGGGTTAACTGTTGCTACAGGTTTGACTAAGCAATTGCTGCAGCTGTGTGCACAAGAAAATCCAGGAAGAATGAGTACACCAGCAACCCAATCATGTATATCACTTGATGATTCTCTTATCTTCTGAGTATAGAACACTCCTGTTGGATTGCAGTAATCATACATGCTGTCTGTTATTTAATATAATCGGGGGGCTTTGCTAAAGACAATGTTTGCAAACACTATAGATGTCAGCCACTGACATTTCAATCCAGACTTCTTACCTTCACCTCTATGTGCTGTAGCAATCTCCCTCTGCGACTTCAGCCACACTCTTTTACCATTCCACCTGAACTACCCTCAACTACCTGGACTTCCTTTCCTTAAAGACGCCAAACATGTTTGTGTCTTGAAGCCTCTGTGAACTTCCTGTCTTGTCGTTGCACCTGTTCCTTACCTGGCTGTCCACCACGGAATGTCCAGTGTACACATTCTTTCTCCATATTTAGTTCTGCTTAAGGGTCACTTGTGCATCTTGGGCTTCCTGGTCACCTATCTAAAAGCACAACTACAAGACGAGAACTAGTGTTGGTGAGGACATAAAGAAAAGAAACTGCATGTACTGTTGGTGGGCATGTATGTTGGTGCATGCACTATGGAGTATGGAGGCTCCTCAAAAAATTAAAAATAGAACTACCATATGATTTGATCCAGCAATTCCACTTCTGGGATTTTACCTGAAAAGAATAAAAACATGAATTTGACTAGATGTATAGATGTATGTCTCCTTATGTTCACTGCAGCACTATTCACAGTAGGCAAGACATGGAAACAATCCAAGGGCCTGATGATGGATGAATAGATAAGGAAGATGTGGTATGTGCACACAATGGAATACTACTCAGCCATAAAAAAGGTGAAACCTCACCATTTGCAACAACATAGATGGGCTTTGAAGGGATTATGCCAAGTGAAATAAATCAGAAGGAAAATGACAAATACTGTATGATTCCACTTATTTGTAGAACATAAAATAGGAAAAAAAAAGGCAAAAGAAAAAAACAAAACCAAAACAAACCCTTATACTCGGACAACGAATGGTGATTCCTAGACGGGGAAGGGACTGGGTAGAGGAACTGACTGGTTGGTGGGGGCACATTTGGTGGTGGACAAGGTGTGATAACAATGATGTTAAGGTGAGAAATTCTATACCTGAAACCCATACAGTTTTATAAACTAATGATACCTCCATCAAAAATAGTAAGTAAAATAATAGTGCTGTCACCTTCAACTCTGCCTTGATTTCTTCACAGCACATTTCACCATCAAAAATGATGTTCACTTTTACACTATTGATCTCCTTCGAATAGAACCTAAGTGCCAGGAAAACTGAGACCTTCAGTCTTTATTAGGGATGTGTCCCTGAAATGCAGGGATTTTGAAGACTGAAATATACCTAATTTAGTCAATTCTGAAGATGATGGGTATAAATTCTACAGAATTCTGTGGTGTCAAGGGGTCACTTTTATGTATTAATTTAACTTATCTTCTAAAAAGTTCTGGGGTGAAACTGACACTAAGTTAAAAGAGAAAGTGTTCCTGCATTCTAGGGCTTATAATGGGGGAGAGAGGCTTTTGAAATATGTCAAATCCCAGGCAAAACAGAGAAAACAGAAGGGTATAATAATGTTGGTATAAATGAGATGGTTGTAGAAGCACTGAGGGTGAGCACGTTGGGGGTAGGGTGGGTGAGTGGATTCTGAAGGGTAGATCAGTGAAGATACCACCAAAAAGTGTTAGAGCTGAAATGGAATGGGCAGAGGCCTTAGGCAGACTGAGAGGGCATCAAAAATGAAGAGAGCAACAGGGAAGCCTTGTGTTGGACAGCTAACATGCTGAGTCTGCTGTGGCTGGTGTACAAACTGAAGTCAGTGTGTAGCTGGTGTATTAGGGTGGAAAGTTAGCCTGGAGTCAGCTTGGATACAGCTTTGAGACTCCTTTGGGGGATCCTTAACTCTTCTGTAGACAATAGACAGTCTTTGTAGTTTCACTACACTTGGTATTGCAAAAGATTTAAGTTTTCCCGGAAGGAGGGAGCACCTGGAGACAGGCAGGAGTCCAGGTAAGGGGTGATGAAGATCCAGACTAAAGGTTTTCAGTGAGGACAAAATGCTGGTGTGCTTGGCTGGAATCAGGGTAAGTGCGGGCAGGCAACTGAGGACCAAGCAGGCTGTGCCCAAAGTCTAGAAAAGGGAATGTCATTAGCTGAGACAGGACACACGGATTTTAGAAGTGTTCTGCCTGGTTAATAGAGTCTTGGTTTAACAGGATGCCAAATAACAAAGTTTAAGTTGTTCTTGCGATTTCCACAAGAATCCCATGTTATGGGAATCAGCAAACAGATGAGGTTTCAAAGAGTCCAATTAAAAATTTCCAACAGAAATTCTTACGGACCTCTAATTATTCTCTGTTTTTAAAACTGCACAGTCCAGCCCAGTCATAAGACCACGGGTCCGTCATGGCTTGTGTGCACATTAATCATGCTGGGAACGCACGTGTTCGAATTATTAATGATTCTGGATGCCTGCCAGGCCTATTCATGCTAATCCTCATTACCTTCCCACTAATTCCACAATGACTTGAGGCAAGAATTTGATAACTGATCTGATCTGGAGGGTCAGATGAGAAAGGCAGCAGGGAGAAAGGAAAAACAAACAATTTAGCAAGACGAATTACAATGAAAAGAAGCCTGTGCACCAGGTCAACTAAACCTTTGGAGATTAGCAGCCACTGGCAGTACCACCCAGAGTCACCTCTTTCCTGTCTGGCTTTCTCCATCAATAAGCACAGAAAAGTCTCAGCAAACATTTCATAGACTCAAATTGCCATGAACACGAAGCCAGAAGGGAGGAAGAGAGTATGCACAGTTTTACTTCAATGAGCTGCCTGGTCTTTGTAGACTTTATGACTTCTGCTTTATTAATTAGTTTCCATCTGATTCCTTCCAGGGCTGTACACTCAGACCTGCATTTATAATCACAATCACTTTGAGGCTCTTCCAAAATGTGGCTATGTTCAGTAATCGCTTTTCTCTGGGTAGGGGGAAGGGATACAGCTGACCTGTGCAGTGGGATACAGGTTAAAGTATTCGATCAAGGAAAAAGAATCTTATTAAGACATTACACTTTTGTAATGTGTTATATTACATGTAAAATATTTGCAAATAGAAAGTAATGCTTAATAGTAAAGAAACTTTTTATAAATATACACTATTAGTATTTTTCAGAGATTGTGTAAAGTCCATAGTAATTTTGTAATGTCTTTACTGTGTGTGTGTGGTTATGAATAATCCCAGTTATTATCTCAAAATGTTGTATGTCACAGAAATATCCATATTTTCTTATAGACTATTTTGTTATATTCCCTACCCTGATCTTTTTAATTATGATCATTTTAAGTCATTATTATTTGTTTTTGCTGTGGAGGCAAAAGTGAACTAAAAAAAAAAAAAAACCTCAAATCTAATCATAATCCAGAAACTATGTTTTGTTTTGTTTTCCTAAAGGGCATTTAGTTGTATTTCGCCGTGGCTTTAATTTCTATTTCGTTAATGATCTGTGATGTTAAACATCTTTAAAAAAAAAAAGAAAGAAAAAAGAATCTTAATTACAAACAGGAAAGAATCAAATTTAAAATCTGTCTGAGCTCTTGATAACACTAAGATAAAATGAGGGTAATAAAGTTGACATCTCATAGGGGAAGTTATGAGAAGAAACTCATAAAAACGTCTAGGAGTACTTTAAATTTACAAAGGACTAATTAAATGCTAAGGATCAGTAATAAGAACCTTAGCTTATGCACACAGTTCCTTCATCCCCTGAGCTCAAGAGGGCAATGCTACCAACCCTCTGGTATTATTGTGCAATATACAAATCTAGGTGCCACTAGAGTTTAGAAAAGAGAGAACTGAAGACTGCTTTCCTAAAAATAATTAAAAAAAAACCCAACACATTTTAAGGAAGATAAAAAATATCTCCACATGGCTTAATCCTATGGAAACCAAAAAAGCCAAACACATTTGAGAAGGACATAGCATTAAGTAGAAAGTCAATATATTATAACAGACAGTGGTATCTGAGCACATTGTTTTGAATATAACTGAAGCAGCAAGGCACCTGTTTAACTCAGGATCATTATCTTAGATGTATCAAATATCCTTCTCCAGCTACCTACTCAAACTCACTTGACCCAGATATTTGTCACACAAAAGACAAAGATTTCACAATCCTTATGACAAAGGTGGCTGAGAATGCTCAGGGCACTTTTGCAGGAACATCTGTAGGAACAGGAGACTCTAGAGGATCCCAGACCCATTAAATACGTGAACACTTTGCACCCTTTTCAAAAGCCCCTTTCTGCTGCATCTGCAAGGAGTGTCACACTTGCACTTCCTTCCTGCTTGGGTACCTATGCCTGCCACTTCAACATACTAATGTCACCCCCCACTTACTGGACAATTACTGTTTGCCAGGCATTGTGCTAGGCCCTCGATGCTCCCCCCAAACCTCTGAAGACTACTTTCCCCCCATTTTTCTGATGTGAAAACAGGCTTAGAGACAAAAAGTGACTAACCCCAAGTAACTACAGCTGGTGAATGGTTGTGCTAGCATCTGCGCCAGCGGAAACCTGGTGCCCTACAGGGAAACCTAGTGTGTCTGATTCCAGAGCTCCCCAGTTTCTTAAATGCAACAGCACTGGCAGCGCACCCTTTGACCTGAAGCAGCTGAGTATATGCTGACTGGAGCCTAGCAGGCGATTTTCACACTTCACACTCTCTGCAACCTCCTAAGGGCCCAAATCCAAGGGGTGGCAGGGGGGGAGCCCTCCCTCCCCGCTCTGAAGGCAGAGGTGGGGACAACGCAGTGTGGTTCACTGAACCACCCTCACAACTTCTGTCACACCTGGCACCTCTGGGACTATTTATCTGATTTCAATCTACTTATCTTGTTACAAAGAAATATGTTCGTTTTAAAAGTGAACACTACATTACCACTTTACATGGGAAACAGGAATCACTTGTCAGAGAGAAAGGACGCTTTCCCAAGAGTGCGATGAAAACAGAAGATGTGACTCAAGCCTACCTAGATCCAGGTGCAAGCCAGGGGGCTGCTGTCTTAACCAGGGAAGAACGAGGCTCGCCAGTGGCTGAAGCCTTCGGACAGTCTAGATAAGTCGCTTCCAAGCGAAGCGAAGTACAGAAAAGGCGAGAATGTTCCGCCGCGCGGTACCACCGATCCCTGCGCTCGTGCCCCCAGGAGGCGGTCACCCCGGGCTGGCACAGATGGGGTCGCTCTCTCACAGGGTTCGAACCTCGGTGCTGTCACCAGCCCGGCCCAGGGGTGCCCGCAGCGTAACGCCCTCCAGACCCTCGTCCACTCACAGCGGCGGCAGGCGACTAAGCGCACCGGGACTGCGAGCAGCGGGGCGCCCTGAACTACCAAGCCGGGGCCAGGCCCTGCCTCCCGAGAAGACCCACCGGCGTCCTGGAGCCACTTCCGGGTATCTCTAGGCAGCCCGGAGGCTTGACATCTCTATGATACACAGGTTTCTCTCAGTGCTCACCTGTATTGGGGCTGCTGGCTCTCCCTAGGGAGGTACGTCCACGTGCCCCTCCCCAGTGTTCTAGCTTCGCGGGAGCCCTTGCAGGCTCATGTCTGCTGCTAATCTCACCTTTACGTTTTCCGTTGTCCTCGACTTTCTCTGTTTTTACAGCTCCACTTCTTTTGGTCACTGAGTTACCAATGATGCCATGCCAAGACCTACCGCTGTTGCTGAAGGAACCAAAAATTTAAGAGCCACTGAGAAAGGAAGTTTGACAGCCTCATTCAAAGGTCTCCCCGAGACAACCACTTTTGGTGTCCTCAGCAGGAGTATGATTCTGTGGGAACTCAGTTCACAGATTGCGTACACACAAATTGACACCTGCCTGGGGACGGTTACTGTTTGATGGTGCAACGGGTAGAGTTTTGACTGCGTATGCGGTCTTGTCACATTTAGACTTAGAGAGGTTCATCTGAAGTATGTCATTTACTGCTCATATAACAGTGTAATCCCTATAGAAAGGGCAGGTTGCAGGTTCCCTGCCCCACCTAGGGAAGGGTGGAGCTGAGAGGAAGGAGGAGAAGCTAAAAATGACTTGGGAGAGAAGGAAGAGGGAAGAGGAAAACCGGGGAGGACTTGTAGATTTGGGGGCCACATGGAGGAGAGTCATGTGAAGAAGCAACCCCATGTGCTTCTCTGCCTTGGATTTGTACCAAAGACTTGGGGGACATAAAAGGAGACACTTGAGACAGATGAGGGTGAGAGGCCAGTGGGGAGATTGGTAACCTTTATCTGGACTTGTATTTTGCTTTTGCTCTTTTCCTTCCAGACTTGCCTAGTCCCTTCTGCCACTTTCCTATGGGTCCCCACCAGAAGGTGCCTTAGACTTGTGGCAAGCTTTCAGGCCTCAGTGACGCTGCTTTGCGTCAACCCTGTTTGGTGGGCATTTACCCAAGAGGAGATGGGTAAATTTTGGTGCTTCATTTGGAAACTATATTCTTTCTCTTCTCCTCTTTCTATTGTGCTAATAAAATAAAATAAAAGAACTAATTCTAATCAAGTTCTTTTCTATTGACAGTCTTACAAACTAAGAGTCTGTTTTGTTCTTATGCAATGGGTGGCAGACCCATTTAGAGCATGTAGATTTGGGGGCCACAGGGTACCCCTCATTCTGTCTGATTATACTAAGTTTTCACCAAGAACACAAAGTCAAGACCTGGCATATAAAAAATAATGGTCAAGTCAATAAATCTAACCTTTTTGATCTTGTCCCCAACTGTGATTCCACCTTAAGTATTTGGAGGTGGAGACATGTGTGTAGCAAGTAGTCTTAGGAATAGATTTGCTCTGACTGCCTAAGATGCACAAAGACTAGAGGAGGGGAAGATAAAGGCTAGTAAGGGGGCTGAGAGCCAGTTATATGCTCTTGAGGCCAGTATCCAAGAAGAAAAGAGCCCTCTGAGGATGCATCCAGAAGACAGATTTCCTTTGGAGGATTTCAGAAACCCTGAGGGATGCCCATATTTACTGTGCATTGGTAGCTCATGAGAGGAAGTGTGGCACATTAAAATGTTAATATTCTTATGCCACCAAGGACTCTTAAAACCAAAGCACTTAATGTTTTAAAGGAAAACATAAACTTTATAAGTACTTCCTTAGCTTCTTCTGCAATTTATTGAATTGAATTGATTTTGTAAAGATCTGAAGAACAAATCTAAGACACAAATGGTCAGAGAGAGATACTGACCTCATGTGAGTTTGGATATCAATGATTGTTTAGCTTCTTCCCCCAATAATATATCCAGACAGTGGGTTTATTTCTGAAGAATCAATTTACAGTTATAGTTTCTCACATAAGTACAGTACTTTACATTTTACAAAGCATTTACATACCTATTAGTTCATCAGATTCTCACAGAAATTGTATGCATAAGGTTCTTTGGGTTTCAAGTTATAGAGAGTAACTCCAGGTAATTTAAGTTTAAAAAGTCCCAATTTTTAGAATCTCTGAAAGAGTTTAACAATTTATGTGTCGGTGGTAAGTAGCACCTACTTCTATAATAGACACACTCTGAAATCTCAGTGTTTTAGTGCTTATTGTTTTAATGCAATAAGCACTTATTTCTTACTCTCCCTGCAACCTGCAAGGAAAGGCAAGCTCTGCTCCACATAATCATGAAGGGACCCAGCCTTCTTTCATGCTATGCCATTGTCTTCAACATGGCTTCCAACCTTCCCACAGAAAGGAAAGCAGAAACTTGGCTTTCCCCAAAATTCCATTTAAATGGGGTCTCCTGCAGTCCTTGAAAGTCTCCAATCCCTTCACTGCACTTAATTCATCTGAAATGATTTTGTATATTAATAGGATGAAAAGTCATTGAGCACAGATGCTTACTTTGCTGACTGGAGTGTCTCCATTGCCTATTACAGTGTCTGATAAAGAGAGAATTAAAAAAAAAATTTGAACTGATGAGTTAAAAAATTTTTTGAACTTTTGAGCCAACTTAAGTAAAAAAATCACCTCTATTATAGTCAACTGTGTCAAGGGGGCACAAAAATAACTGTTGCCTTTCAGGGCTGTGACTGGGCATCTTGGAGAGAAGGGAACTTAGTGTGAGCTTGGATGACACTCTAAAACTGCTTGCTGCCGAGAAGTAAGGACCAACAATACCAACATCACCTGAGCATATTGAAATGCCAGATCTTGGGTCCTGCTCCAAACCTCACTAGAAGATGCTTTTTAGCAAAATCCCCAGGGACCCTCCTATGCACAATAAAGGCTGAGAGATACTGCCCAAAAGGTGTTAATCATAGCTCTCTGAGGTAAATAAGAGATTCCTTGTACTAGCCTCCCATTACAACTGGAAGCCAAGTGAAGTTAAGTGATTTGCCCAAGGTTCCAGAACTTGTAAGTGACAAAACTGGGGTTAAAAGTTAAAGCTTCTCTGTGTGGAGATTCCTCAACCTACTAAAGGTAGAGCTCCCATATGATCCAGCAATTCCACTCCTAGGTATTTACCCAAAGGACACAGAAACATCAATTCCAAAGAGCACCTGCACCCCTATGTTTATAGCAGCACTATTTACAATAGCTAAGCTATGGAAACAACCCAAATGCCCAAAAATAGATGACTGGATCAAGAAGATGTGGTACATATATACCATGGAATATTACTCAGCATTCAAAAAAGATAAACACATGCAATTTGCAGCAACATGGATGGAGCTGGAAGGGATCATGCTCAGTGAAATAAGCCAGAAAGAAAAAGAAAAATATTGGATGATCTCACTCATAGCAGGAATCTAGAAAACCTAAATAAGGGACCAGGAAAAAGAATAACTATAAGAAAGAAAAAATCAAAATCAACAAATAACTATGAACCAGAGACACACTGTGGGGGGTAGAGGGCGGGGAAAGGAGGGATTGGGGTCAAAATAGGGGGTTGCAATTGTATGGGGAATATAAAAATAAAATTAAAAAAATCAGGCTATAAAACCTAAATATGTACAACCTTTATATGTCAATCATAACTCAATAGAGTGGAAATAAAAAGGACACACTGACAGAGCAGTTCCAAAGTTCCCACCAAAAAAAAAAAAAATTAAGGCTTCTGACTCCAAATCCCTCTACACTCCATGCTCTACAGGCTAATTCCACTCTGCTCCTCCAGCTTTTGCATAAACCCACTGTTTTCCCACTGGTGAAAAACAAATTAAAAGGCAGAAACAAATAGAAAAAAAATAGAGCTACATTTAAATGGTGGTTAATGGCTTCAAGAATTGATTTGTTTTAGAAAAGGAAACAAGCACTTATCACTTACAGTGCATATGACCAAGTGTTTTCCCCCATTACATATTAAGGAACTCTCCCAGTAACATAATGAATGTTTATATTTCATTTATTTAGCAATTAAGCATCTCAACATTCTTTTATAAGCTCTTGATCAGAATTATCAAGCAATCTATTTGGGTCAATGGGTTTTCTTTTTCTTTTAAAAACTTTGAAATATCTCAATATGATTACCCATGCCTCCCTCAGTAGTGATTAGATTAATTGTTTAAATAGTGCTGATTATCTCAAGTGTCCTGGCCAAGGGCTCTCTGCTCAGGGCTCAGATACTTGGAGCTCTTCTAGAGGGACATAAGGCAACCCCTGAGATAGCAAAGCTTACATCTGCCGCTGACAGGATCCACAGGGCACATTCACATTTCCCCAGGCTTACCTGTATTAGTGTGTGTGTGTGTGTGTGTGTGTGCATTATGTGTTTGTGTATTTAGTTCTAAACAATTGTATCATGTGTATAGGTTTGTGTATCCAACTACTTCAGTTTGAGGGTTTGCTTTTTTACAGCAGCTTCACCTTTATACCGTTATTAGATCATGGAACAACATCTGCCAACAAAGAATGAGGTATTCAAAGGCCAGAGATACTGGCATGCATTCTACTTGGTGCTCTGCACAGAATATCTTTATTAAAGCATAGTCTGCTTTACTGGGCACCTGCTGTGTCCCAAGCATCATGTCAAGTTTGGGGCAATGCTGTAAGAAGTAAGACAGTGCTAGGAACAACCACCACTGAGGCAATGTCTACCAGCCAACAGGAGTTCTGATCCAGACCAGTTGCTCTTGAACCCCCTGCAGGAAATCAAGAACAAGCCTGATCAATACCCCATCTTTGTCTGTGGGGCTTCCTCCTCATAGGGGGTGATGTATCTTAGAAAGAAAATCTGGTGATTGAACTGTGAGCAATAGTTACTGTTTTCTAGTTTGTTTCCCCAGAAGTAGATTTAGGGCCAAGGATTCAAGTGCAAGCAGTTTATCTGGCAGGTGATCCCAGGAAATACTCACAGGAGAGTGGGGAGGCAACAGATGGTAGGGGAGAAAGTCAGCTATTCTGAGGTTAACCGGAACTTAATTCTCTTGGGGAAACTCGGGCACTCACTGTGAACACTGTTCTCGGTTACTCCTATCAGTTACTGGCTGAGGGTACACTGAGGTATTGGTGAGGGAGTGGATTTATTCTCCATCACTTCCTGTCTTCCCATCTATGACAAAGCATCACAAAATAATGTGAATGCTGGTGTTTGGGGAGTCAGGCAGGCAGATGCCTATGTCATAGCTTTGAGGGGAACAGTGGGATATAGTAACATCAGATACATGCCAGAGCCCTTTAAGGATGCTCCATGTTGAGGTGACTCTCCAATGTCGCCCCATCTCAAGGGTTTCCTCAGACACAGCTCCTGAAGAGTCTGTTGAAGAAGTAGCTTATGACATGAGTCCTAAGAGAATGAGTAGGAATTGCCCAAAGAAAACAAAGGAACATTTTGGTGGAAGACATAACAGGGAAAAAGCATACAAAATCAGAATTGGGTGCCACATGTTTGACAGATTGAAGAGGTGCTGGCTAGGCATGGCAGGGAAAAGGAGTGAACTTTCTATATTCAGATGGGTTAATCTGAAGGGGAAGGTTTGTCCATGTGCTGGGATTGTCTAACTACGGCAAGATGGAAGAAGTCTGCTGGAGGGAGAAGGTAGACCCAGTCCCTGAATTCTAACCTTTTCCTAGGAGATCCCTGCCACCCACCCTGCCCCAGAATAAACTTCTTAACTGCTTCTGAGGGGTCTTTAGTGTTCTTCCCTGATTTCAGGGAACTTCAGAATATGAGAGTGTAACAGGATAATCTCCAGGGAAAGGGAAGGTTCCAGATTCCCTGCCCTGCCCAAGGAAGCATGGGGCTGGGCAGGGAGGAAAATGAGAGAAGACTGGGAAAAGGAAGGAGAGAAGCCAAGAAGAAGACCTGGAGGAGGCATATGGAGCGGAGAGACAGGTGAAGAAGTTGCGATTGCTCTTCAGCCCTTGACATGTCTCAGGGACTTGGGGCACATGGAGGGAGACACTTGAAACAGATGTGAGAGACCAGGGGGGCGATTGCAAATGGCAGTCTTTATCTTGACTTGTATTTTTGATTTAGCTCTTTTCCTTCCAGACTTGCCTGGCCCCTTCTGCCTCTTTCCTATGGATCCCCATGAGAAGGTGCCATAGACTTGTGGCAAGAATTGGGGCTCAGATGTCCTTCTTTGGACCAAATTTATTTGGCTGGGCATTTACCCACAAGGTGATAGGTAACTATGGTGTTTCACATGGAAACTATTTTATTTGTTCTTTATATTTTCTTCTTTCTATTACATATTAATTGTATTAAATTTCCTTTCCAATGAAGGTCTTACCCACTAGAGTATGTTCTGTCTTTATGTGGCAGATGGCACAACCCATTTAGTGCAGGCAGGTTGGGGGGGCCCAGAGTGCCCTCACCCTGCTCCCTAACAAGAGCATGTACTGATGAATACAGGTTCTGCCTCTCAGATCATTGTTTGAAGGAACATTTCCAGGAACAGTGTTTTATTACCCACTTGCTGGTGTTATAACTGACAGCTTACCTAGAATACAATCATCAACTTGAGGTAATTCCCTCCATGTGGATCCTATGACTCACCTTACTAATCTTTAGACTGACAGGAAGCTTGGCAAAGAGAAACGTGGACTTTGCAGTCAGAATAATGGAGTTTTGAAAACTGGCTCTGCACAGGGGAATCTAGAACTGACGAAATAAGATGATGCCTGCATTCTGCAGTCCCTGCAGACTCACCCTTCTCTTCCTCCCTCCACCCCACCATAGCTGTGTTATTGGCCCTTGCCATTGATCACAAATGACAGACCCCACAAAACTTGTAGGTACAGTTCACAGCATTAACTTTTCTTTTTTTTTATGTTCTCATCATTTTATTTTTTAATAATAAATTTTATTTTTATATTCCCCATACAATTGAAACCCCCTTATTTTGACCCCAATCCCTCCCCTCCCGCCCTCTACCCCCCCCTTGAGTGTCCCTGGTTCATAGTTTTTTGTTGATTTTGATTTTCACTTTCTTATAGTTATTCATTTTCCTGGTCCCTTATTTAAGTTTTCTAGATTCCTGCTATGAGTGAGACCAGCCAGTATTTTTCTTTTTCTTTCTGGCTTATTGCGCTGAGCATGATCCCTTCCAGCGCCATCCATGTTGCTGCAAATTGCATGTGTTTATGGAGAGCTGTGTGGAGATTTCTGGACCTACTAAACATAGAGCTCCCATATGATCCAGCAATTCCACTCCTAGGTATTTACCCAAAGGACACAGAAACATCAATTCCAAAGAGCACCTGCACCCCTATGTTTATAGCAGCACTGTTTACAATAGCTAAGCTTTGGAAACAACCCAAATGCCCAAAAATAGATGACTGGATCAAGAAGATGTGGTACATATATACCATGGAATATTACTCAGCATTAACTGTTCTTAACAGCTCCCAAGCAGAAACAACCCGTTTTTTCTTTAGCAGATGAATGGAGAAATAAGACGTGTACATCTGTACAACTAGAATGCCATTCAAACATGAAAAGAAACAGAGCACTGACATGTGCTGCAACAGGGATGAGCCTTGCACACTTCATGCTCCTGCTTTTATTATTTTCAGAAGCCAGTCAGAACACCCCATTTTGTACATTTTCGTGTATCTGAAATGTCCAGAATAGGCAGATGCAGAGATAAAACTGGTGGTTGCCAGTGCCTGGCATATCTGTGGTGACTTGGGGAATCTAATGGGTACAGGATTTGTTTTGGGGTTGATGAAATATGGTATTGGATACTAAAAGCCCCCGATTTGCTTTAAATGGGTGAATTGTTTGATATGTGAAAGTATCTCAAACGTGTTTTTTCTTTTTTAAAAAAATGACACCTCCAATAATGCCAATGTTGTGATTTCAATGTTATTTGAATTGGGGAAGACAGGATGGCCTCTTTCCCTGGATGTGCCATGCAAAATGTGTCACAGGAGGCCAAAACTGCAACAGTGGAAATTAAGGAGTCATTGCCTTAGAAAAATAAGCTTAGTTCTTTTTTCTACCATCTCAGTATGATGACTTGGCACCTGGGACTCTCCTGTCAACTTTCTCTTTCTCAGGGTAAGGAGGAAAAATAGTACAAACCAGAAAGAAAGTGAGCTTTGAATAATAAATGGTTTTCAATTAGCTGCATTGAAATTGAGAGTTGATTTGTATTAATTTTTGTGATCAAATTACTTCATTTTGTCTCTCCTCTAACAGCGAGGGTAATCGTATGCCTGGATTATTTTAGTCATTCTAATTATGCATGCATCAATATTTAGTGGGTGTTTACACAGCCCACAGCATACCCAATTGTTTTCCTCCTTCAGAGACCAGGGCAGAGCACTCTCGTATGAATAGATGGTGCTCAGGGAAGAGAAGCGCCTTCCCTTGCTCCATCTCTCTTTGGAAGGAAGATTCAGGTGGTGTTGAAAAGCAATGCGAATCCTATTCAGAGGCATCTACAAAACTAAAGTCAATATTGTGAATGCCATGATTTCACTGCAGGACACGAAATGATAATTCTTGAACAAATGTTTCATTAGGGATTCGGTTATGCCAGACAAATTAGAAGTTATCATTTGTGTAGACTTTCCTTTTTGCCCTTATTCTCTTGTTTCCATGTATTTCCATTTCTTTGTCATGGACAGTATGGCTTACCCCCTTTTCCTGAGGGATGGCTTCTCCTTGAACAAACATTGCCCTGTTTGCACTATTCTCTGCCTCCTTCTCCTTCCCACCGTCCACTCTCACTCCCCACACTTCCATTTTCATCCCTTTCTCTCTGTTACCGGGCAGGGTGAGGAGCAGCTCAGAACCCCCTAATATGACTGCTCTGTGCAGATTCTGCTATCCGCCACAGCAAGACAAAACATCCTCCAGTGCATAAGACCTTTAGTGGAAAGGAAATTTTATACAATTTGTGTGCAATAAAGACAAGGGAAAGAATAAATAAAAAGTTTCAAAATCAAGCACTCAAAGTTACCCATTGGGTAAATGCCCAGCCTAACAGAGTTGACCCAAAGTGGGGTCACTGAGGCACAAAAGCCTGCCATAGATCTTAGACATCTCCCGGTGGTGACCCATAGGAAAGGAGCAGAAGGGGTCAGACAAGTCTGGAAGGAAAAGAGCAAAATCAAAATCAAATAAAGGCTGCCATTGTTAACCTTCCCATGGGTTTCTCAACCACGTCTCTTTCAAGTGTCTCCTTCCATGCCCCCCCCGCCCCCAGTCCCTGGTACAAGTCCAAGGCTGAGAAACAAACACAGCTTTTTTCCATTTCTTTGTTCCTTGTGCCTCCTCCAGGTCTCCTTCTTGCTCGCAATTCTCTTCTTTCCTTCGTCCAGTCTTTTCTAGCTTCTTCTCCCTGCTCAGCTGCACCCTTCCTCAGGTGGGGCAGGAAACCTGGAACCTCCCCTCTCTCTGTTACATCTCTATTTTCTTTCATCGGTTCCTGTGTATTTTCTGCCCAGTTTCTGACTGGGTAAAACCCAAGATTCAACCCTTAATCTTCTTTTCTTTTACACCTACATCTTGTACCGAAAAGAATACTTCCGTTCTCTTGGTTCAACTCTAAACCCTGTGCTGAGGTCTCTCAATTGTACATGACCTTGACACTGGACTTTATTTCTGGGGATGATCCATTCGTCTTTTTTTTTTTTTAAGATTTATATTTATGCATACAAGAGCTGAGGTACAGGCCAGAGGGGGTGTGTGTGTGTGGTGGGGGGGGTGGTGGTGGTGGTGGTGAGAGGATTCACTAGAGACAGAGTGGGGAAAAGAACAGGCAGACTGACTGAAATACACTGCTAAGGGGAGCAGGGGGTAAGGCAGGAGAGGTCTGCTGTGCCATGTGGGTAGCTCCCTGGCTGGGGATCGAACTCGTGCTGCAGCGGCTGCAGACAGCTTCATTGGTTGTGTCTTAACCCCTTGCGCCACCAGGGAGGCCTGGTCCATTTGTCTTAACCTAGTATCTGGGAGTGGGTTCCTTGCTCATCCACACTTGCACTGGCAGTAATATTTTGACCCTTCTCTTCTCTTCCTTCATCCTTATTCTCCTAATATTTTAATTTTGCCTGGAAAAGTGAGCTCTGGCTTTCAATTCTGCTTCCACTCTGCTTTGATGACCTCCCAGCCAGCGTACAACCCCAGAGTGTTGGCCAGTTAATCTCAGCCTCTGCAAGTTCTGAGCATTTCTTAGGTAATCCATTCTGAGGCCTGATCATCATGCTGACTTCTTGCTCCCTTCTTCTACCTCCAGGATCCAAAGACACCTTGCTCTTTGCCACTTCCCCAAAGTCCATGGAAGGAGATGGAGCTGAGAGAGAACCTTAGCTAAGAGAGTAGGACATGAAATGGGGCCATACAGGGGAGGGCACGAGGGGACAAATCACAACGTGGATCACAGAGTCTAGTGAAGGAGAAAGGGAACAGACCAAGGAAATCTTCCCTGCTGTCAATGAAATACTCCTGCAGAATGGCTGTTCTTGCTCATAGAAACTTCTTATTTAAGGACGTGCACTCAGGTTGAATAAATCAAAATAGTGTTCATTTCAGTATTGTGAATGCAATGTTTTTGTTAAAAGTACTTCATCTTGTCTTGGGTCTTAAATATATTTTAAAACAACTTTGGAACAGAAGATTTACCTCATTCAACATTTCTCATTGTCAAATCAATCAGCCAGATCAAAGTATTTGCGTTCTTCTTGAGTTTTATGCCCCAAATTCTATTTAATGATCAACTGCTAGAGGAAAAAAATATTGACTTTATATGTCAGTTCAAATAAATACAACAGCACCCTCAAGGTAACTGTCTTATTTTTGGCAGAGATATATTTATAGATAGATAGATGATAATAGAAAGATAAGTGATAGATAGATATACAGATGATAGATAGATGGTCGATAGATAGATCATACAGTTTTTTGTTGTATGAATTTCTTAGATTATTTTCATAGGAAAATTTAGAGCATGTTAAAAGGGAAGGAGTGGGAACAGGGTGAATGAAACGGGAGAACTTGAGCGAGGACTTACAGGAGGTTCTGGATTCAGGCAAGGAGACAAGAGAGTTCCAGGCAGTAGGAATGAAGCAAAGCCCCAAGGAAGGACTATGCCTTGTGTTAGGATTGGAGCAAGGAGATCTTTGTGACTAGAACAGAGGATAGAAGTCAGAGACACACCAGAGATGTGTCTCAGGAGGTGCAGGGGATACATAATTAGTCTTGGAGTCTTCTAAGGGTTTTGTCTTTCATTGTGGGTAAGAGGGAGCACCTTGGTGGGGTTTTCGGCAGATATGTGCTATCAGAGGACTGAGGATATAGAAGCATTTCTCTGGTGCTAGTTTGAGAATGGACAGCAGGGAGACAAGAGTAGAATCAGCAGGGCCTATTCAGTGGCTATTACAGTCCAGGCAGGAGGTGATGGTAGCCTGCACCAGGTGGGCAGAATGGAGTGGTCAGGAATGGACATATTCTTTTTTTTTTGACTTGGGCTTTTGAGGTTTAGGAATGGACATGTTCTGAAGGTAAAGCCAGCGAGATTTCATGATGGAGTGGATGTGGTGGAGTCAAGAGCAGAGCGGAGGGGAGGGCAGTACTTGCATGCTGTGCTGTGGAAGGATGAAGTTGCCCAACTGAGGTGGGGCAGGCTACAGGTGAAGTGAATTTGGAACATGTAAACTGGGGAGTTAGAATGAGCTAGGAGCTGGTAACTTCTGGACAGAGAGGGGAGAAGTTAGATTCCACGAGACAACGAGGAAAGAAAGAAAAGGAGGGGGGTAAAGGGACAGTGAGAAGTGAGTTCGAGAACCTCAAGGTTTGTTCCGTGTGGTTGGTGAAACTCCACGTTGGTGGTGGGAGCAGAGGAAGCTCTTGTTCTTCAGTAGCGTTCTCCTTTCTGTCACACATGCTTGGGTGACTTTCCTAAGTCGCCATATCAAATGTCTACAAACCTGGGGCTTAAACAACAGAAATTTATTCTTTCTCCATTCTGGAGGCCTGAAGTCCAAAATCAGGGGGTCACTAGGCCTGTGCTACCTCTTCAGGCTCTAGGGCAGGGTCTTCCTTGCCTCTTCCATCTCCTTCTGGCTCTAGGCATCCCTGGGTGGTGACATTATGACACAATTTCTGCCTCTGTCTCCACATGACTGCCATCCTGGTCTCCTTCTGTCTCCTCGTCTGTCTTTTACAAGGATATCTATCTATAATTGGATTTAGGGTTCATCCTAATCCAGAATGACCTCATCTGGAGATTTATAATTTCATCTGTGAAGACCTTTTCTTTCAGATAACATTACATTCACAAGATTGTGGAGTTAGGGCATGCACCTAGCTCTGTGGGTGTGTGTTGGAGGGGGGCATTATTCACATTGTTACAGTGATGTAAAGTCTTCCTCCAACCCCTCATCTCTCCATCCCCACCCGCATGCCACTAAAAGTAGGAGAAAGGTCGATAAAATTGATTTTTCGGTTATAAATTTTGTTTTGCAAACAGATGAGAGAGGTTGTGTTTCCCACTGAGTCGGGAATGGGAGAGAGAACCTGTAACTGACAAGAGGAAGAAGAACTGTGTGAAGGCAGACCCTTAGAGCTTGAAGAAATCTTGGCAAATCTTTTACCTCCCTGGTCCATGAAATTGGAAATGTGAGCCAATCTTATTTGGATCTCAAAATTTAGGACATTCCAGTTGATATCTGGGTTGTAATGACATGAAATAGGATCATATTTTATATTCTACTTTGTAACCTGCTCTCCTTGCTCAAAAAATATTGCAAACCTCTTCTGAAGTCTTTAAATATTCTTTAATGACATGATTTTTAATGGCTGTGTAGCAGTCCATTAAATGAAAATGCCATAATTTATATAATAAATCCTTTATGGTAGGTCATTTAGGATGTTTCTACATTTTACATGTGATAAATAACATGGAAATGAACAACTTTTTCCATAAATCATTGTGCACATCTTTGATTATTTTCAAATGGGCTCATTTTAAATAACTATGAGCAATTTTGTGATAGCCATTTGTGCTCATCGTTTTCTTTATGAACTAGAACTTTTCCTTCAGGCAAAAAAAAAAAAAAAAAAAAAAAAAACCATGAAAATGAAGTTCCTGGAACATCTGGTTTATGATGCCATTTACTTTTGATATCCAGCTGTGTTCCTAAATTTGGCATTGTCTTATTTCTTTTCTTTTTTTTTTAAAGATTTATTTATTTATGCATACAAGAGCTGGTATACAGGCCAGAGGTGTGTGGGGGTGTGTGTGTATGTGAAGATCCACCAGAGACAGAGTGGGGAACAGAACAGGCAGACTAACTGAAATACACTGCTGAAGGGAGCAGGGGGCAAGTCAGGAGAGGTCTGCTGCGTCCTGTGGGTTGCTGCAGAGGCTGCGGATTGCTTCATACTGCTGTGTTTAACCTCTTGCGCCACCATGGAGGCCTGGCGTTGTCTTATTTCTAATAGACTCATCCTAGATTTAATCTCCCTTCTGGAAATACAGGTGCAAATACTGGGAGCCAGGCCCAGAGGAGAGAATTCACACCCAATTGTATGTTGTTTGCCTGCAGCTCCTATATCTCAATGTGTAAGTCCCAAGAAGGGGCAGAAATGGAAATAATGACATTGCAGGAGTTTTTGTGGAGACATAAAGATGCTTATGATATTAAGTGCCATTGAAAACTCCGATATACCAGTCCACATATATAGATTATCCTTATAATCAATATGAAGTATGAATTGTTATGGTCCATATGGGAAGCAACCTGTGGTTCACAAGGTCAAGTAAGCAGGAATTCTTACCTAGGCTTATCTGACTCAAATGCATCATGCTGTATATTACTGGTGCTCCCATGTTTTTAAATTTTGAACACTGGGAATATTTCTGACCAAAATTTGGGGTGATGTGTAGACTTGCTAGCTTTTAGCTTTGCCAAGTAAGTGCATCAAAACAGCAACTATATTGCGATATCCTATTACCACCCTTTCATATATGGAAAGGTATTTTAAAGCCCAAAAGAGAGAAGACTAAGCTCTTAAGACAATACTTTAAATTTTAATGCACTGAATTTTAGGAAAACTCTGTACATTGTCCTTACTGATGATCTGCATCTCACCAGAAGCCACCAACCACATTTAAGAAGTGCTTCCAGAGGTCCTGTTCTCCTCACTGTCTCGCCACTGTGGTTATTGTGGCTTGGCTGGCTGACATGGAAGGAGATGCCCAGCTTCTCTTCTCCTGCAAGAAGGATCTGGCAAAGCATTTAGCCTCATGAGAGTAAGGTGTCCATACCATCACCCCACTCTAGCCAGGGTAGAATTCACATACTCTGGTCCTTCATAGGAGTAAAGACAGGGGTTGTAGAGTAATTTCAACATATTTAAGAGGGAGAATAAGAAGAATGAAATATTTGCATACATGTGTTGAAATATTTTCAAATACATTGATTCCTTAACGTATTCATGAAAGGAAAGTATGTGGGCAGAGAACCCTTGTCAGAACCCAAGTGGGTAAGTAAAAACAGAACTCATAAATCTTTCAAGTTAACTCCTTACTAATATAACTGTTATGGTAGACATGGCATGGGAGGGAGGGACAGTAGATTTTTGAGTACACCTTCCTTCCTCTCTCACACTTGGGTTTCAAGGGCAAAGTGCCATCTGTAAAATAATTATTGGCATTTCATGGACACAGGAAATAATTGGTGAACTACAATTAAGTTAAAAGCCAATTATTAGGTCAATTGTTACTGTTTAATGTCAGTAGATTATCCTGTTTCACTCTAACTGCTTCATTCTTGGATTTACAGACATAAGTGGCTCAGAAAGGCAAAGTGAGCTTGTGTGTGGTCTGCGTGGATATAAAGGTCATTGAATAGTGAAGAAAATGAAATGCAGGCCAGGATGGCCTCCTACCATGAGGCTGTTTCCTGAAGTCAGCATGTTGCACAGAACTCTGCACCTGACATTGTACTGAATACTTGACCAGCACTGACCTCATGTGATTCACTTGTGCAAGAATGTGGATTCCTATGAGCTAACCTTTCATGGGCAACTGTGACCTATTTGCTATCTGCAAATCACAACAGGGTATTCCTGCTTGACTACCTATGGACAATAGCCCATATCACGAGGCAAGCCGGGGAACGCCCAGGCCACTGTTGACCTTATTATGTGACTATCTCCATGGTGGTCTCAGGATAACTCTGTCTGTGATAACATCAGCACATCTACTTTGCTGACGCAAATATCTACTGATGTATTGTCACAATGTCCCCTCTGTTCTTCATGAACCTCTGGCCCCTTTGCCACTGCCCCACCTCCGCGAACTTATTCCTCACACTGTTGTTTCATGATCATCTTTTACTAGACTTTATGCTTTCAATAAGTGACACAAGAACTTTTGCTTACATAGCAGAGTCTTGCCTTACAAACCTGCTCAGTGACCGTTGTATTGTGTCAACTTTTTGCGTCACTCATGGAGTTCCCAACAGAGTTTCTGTTGCAACACAAGAACACAATGAGAGAGAATTGTATTAATATTGTTTCTAGTTCAAAGACTGCAGAGCCCAAGGAGATACTTCATAGCTGGACTTGGTTGGTATAACCCACAGACTTGGCTGTGCAACCCACAGCAGCCTTCCACAGTCCTCTGTCCAGTGGTCATAGACCTCTTTTTTGGAGGTTAATTGACTCACCGGCATACATGTGTATGCACAAACACACACACACATGCACACTCAGATACAGAGACATCAGAGGCATGTATGTAAATAACACAGCCAACCACATGCCTACACATATATACATAATGCACCATCCCCAAACACATATACACACAAGAGGCACCCCTACCCCGTGCATGCTTCTACCCCCATATAAGATATGCATTCCTACACATACTCCTACACACACACAATCACATACTCACACAGCCACACATAAATATACACATGCACACACACAACTCACATACATCACACAGAGTCACATATATACATACACTGATTCACATACACACTGTGGAGGACAAAGACAGGCTGCCCAGGCTGATTGTTTTGAATTAAGAGATGTTGGGAGAAGAAGAGCCAAGAATGAAGTTTTTCCTAATTATCTGTCTTCCTAAAAACAGGAAATATCTGTGGTGGTCCAGGAAGAGGGAGGTGGCCTCATCTCCGAAAACTACAAGACTTGCTAGGTCTATTTTTGATGCTTAAGTAGTTAGACCCTGCAAAATTCCTTTATCTTTAAATTGGGAAGTTCTTTGTTCTGTTTTTCCCTTCTAAATTTATTACTCCCTTTCCAGAGACTATATCATCTCACTAGTGGGGCCAGATGACAGGTTCCATTATTCTATGCAGGGGCCTCTGTGCACACATAATTAAAGTTTATCTTTTCTCCTGCTAATGTCTCCTGTGTCAATTTGAGTTATTTTCTAGCCTGTGGATCTAGAAAAGTAGAGGAAGATTACCTTCCTCCCCAACAACACATGAGCTCATGCGCACACATGCACATATTCTCAGAGGACCAGATGTGTGCACACACACATGCACACACAAAATACCTGCATAGGTCCATAAGTACAAACACACAGGCACACACAAAGCATGCACAAACATACATATACCCCCATAGGCACAGACACACATACAAACACACACACATACACACACTGAAGAAAGCACACACAGGCCTCTCATAAAACCAGGCACCAGGGAACGTGAGATAAGCTGAATCAGAGATAAAGCTGACAACAGAAAACAACTTCAGCAGACCCCCTCTGGCAGAAGAGACCCCCTCACACACACCAAAACCTCCAGTAGTAAATAAAGTCCTGCACTCCCATTTTGGGGCATGACTCTTGGCCTGCAGAGAGTTGTCACCACAGACTTTCAATAAAGCCTGCTTCAGTCTGATATTCTTGGCCTCCTCTCCTTTCTAACATACACAATACACATGGTGTGGCTCTAGCCAAGCATTGTCTCTCTTCCTCAGATTCTTTGCTGTGAGTTTAGACCACATCAAGAAACCTAAGCTCATGGGGCAGTGCCTGGGGATCGCCTGGCCTCCCCTGAGTTTCAGTCAAGATAGACACTTTCCTTTGTCTCAACAGTGGTTACTGCAGTTTCATTTCATTTGCACAAAGGGCTCAGGACTTAAAAAGCTCAGAAGCAAGCAGACTGTAGATTCCCATGAGAAGATCAGCAAGAGCAACCTCTCCAGGGAGGTAAGGCAAGGAGTGTCAGGGAGCAGAGAGGGAGATTGAGCTTCCATTCATTCTCTACTTAGTTCCCTGCTCTTTCATTCATTTCCCCAACTCCCAGAAGCTGGCAAAATTCTGCCCCACACAATAGCCTTGTGTTACTGGGGTAGCTGAAGATGCTAGTACCTGGTGGCTCAGGGAAGTGCAGCTAGTCTGGACTCAGCCTCCTGGTGGCCAGCATGGTGGGCGAGATCTGTCTGTCCTGTGAAGACTCTGCACTCAGAGTCTGAAAGGAATCACTGCGGGGATAGGGAACTGGGTTACTGATAGGAGCCAGGCCTATCCTGGACCCGCAGGCAACTGAGAAATGCTTTATGAGGAATGTAAATCCTCCCAAATCCTCTAAGATAATGAAGAGAGCTCTGTGTGAGGCATTCCTGTAGTTGGATCCCCTGCATTTTGCAACAAAAGACTCCCTGGACTGAAAATTTAGTAATAAGCAGAATTAAACCCTGATCACTGAATTGCATTCCCTTTTGAGGATTAATTGTTAAGACCCTGAATTGTACCCCCTTCTCATGATTAACCATTAGCTGGCTCCAACTGCATTTATGGGAACTTGGAAAACTGATTATGTTACTGCTTTAATAAAATTCTCTGCATCCAGCTGAGGTTGATAGCAGCAGCAGAAACTGCTGGGAAAGCCAAACACCTTGAATCCCATGCCTAGAGGTCCCCTTTGCCTCAGGGACCCCCATATGGACTGGCCAGAGGTGGGGGTAAGGATGATTAACATAGTCGTTAAGAGAGAGAATCTAAAGCTTTCTTATAAAGGTATAAGTGAATATTTATTAAGGACAATATTGTTTCTTAAGCTATTAGACCAGAATTTTTATTTGTTATTTTACTCTTCAGAAGACTGTACTTCCTTTATATTCAGATGAAAGGGATGCTTACATATAAATAAAATTTGAGGAATGCTTGGAAAAAAAAAAAAAAAACCTGCTGTGGAAAGTTCTGAAAGGTCAGGAACCAGACTAACAGTCCTTACAGCAAACCAAGCTGACACCAAAGTGAGCGATTCCACCAAAGAACAGTGTAAAAAGACACCCTGTCCTTTCAAGAATGCAGGCTTTGCCCATTTGTGTCTACAAAGGGGTGTCTTTTTCCTAATAAACTTGCCATGTGCCAGTGAAGGTGACTTAATCAATTTTTTCTCAAAGGGATCCAAGATCCCACACACTTGTCCCACATCATTAGGACTCCAGCTTTATGAGTGAGAAAAAGTTCCAGAAAGCCAAAGACTCCAATATTCAGGTTATATATCTGCTCATAAAACCAAAATTACCATCTGGGTGGTAAAGGAATTTTAAGTCTTTTTTACTGAGATTACAAATCTCCTTGGCAGGAGGGGAATTAGCTTGTAATCTGTGCTTAAATGTAGTTATGGAATTTAAAAGTGTGTGTGTGTGTGTGTGTGTGTGTGTGTGTGTGTGTGTGTGTGTGCAGGCAGCAAAAGGCGGGGAGGGGGAGGGGAGAAAAATTGAGAGAAAAGGAGAGAGAGAGACAGAGACTTTTCCATTCCCTTGGCTGGGAACAGAGCTTAGAAGGAAAGGGGATGGGACCAAGAACAAAAGCAGAGGGAAAAATACCGAATTTGGATGCCTCTTTCTAGCATTTGTTATCGAGGTTTCTCAAGTATAATATTCTATTGTTGTTTTCATAGCAGGGCCCTGTACATTCTCACACCTCACACTTTGGTTCCCAAATATCAATCCATTGCTCATGGATTAATGATTCTGAGAAATTCTTTTGAGCTCTGAAAGCCCTCCATTTCCATAAAGCAGAGGTGAATTTGACTTTCATTGTGGTTCTTAAAAAAAGAATGGTTGGGCAATCTTAGAGAGGGAATTGTCAGTCACTGGAATTAATGTGACTCATCAATAAATGATGATCAATAAAATGAAGTACATTGATTTTGGGATTTGACAAAGTAACATTGACGTCATTATTGACAAGATGAAGAAATATCAGAGGATCAATATCAACTTGAAAAAGCTTTCCAGTGCTTTCTCCAAATAAGCATGAAACAAAGAGTAAGTCCCAGTGGAAATTACACTGTTTTACTGAACATTAATGAGAACAGTCAATATCAAAAAAAACTAATGATTGCAAGAAGGCCTGACAAGGGTCAAAATAAGGGGGGTGGGAATTGTATGGGGAATATAACCAAGATGAAAATGCATACATTGTGCAAAAATGAAAAATGATGTAAAAAATATATTTAAAAAAAGAGTTTCTGGGGGTTGCTGTTTTCCTTCTTGACCAAGGGTGGTTATAATTTGTTTCTGCTTATTGAAATTATATAATGTTATATGTGATATTAAATATAACATATACTATATTATATAATATAAATAATAAAATAATAATATATGATAGAAATACAAAATACACTATATATTATGTAATGCTTTATTGCATATTATATAATGCTTGATTATATAGTATAAACATACATGTTACTTTATATATATACTGTACTGGTCTGTATATGTATATATAAATAAAACTGAACTATCTTCAAAATTTTCTATAAATCTATTCTAAAATGATTAACATTTACTAAAACATATATCTATGGTTACATTTATTAAACACAAGAACACATTATGCAATTATTAATATTTATTATATTTATATATTATCTGTTGAAATAAACTTTTGCTTTTAGAATAACTTTAGATTTTCAGAGTAATTGTGAAGATAGAATGGAGTTCTTGTACCCACACCATGTTCCCCTACTGCCAACATCTGCCATGATTGTGGGGTATTTGGCACAACTAATGAACCAATTACATACATACATACATACATATATATACACGCACACATATAATCATTAACTAAAGCCCATACTTTATCTCAATTTCCTTACTTCTCCCACATTTCCTTTTCTGTTCTAGAATCCCACATCACATTTAGTAGTCCTCCTCATTTGACTTCCATTTCCTTTCCCTGCCCTCCTACTTCAGAATGCTCAACTGGAAATATTGATGAAATGTATGTCCATACAACCCACTTGCTCTACCCACTAAGCTAATCTGTCCAGTGACCACACAGGTGTTCTTGCTAAATCCAGGTAAAGCCAAGCCTAGGGTTAGGAACATGCCAGGGTCCCCATCAGACTGTGGACAACTTATTTCAGCTGCACATGTCACATTTCATGTGTGAATTCCATACTGGAATTCTATGTATGGATTCCTTATAGGAATTCTGTGTATGGATTCCATATGTGAATTCCATGTAGAATTTCTATATATGTATTCCATATGTGAATTCCCTGCTGGAGTCCTATATATGATTCCATATAGGAATTCCATGGAAGCAGCCACGCATGATATTCCACTTCTCTTCTATCCATCTAATGCTCTCCAATTCCCTGACCCCACCAGACCCCAATCCTTTATTCTGCTTGATGGCTTAACTTTACCTGGCTAAAATCCCAAAGTCCACTCACACCCTTGAGTTCACCTTTCCCTCCTTTGACCTCTCTCTCTTCCACATCTCTTAGTCAAGCCTATAGTCTCTGGCCTAGTACATCTAGCTGCACCCATACCTGGGCAGCTGGAGGACAATGCATTTCCCTGACCATGTCACCCTGAGTTCCAGACCAGAAAACCCAGGGGCCCTTTGGGAATCCCATGTTCCTGTTCTTACCCTGCTCACACCTTCTTTCCAGTCTCACCCTCTGCTGTCCAGCGCCACCCCACCCCTCTATGCTGCCTAAATACCTGAATCAACTGGCCATCAAGGTGGGCTCTGCATTTCCTTCTATGGCCAGTCCCTCCTCTGTGGCTAGGTCCCAAAACTTCTTGGCTACTCAGTAACATCAGTCCACCAATGAACTTGCCCCTCTTCCCCTACATTCATTTCATCGGCATATGGGATTATTCCATTAGCCGTCTATATATACATACTCACATACCCTCCTCCCTCTCAATAAAGTGTCCACCCAATATGAAGTTCAAACCCATGACTGTGATATTAGGAGTCCCAAGCTCTACCAATGAGCCAACCAAACAACCACTCAGAGGTTACTGCTAAATCTCTAAGTAAAGTTGAGCCTGGGATCAGGACCATGCCAGGGTCCAGACCAGATTGTGGACAACCTACACTTCAGCCCAACACCTCCCATCCACATAGGAACTCCATATAGGAATGACGTGGACGGTTCTGATGAGAGCTGGTCAGGTTTTGCGTAGAATATTCTCTATTGATAAAGGTGCCATTTCCTCACATCATATCATCAACACTGTTGTTGATGTATCATTATAGACGTTGATGTTGACCTTGATCACCAGGCTGAGTAGTGTGTGTTAGGTTTCTCCACTGTGCTTTTACTATTTCTGTTTCCACACTGTGCTCTTTGGGAAGGAGTCATGATGTGTGACCCACACTCCTCAAGTGTGAGGTATGTTCACCTCTGTGATTGGGGTACAGTTACATAAATCATGTGAAGTTTTTCTGCATGGAGTTTTGTCTCACCCTCCATTTATTTATTCAATATTTATATCAATATGGACTTGTGGATATTTACCTGTTGCATCAGGCAACACCATACTGTCAAAGAAACATGAGTCGCGGAACAAGTCGTTATGGCAGGATGCTGATGAGAAGGCAAAACCTGGCTTTTTTATTGATCGAATGATTTTACAGAGTCAATAACTCAGGACAAAAGAGAAGAAAGAGAAAAAACTTAGAAGGAAACAAATGTATGCTTCGGTTATCTAGCCTTTTTGGGGAGATGAGTCTGAGGCTCCAGATTAGTTTTATGGTCCATGTTTGAAGATTGAAATCAAGCTTCTGACCCCCACTCATGGTTCCAATCTTATTTTTTTTAAAGATTTATTTATTTATTTATACAAGCACTGGGTACAGTCAGAAGCGTGGGATGGTGAGAGAATGCACTGGAGCCAGAGCAGGGAACAGAACAGGCAGACTGACGAATACACTGCTGAGGGGAGCAGTGGGCATGGCAGGAGAGGTCTGTCATGCCATGTGGGACCCTCGCCAGTGGTGGGGATTGAACCGGTGCTGCAGAGGCTGCAGGCAGCTTCCCAGCCCAGCGCTCAACCTCTGTGCCACCAGGGGAGGCCCTCCAATCTTATTAACAAGACATTCCACTCATCAGTCTCTGGGACTTGAAGTTACATGTCAGTCTACCGCTCCCCAGGCGTTTCTGGTCATATCTAGTGATGTAAGCTCATTGTCCCAGGGAATTAAGCATACTGCTCTCATTTAACTTGAAAGGAACATTTGCAGGGTCAATAGTTTGCATTCTTTTTTTTAATATAAGATGTATTTATTTATTTATACAAGCACTGGGTACAGTCAGAAGCACGGGAGGAGGAGAGAATTCACCAGAGCCAGAGTTGGGAACAGAACAGGCAGACTGACGAAATACACTGCTGAGGGGAGCAGTGGGCACCGCAGGAGAGGTCTGTTGCACCATGTGGGACCCTCGCTGGTGGCAGGGATTGAACCAGCGCTGCAGAGGCTGCGGGCAGCTTCGCAGCCCAGCACTCAACGGCTGTGCCACCAGGAGAGGCCCAGTTTGCATTCTTTAAGTTTAGGTAATTGATTGACTGGGCCAAATGAACTATGTACTGAAAAAGGAAAAACTGCATAGCCAGAATGGCAGTTTAAGCAGCCCTTTAAGCCTAACAGACCCACATTTACCTACCTATATATTTTCAACAATTTGTCCACGTTTTATATTTTACAATGGTAATTTTTAAAATGACATGAAAACTCCTGTAAAAACTGGAATTTTATTTGGTAGTGAACACAAGAGGAGCCAACCATAGCATAACTTGAATCAAGACAGCAAATGAGTCTTTGAACACATAGGTAGAAATATGGTTTCAGGGAATGTGATGATCTTGCTGTACTGAGAGCTATTGTACTGAAAATTATGTCCCTCCTCCTAGGGGGAGAAGTAAATGATTGGATCCCATTCTGAGACTGCTAAGGATCCTTGAAAACTTATTCAAAAAGTGAGGGGTCTGACCTATTTGGAATTAATAACTGTGGGGCTTAGACTATTTACTCCATAATGTCTTAATGCTAGACAAAGAAAAGATTTCATCCAAGTTGAAAACTCTGGTTCTCTTTTCCAGGTCTTTTTTCCCTCCTGATGTCTGAAATAGAGAATGAGATATACAGAGAGATATACTGCAGAATTATATTTCCATACTTAAACATTATCATGACCAAAAATCTTGAAAAACATAACACAACTTGCATTACCAGGAAGACCACCCTGATGTCTGGGAGATGATCTTTCATGACTGTCACACCCAGAGCTGCTGAGGTCACTGTGACATCAATATGTGGTCATTCTCTGCTTGGTCCATTCCATCATGTCAACACCATTTGACACTCCCCATAACAACCCATTCTTTATTTATTGCAACAAGGTGCTTTTACAAATGTTTCAACTCTTAAAAATGTGGCTGCTTCAGACATGTCTCTTAACACAAGATACATTACATTCTACTGTATATAAGGGGTGATTGACAGAACTTGAGGACCATCATCCTGGAGAGGGTGAGATAAGATAACAGTTTTCAGTTATTTAAAGAAATAGAAACTGGAAGTGGTCTATGTGATCCAAGTGGGAAATGAAAAATAAAGGCCACTGCCTAGCTCAGCCTAGAGAAGAAATTCCCAATACTCTGAACTGTCTTGAACTAGAAAGCCCGTCTTCAGAGGCCTTGAAGGGCTTGTTAGCAGAGCTATACTGGCAATAGAATAAGATGACCACTTGGTGGAGATGTTACAGAGAGAATCCCTGTTTCAGATGGAAAATTACTTCAAATTCCCCTCGAGAGGCACTTATGCTCAAGAAATCATTTGTTCTAGGATTCTCACCACTTTTTGGGTCCAGGTTGGGAAAACTTCTCTTTGGGGTAAGTAAAATATCTTGTCTTCAGAGGTGCCTTCTAAAAGGCAGCTTGGTTGATAGAAGGATGCAGCATGCTGACCCACTGGCATCATTACCAAGAATGGGTTGATCCAGTTGGATCCTCCTCTTACAAAGTTAAGAGCCCCTTGCCAGAAATGGGACAATGGCCAAGGAAGAACGGCCTCAAGGAGAGCTTTCGGACAAAATGATGAGGTCCAAAGAAGGGACACAGGGCCTTCTGTGGTGCAAGGGGTTAAGTCACAGCACTATGAAGCTATCCACAGCCACTGCAGCACAAGGTCGATCCCCTGCCAGGGAGCTACCCACAGGCACAGCAGACCTCTCCTGTCTCGCCCCCTGCTCCCCTCAGCAGTGTATTTCAGTAGATCCACCTGTTATGCTTCCCACTCTGTCTCTGGTGAATCTTCTCACCTCCCACACCTCTGGCCTGCACCTCAGCTCTTGTATGCATAAATAAGTAAATCTTTAAAAACAAAACAAAAACAAAAAGTGCACAGTTCAGCACAGACGGATAAAATCCTCATTCAACATCCAGGTAGCACAGATGGATTAGGACCCGTGGGTCCTCAAGAAGAGGAATGAGGCCTTCAGGGCTGAGAAGGGGTTGGGATAATTCTCACCTGCAACTCTATGTTGGTGTTTCCCATTGGAACAGCCTTCTTTCCACCACTATGTACCCCCATTAGTCTCTGCAACTCCTGAATCTTGCCCAGGTCAGGAACTGGCCCACATACTCGCTGCTGAACCCTGCCACCTAGAAGGAACTCAATAAAACCCTGATCCTTTCATTATCTCAATGAATACTAAGTACATGCAATGTACTGGGGGTTAGGCTAGACACTGGGAAGACAGTGAGTAAAAAACAAAACGAAAGAACAAACAAAACAGCCAATGACCCTTGACCTTCTGAAGTTTGTGGTGTTATAGGAGAGACAGAAATCAAGCTGAGTGAGAGAAGGTAATGAATGGATGTGGGATGGGAGGTAATGAGGTTGGGTGCTAAGGAGGTGACATGTCAGCAGACACAAGGGAAAGGGGCATATGATCAACTGAATGAAGAACTGAAGAAATGAATGGGGAGGAGAAAGGAGGCTGGCCAGGGAGAAAAGGATGAAGAGCAGTGAGAGCTGCACACCAGGATGAGTGGCTATTATTTCTAGCACCTGCTGGTGTGAGGCACGATGGGAAAAGGACGCCAGTCCTGTGACCAACACAGGTTGCTGAGTCTCTTTCTTCAGGGCAGGCGACTTGCTGATGCCTCACAGCTGGTAAATAAGAGCTGGGATTTGAACTCAGTGCACCAGGCTCTACCACTCAGGATAGTTGTGTGTGGTCCCCTCACTGTTGGGGCAAGGAGCATCCTTATCTAGATGTCCATGGCCTGGAAGCTTTTGCCCTCTCCTTGGGAGCTCTGAGTGAAGCTGCTGGGAAACCATGTGGATTGGCACCGGAAAATGCACTCCATCTCAGGCCCCAGTGCGGGGGGGCCCTGAAAAAGTGCCAAAGCCCCCAGAAAGTGCCGAACTATCCTGTATCCTCACTTAGAAAGGCTTCAGACACCAGAGCTGGCTGTGCTGAATCCTGGCTGGTGAAGGAGGCCCACCGAGGATTCCTGGTCATGGTCCTGATATGTGATGAAAGGGCTGACAGGTGGAATGGGGTGTGTGGAGGGCGGGGATCTCAGGGCTAGCCTAAGACAACACGAGGTCCTTACTCTGAAGCATCCAGGCTGGGAGCCAGTAGCATCTCCTACCTCCTTATCCATGAGAAGGCTGGGAGGGCATGCAAGTGGTGCCATCATTCTACGTGAGACTCTATATTGGTCTTGTGCTTCTGTCTGAAGCGCAAGTCACACTTGCTACTACTTGGTCTCTCTCAGGTCTTGAGATAGCCTTGAGCCCAGGTGGACTCTGAGGTGCTTGAGGGCAGGAATTTACCTGGGACTCCTCGGAGGCCAGCAGCCAGTTTCCCGCTCTAGGTCCTAAGCTCTAGCCACCTTCCTACACTAGTGGCTGTTGGGTGCATTTCCTCCCAAGTTCTGCTCTGCCCATATCACCCACAATCAGTCCTCTCTCCTCCTGCTCCCCGTCTGTCTGCATGAGCTCACTCCTGCCATGTTTTTGGACAAGTCTGTACTTCACGGGGCACTTAATTTTACTGCTCTCCTTCTCCCTCTTCTGTTTAAAAAACATGACTGCCAGCATTTACCAGGTAGCAGGTACTAAGTACTTTACCTTGGTATTTTTATTATTTTACTGTTGAGGAGACAGAGCTTTAGGGAGATGGTGTCAATCACATAAGGCTGCCTACTTAGTAAGCAGCAGAATTAAGATTAGATTTGCATACAAATGGAAACTTTTCTTCTCTCTCCAGTAGAGAGCTAACTCCCAACCTTTATTGGAATTTTGCAGCCAGGTGCTGTCATGTGGGTCCAGATCCACAACGTTTATACGTAAGTAAATGACTTATGCTCTGTTTTCCTGCCTAAAGGATAAGTGTCATAAATACTTCAAATACCTTGTATTTGTTATCTTTCCAGAGATTAAAATATTAAATAGAGATGGGCTAATTCACAAGTATTAGTTGTCTTTTATTGTTTGCCTAAAACAGGCAGCAGAGTAGAGAAATCAAGAGCATAAAACTATAAAACAAGACTGCAGACTCCACTGCTGTGTGATCTTGGGTGAGGTGCTTAACATCTCTGTGCCTCAGTGTCCTCTCCTGTAAAATTACTATCATAATAATAATAGCAACTATTTCAAAAGGATATTGTATTCAAAGTAATGGACCATATTACCTGCTGAGTCCCAGTGCCCAAAACAGAGCCTGGCAGAGACTAAGGTATCAATAAATAGAATGAATGGACAAGTAGCTGGACATGGCCCCTGGCACAAGTAGATATAGGTCAGTATTAGTTGTATTATTATGGTTATTATCTCTCCCTGGTATATCTCCCCTCAGGCAAGACCAAAAGCACCTTTCATCTGCCGAGAAACTCTCCCTCTAGTTCTATATTCTCTCCATTTAACCCTTCTGCTTGACTCAGGTGAGGATGGCTGCAGTCCTGTGGACACAGACAAATTCAGACTCTCCTTCCCCTTCCAGAGCACATCTTCCAAACCTTACTGGTTGCCTGGATTTCCTCTCTCTCTGTCTCTCTGTCTCTCTCTTCCCGTCTCCCACTCCCTCCCTAGGTCTGAGAGCTACAGTTTTTGTCATTTATCATTCAGACTGGAGTCTGTCAATTATTATCCAAGTAGTTATCTCTCCAGAGGTGGAGCTGTCATTTAAAAAAAATAATGTGTGTACGTGTACATTGCGGGTGAGTATGCATATCTGTTGTGCATGCTGGGGGCATAAGGGGGAGCAATAGAATAGCAAGTGCTCTGGTATTTATAGCAAAGTGCACACCCAATTTAAATTATCCACCAGGAAATATGCATGCGTGCATGAGCTTAATCCAGGCTCTTTCAAAGTGTGCCTGGGTGGTTTTTCCCCGCCCGCTTTTTGCAGCTCTCCGTTCATAAAACCCAGGCTGCCTCCAGCCTGCCTTTACCCACTGCACTTGCTGGCCCTGAGCTCACAAAGGTGTGGGGAACTCTCCGAGAATGATCACTTTCTGGCTTTGCCTGGCTGTCACTGCAGCTATCGGAGGAACAATTCTTTGCAAACTCAAGAAGAGCCCAGGGCAGATGGGGAGAAAGATGGTCTGCCTGGTGGGCCTGGGGGGAGGGGCTTGCCTACTCAGCCTGTCCCTCTTTTGGGGCTCAGTCATCTTCTCCCTGTCCTGTTTCCTCACGTGCACTTTCTTCTCTGGCCAAGAGTTGTTACCTGTGGATCAAAAGGCAGTCCTGGTCACAGGTAAGCAGATGGGATGGCACTGTGCTTCTCACCCAAGGAGGGATCTGGCACTTTGCTTTGCTTTAGCGGGACTTTTTCAAATTGTTTAAAGTGGGCATGTTTGGGGGTTTTGGGGTGCTCCTCTCCCTTTCCTGTAACAAAATGTCATTTAAAAATAAAATCCTTGGCATGGAGTAAATGAAACATACCACCAAGTGGTTTTCACTATATTGTTTTGGTTTGCTTTGCTCCAGTCAGACAAAGGAGGGGGTTGGTGGTGAGGGGTGGGGGACGCTCTGGTGCTCTGAAGCAAGGATCTGTTCATTTCCCAGGATAGATATTAATAAGCAAACCTGTGGCATTTCACGTGTTTCGTTGTGTCCAGAAAAGTCCCATAGGTTTCTTTAGGCTTAAACAGAATTTTGTTCTGAGCTTAGGGTTTGCCGGCTGCTGTCAAGAACCTATGGCTCATCTGAACCTTTTGTCTATAAATCTGTCATCAGACCGCTAACATTTCTTAATTGGATCAATCTGGCAGTGTGTCCAGGAGGCTGTTGCTGGTTAGCTGAGATGCCAGCTTTTCTCTTCTTTTATGTTTCTTTTTCCGCTGCAAGTGTGAGGCCAAATTCAGTTCCTGTGGGTCGTAAAACTGGTTGGTTTGGTTGTGAAGTCTAAACTTGGATAAAACATTAATTAGGATTAACCAGCATTATCCTAATTCAGAGAGTCCCACCACAATAAAGACAACAGCTGCAGAATCATTTGCTGGAGGTCACCACACCCCTGTACACCCCCCACACTTTCAGGGGCTAGAACCCTCTACGATGTGGGTGAATATGAGGTGTGGATGGAAGCAAATCAGGGGTTTCCTGAATTCATTGAGAAAGGAACTCTTAAATGACTTGTCTATTTTATTCTTGATTCTAACCCTAAAATGAAATTCTCTCATAAAATGAATTGCTACTAATCACTACCTGGAGTCCTGAAGCACTACCTGAAACAATTCAAAAGTAGAAGACTCAATTGATCCATGGCAGGTTTTATCTACACGGCATGCAATCGGAAGGGTGTGTTTTCCACTTTTTCATGAGAATCCGCTGACGACCATGCACTTGGTGAAAATCTATCACAATAGTCTAAATCCACCCGTTCTCTGTGTAGTAGCAAGTATGCAGGATTTCAGAATAAGCCCAAATTTAGCATGTGGAAAAAAAAATAGTGATGCTGTGGTTGACACTAATGAGAGGCGATCTCCCAGAGGTTTAAATATTCTTGGGAAATTGATTTCAGGGACCAGCACTTCTAAGGCTAATATTAAGAATACTAAAGGTTAGGATTAACTCAAGCAAGCCTCAGGGTAACCAAGAATACAGAAATCTTCTTTTGCTTGTTTTTCTTGTCACTGTTCTTTATCCTCTCTTTTGAAGATGCAGGCATGGAGAAATGCTTACAAAATACACACCCAAGTCAGGAAGCCCACATTAGCCACTGAAATGTTCTGACTTGTATTAGTGACAGGTTCAAATGATTGATTCAATTAGGCAACTTAAGCATAGTGACTAATCCCTAACTGAAATGCTTAGCAATTAGAAATCTTGGACTTTAGGAAGGAACTACCTACATGCAAGGGAAACTGAAATGTTACTTTCTGGTTTTTGGTCATTTTCATGAGGAATGCCATTAGTTTCAATATAATTTGATAGGTTTCAAGGCCTTTGTGCTCAATAGAGAAATTTAAATTGAATGCATTTAACTGGAACAGAACTCATTAAAAAGGGGAAGCAACCATGAGTTGGAATAACCTTTGTTCAAGCTTGGTTTATGTTATAAATTAGTACACATTTTAACAGGTGGGTATTAGGGGGGAAATGTGGCAGTGTGTGTCAAAAGCCATTCACATTCCTTTATCTGATAATTCAAGTTTTGGGAATTTTTCTTAAAGACAGAGCCTAAACCTAAAAGAAAGGAGCAGATGCAAAACCAAATGGCATATTCACAAAGTAGTTTAGCAAAATTTTATTTGAAGTAAAATATTAAAAGGAATCAAAATGATGATAAATTATGGTGTATTTATTTCTGGGCTTAACCATTAAAAATGACAACTACAGGACTGTGTTACATGGGAAACTAACTAAAGAAAAACATGCAGGAGATGCGGGTATTTTTCCCTTTTTATTATTATTGAGGAGACACTGGATATGATTTTGGGAAATAGATTCACATCAACTACCAGAGCACCCACAGTCCTTTACTCGAAACCCCTGGGCCCTTCCCCCTTGACTTCCACCTCCACCTTCCCCCTCTAGGACCTCCAATTCTATAGTCAGATTTGCAGTATTAGTTTTGGTTTACTTTTATCTGATCCTTCATTTTGTTTCTCTGCATTCGACATATAAGCGAAGTCATCTGGAATTTCTTTCTCCTTCTGACTTACCTCACATAGTACCATCCCCTCCAGTTCCATCTATATTATTGCAAACAGAAAAATTTCATCGTTTATTTAATAGTTGAGAAGTGTTCCTTGGTGTATACATCTTTATCCACACATCTTTTTTGGCGGGGGCACTTAGGTTGGTCACTGGGTTACTGTAAACAGAGCTGCAATGACCTTGGAAGTGTACATATTCCTTTGAATGAGTATCTTTGAATTCTTTGGGTAAATACATAGGAGTGGAATTACTGAATCATATGACAAACCCATTTTTAATATTTTGGAAAACCTCCATACTGTTTTCTATAGGTGCTGGACCAGGCTACATGCCCTTCAGTGCATCAGGGTTCCTTTTTCTCCACAGCTTAGCTTTAGTTGTTTCAGGTTTTAAAATTCTTTTTAAAGATTTATTTATTTATATAAGCACTGGGTACAGTCAGAAGCGTGGGAGGGTGAGAGAATTCACCAGAGCCAGAGCAGGGAACAGAACAGGCAGACTGATGAAGTACACTGCTGAGGGGAGCAGTGAGCGCAGAGGTCTGCGCGCCATGTGGTACCCTCTGGGGGGTGGGGGGCGGGCTGGGGATCAAACCGGTGCTGCAGAGGCTGTGGGCTGCTTTGCAGCCCAGCTCTCAACCGTTGCGCCACCAGGGAGGCCCTTAAATTTTTTTTAATGTGGGCCGTTTTCATGGAAGTGAGGTGAGAGATACAGGTATTTGAATAAAACTGCAACTGTATCATATAAATGACAAAACAATGGAAGGATATAATCCATGTACAGTTGAATTAGAGTACTGGGGTATTTCTTCCCCTAATTTCCCTCTTAGAATTTCTGTAGTGTAGTTGTTCAAAAAAAAAAATCTTGCAAGAGATAGCATTTAAAGGATAAAGGCTAGGGGCCTCCCTGGTGGCATAGGGAGTTAAGTCTCAGTGCTATCACTGCCATGGCCTGAGTTTGATTCCTGGCCAGGGAGCTGACCCACATATGGCATAGCAGACCTCTCCTGTCTTGCCTGCTGCTCCCCTTAGCACTGTATTTCAGTAGATCTGCCTGTTCTGCTCCCCACTCTGTCTCTGATGAATCCTCTTACCCACTGCACCTCTGGCCTATACCCCAGTGCTTCTTTCCATAAATAAATAAATAAATCTTTTTTTTAAAAAAGGGATAAAATCTGTTTTAATGCCTACTTAATTTTGGACCCAGCTGTAGGACAATTACAAGGACAAGTTCAAGCAAATAACTTCTTTCAGTCCTTTACTTCATTTTGCTAACACATTCAAAGATCTTTTTTCTTTGTAAGAAGTTTTGTAAGAAGAAATAAACAAGCTAGAGGGTTTGAACACAAACTTGTCTTCTAGGTACTGAAGCAACAGAGCCATTCAGTTTTTTAAATGACTAAAATTAGTGAAGAACTGTCTCATATGATTGCAATAGCATTTCAAGCACAATATTGTGTAAAAAGCTTCAAAGTCAGACAGGCTTGAACCAAGCCTTGGGGTGTGTTTTCCAAAGGCAGAACTTGAGATAAGGATAGTTGTAAAAGAGATTTACTGGGAAAGTTGCTGGGAATATTGGTCCTGGGGTGGAGAAAATGGAAAGCAGCAAAGAGCAAGGAGGCAAGTGGGGTGTGTTATCAAAGGAGATCCTCTTTGGCTTAATCACTTGGGACAGAACTGGAGGCTGCGAGAGTCACAGAAGAACTGTCCCCATGGAGGGTCAGGAATCTGAGTCTTCACTCCTTCACATCTGTTAATCATTAGATAAGGCCTGCCACCTCCTGAGTGTTGGGGACAGTTGGTGGGAGGAGGGGAGGCTTAAACTCCAGACATCTGACTCTGGCCACTGGCAAAGTGAGTTCCATTTGAGGGGAGGCCTCAGACAAATCACAGGTGCTGGGTGTGCAGTGCCTTGTGGATGAGAGCCACAGAAATGGTCAAGGTGTCCAGGCAGGATGACATTGTCTGCTACAGACCTTTTATTAGGTGTGTTTGAACTTATCTTTTTCCTCTGTAAAGTGGAGGTAATCACACACACACACACACACACACACACACACAGATGGAGACAGTGGAGAGAGGTGGTTTTATGTTTTGGGGTGGTGAAGGGGAGGATTGACATGTTAGAGAGAAAATATAAAAAGGGAGATAAAGAAATGGAGAGAAGATGCATGTTGCATTGAAAATACCACACTGATAAATGGGAGTTGTGGAGCAGGCTGCACAATGCAGGATGCTGCTGAATGAGCAAGATCCTGGCCTTTTTATTGATAAAATAATCATACTGCATCAGTTACATGGGGTAGGAGAAAAAGATGGTGAAACTCAAAAATGTGCTTTTGTTATCTAGGGCTTCAGGGGGATGTGAATCTGCTGACCAGATAATTCTTATCTGCTTATCTTATCTGCTGTAATCGAAACCATAACTCAGACCCCTAGCCATGGTTCTAATCTTATAAACAAGGTGTTCCTCTGATCAGCTTCTGGGGTCCCTTCTCAGATATCTGTCAATGCCCCCACCCTGGGCGTTCCCGGTCATAGCTCATGATGCATAGCCTTCCCAGGGTGATCAAGATTTCTGCTCTTGATTGATTTGAAAGGAACTTGTAAGGCTGGACTCCTATAGCTGATTGACCAGGCAGTTCTGACTTTGTATAGAAATGCAGAACTGCAGGTAACAAAAATGGTGGCTGAATAGGCTGCTTAAATCTAGCAGATGCACAGACACATTTATTCATTCAACATCTACATGTTGAATCCTTAGAATCCTACATGTGTTGTCCAAAAGTCATGGAGGAGGAAAATTAAAAACTATGCAGTTGTTATATCATCTTGGATGGGATCAAAATCCCTAGTTTTCCTTGACCTTGAGCCCATGTTCACTGGGATTACTTCCTCCTTTTTGGAGGTTGTGTGTTGTCCTCAGTCTATCCTATGGACTATCCTCAGTCTATCCTATACAATGTTAACTGAGTTTCTACCCTAAGGCTTTTCACTATGGGCTCTTTAGTCTTTCTTGCCTCCTTTGGGTGCTACCTACTGATTTGGCACCTACTGTATACAGGGCATAGGCCTGGAGGACTTCATGATCCATTGGGAGAGACACAGACACCCTAACTGAAGCTGTGTGACAGGGTACAGAGGAAGCCCTCAGGAACATTCCCAGAGTGCCATGGGACCCAGGAGTGGGTGCAGTTCAACTGTGGGGGGTGGGGAGCACTACGGAAAGCTTGACAAAGGAGGAGCTTCACTGGGAATTAAAAAGGAGACTTGTAGAGGGAAAATAGGAAGGTCTTCTGGACTGAATGGTTAAGTAGTTACAGGGACTAGAGCTAGCACTCATTAAAAATTGTTGAGTTGCATAATTTTTAATTTATATTTTTGGCTTTTGGGTGATAGTTTTTAATTGAAATTTTCAAAGTTGGGTACAATGGAGGATGGATTAAGTAGTGGAAGGGATCTGTTTTATGTGGAGGTCTTTAATTTATGCTCCAAATTTGGGGTCTACGGTACATCATACCCCTTCTGAGACTCATTAAATAAGTCCAAGTAAGTCATTAAATAGTCCAGTGAAAGTTCTAAAGTTGAATCCTAATGGTGTCATCTTGGGATTTGGATTTAATACTAGATTATTGAAATAGATAAATACCAAGAGAAATCACATCTCAGTGCTCAGAGTTTTTTATATACATTTTATATGTGATTTTCACAACCATAATAATTTATATCTTGTGAACAAGGTAACTTGTTCTTTTTTTTTTAAAGATTTATTTATTTATTTATACAAGCGCTGGGTACAGTCAGAAGAGCGGGAGAGTGAGAGAATTCACCAGAGCCAGAGCAGGGAGCAGAGCAGGCAGAGTGACGAAGTACACTGCTGAGGGGAGCAGCAGGCGGCAGGAGAGGTCTGTCATGCCATGTGGGACCCTCGCCTGACGGCCGGGGATCGAACCGGCGCTGCAGAAGCTGTGGGCAGCTTTGCAACCCAGTGCTCAACTGCTGCGCCACCGGGGAGGCCCAACAAGTTAACTTGTTCAAATAGCAGAGCTGGGACTAAAACCACATCAGACCTATCTGCCGCCCAAAGCCATGCTCTTGATCACTGTCACCAGCAGTATGAGAGCCACCATCCGTAGCAGCCCATAAAGGTTTTTGGGATGCAAAATGTGTCCATTTAATTGGCCAGTACATATTGAACATCTATTACCTACAAAAGATTCTGCTTGATACAGAACCTGGCGATTGCTTGGACTCACATGGTGCAGATTAGCAAAGGTAATAGGAAAGTGCCTTGGCAGGAATAGGGATATTTGCAGAGGATGCTTATCTGAAAGATGCCCCAGGGTGAAGTTGACTTTAGGTTTGGGTCTGAGAGCAGTGAGGGCATTGTCATTTGAGTGGAAAGTCATTGGCAGTGGGAAATACAGAACTAGAACGTGGTTAGGTTTAGAAGAGGCTGGGCAAGCATGAACAGCAAAGTGATGGTGAATCTGGCAAGGAAAGTGGTCATGGACGGAAAAGTAAGGAATCAACACAGTCCCAGTTAGCCTATCTCCCCTCTTCCAGGGGAGATAAGTTTAAACTATGAACTCCTGTTCTCTTAGATCATCTAGTTTAAGCTTGAACCTTAGTCCTCTACAGAGAAGCATAATATTGTTAATCTGGGAAATTTTGTAAAAGTTTAATGGTGATTTTAATGGGCCAATTAATTGGGATGTTTAGGGTGGAGAGACATTTTTGTGGAATAAAAGTTCCCCCTAAATATACTGTAAACCTCCTGAAGACAGCGACCAGGTCCTTTAAGGACCAGGTTTCCTTCTCATGGTCTAAACAGGTTAAGCCCGCTACTATATTAAGGATTAATGAGCCTGGAATGAACAAAGAAAGCTGGTGAAATGTCCTCCCCTTATTGTAGTCATTGATTGGATACAATGGGATTTCCTAATCTGGCCACTCACTTAGGCACTTAACTCGGCTAGGTTTTTTTTTTTTTTTTTTTGCTAGGGTCACCTGTAGCAAAAGGGCAGAGTGACATGGTCTAGGTGTGAAGGCTCCATTGTTCTGCAACTTCATTGTTGGCTTGCTCTGGACAGGCCTTTTGACGACTCGATTCTAAGCATGCTCCTCTAACCAGGATGTGGCACAAATGGAACATCCTCTGGCCCCCACCTAGTTGCTGCAACTGCTCACCTGAAGGCCACTGTGTCCTCTTAGTGACCAGTGCTCGAATTCCGCTCCAGCACTCACTGCCAGCCACATGTTCCTTCTTGACACAGTTCCTTTTGCCTTCCAGAACACTGTTTTCCCATGCTTCCACCTCTCAGTCCTTGACCCTTCAGCCTCTTTTTCCTACCCTTCCCCCAAGGGCTCTGTCCTTATCCCTCTTACCAGAACACTCTCTCTCATGTGAATCCTTCCTGCTCCTGTGGAATTAGTGGTCTTTGTGTGAGGAGTGGTAAGTCTGTAATTTTGTATAATGAACACTTTCTTGAACTCTTGTCTCAAATTTCTAGGATTTTAGGCTGAAACTTTTATGTTCTAAAACAACATCATTTTCCCTCCTAATCCTTTTCCTTTTCTTTACTCCTCTGGCTCTTACCTTTTGCACAATTCTGTCCAGACATTTGCACTGTACAAAACCACATGGAGAAAAATGGCTGACTAGAAATCAGAGAAATCAGTAAGTCCAGGTGCCAAAGACAAGGAGGAGATTAGGTATGGGGGGTGTTTGAGGAAGTCTCGTGTAGAATGGAATGGTTTGGGAAAATGTCTGGCCTGGATGATTCAGGGACCCCTGGGTTTCTGTGCCATCCACCACTGGCATCTCCTCTTTAACATAAGACTCACATGTGCACCCCTGCTGCTCCTTGAGTCCCTCCACTACTAGCCCACTTAATGAGATCCTTCCTTTGTGTCCAGAATTACCAACTCCCATGAAGTTCAAGACATAAGCAGGACCTAGGAGAAAGATATGTTCATTGAAATATCATTCTAAAACTCAAGAACAAAATCCACTAGGAAACTTCTGTTGAATGTTCTTTGTGTGAATGTCCTTGGTGTGTAGGTGGAGAGATGAGGTCAGATATGTTTTAATTTGAGTCAACTGTGGTCTTCAATCATTTGAAACCTCAATTTCACTTTCATGGTCCAATCTCTAACACATCACTGGGAACCTGGGAAAGGGATCTGAGTTTCAATGAATCCTATTTTCTAAAGACTCAGGTCTACTGAGGTCTGGGGTCTACCAATCTTGGGCATTAGTAAGAAGGAGATTAGAAATAGAACCCAAACCACATCCAGCTCTTGAAACAAAACCTTAACCTACATGTGTCTAAGTGCTGGGTTGGTCACAGTCAGTCAGGTGTTCAGTTCGGTGCAGTGGTTAAAAGTACACACCTGGGACAATGACTAACCTGCTGCCACCTCCTGCCTTGCTACTTACTTGAATTCCCTCCCATGAACCTTTTCAGTCTTGATCCTTTGACTTGTTTCTTCAGTTCTTCTGACAGTGGCTTATACACTGATTTTTGAGGATGTTGGGTTATGGAGACCTTGCTCTAGGCAAAATGTTCAGTTGTTGTCCTTCCTCCTGAGCTTCCATCTACATCTTAAGCTGAGGGTGAGAGGTGCTAATATTTTTTAAGGATGTATTTATTTATTTATGCACAGAAGAACTGGGGTATAGGCCAGAGTTGGGGACGTGAAAGGATTCACCAGAGACAGTGGGGAGCAGAACAGGTGGATCTACTGAAATACACTGCGAAGGGAGCAGACGAGACAGGAGAGGTCTGCTTCACCATGTGGGTTAGCTCCCTGGCTGGGAATTGAACTCAGGCAGCAGCAGTGATAGTGTGATAGCACTGATATTAACCTCTAGGCTACCAGGGAGGCCCAAGAGGTGCTAAATAATTCAAGCAGAGGCTCGAGCTACAGCTAGTCATGGTCCCAGCTCATGTTTTCAATAACCACTTGTCGATTGCCTGTGGTGCACACTTGACACTCAGTGAGAAGCAGAGAGACAGCCAAGGTTGCTGTTTTCATGAGGTATGTCAGTGGCAAAGACATTAAAGAAAAAACCCAATAAATAGATACTTTCAACAGCATAAAACCCTAATGGGATGGAGAGTGGTTTTGCTGGACTACTAAGATTTACCTTTGACTGGACTTTCTCTTTGCTGGGGACTGTCAGGCACTGTGATTAGCATGTTCCATTAACTTCATTTAATTCTGAAGGTACTTTATCATTAAAAAAATACTATGAAAAGCTTTAAATATATGAAAAATAAAACAAATATACTCAACATGCTCAGTACTCATATTCTAGAACATTCATGATTGAGATCTAAATGAGGTCATTTCTATTATTCCTCCCATTCAAACGTGAAGAAATTGGAACTTTTAAGTGTTTATGTGTGACAAGACTCAAGTCACATTACGTGAAATAAGTAAGTGGCAGGATTAGTATTCAGAAGTAGGTCATCGTAGGGATGCTGATGTCATCACAGGGATGATGTGAGCAGTGCAAGTGAGTGGATGACAGGGGTGCCCCCTCTGAAGAAAGAGGCAACTGGGAGAGCTGCTAAGCTGTCCCAAGCATCTTTGGCTTCTGCTTTCACACCCGAGGCCTTTGGTAGATGTGCAATGAAAGGTGTGCTGTCACCAGCAAGGACAGCCATGGCAGCTTAGAGAATCTTGGGGTCCCAAAAGCCAGGGACTTACCTGAATTTCTCACTGGTAGGAGGGTGGTTATGTCTCCAACAAGGAGCCATTTGTGCTCTGCACAGCACAACTTCTCTTTGCTCAGGGAATCTGTCACTGCTTTCCAAATATTCCCAACTGTGCCCTGGGGGTGTCCCTGACTGCCTCTAGGTTATCACTTTAGAATAACTTGCATTCCGTTGTGTTTGATGAAGATTTTGGTAGTGTGGGAAGGGGATTAAAACCCATTCATTCATTATTCTACCAATAATTACTGAGTTCCTCTGTGACTAGTACTGGGAATACAGTGACACAGCGGATGCATTCATCACAGTTAATAATGTAGAGGGTAGTGGAGGAGATAGACAAGCCAGGGCACTCAAAGGCAATGAAACAAGTGAGAGTTCAAAGAAGTGAGAAGAAATAAGAGCAGATAAGTCCACCTAGGAGGGAGGAGAGGTGGTGAGTCTGTAGGACAACAGTGGCTTGGAAGGATGAAACAGAGGACTTGTGGGCTCATTGGATCTACACAGAGCAGAGATGAGACCTGAAGCATTTTCCTCTCCTTGCCTTCATCCAAACCCTTTGTAATTTCTTTGACCATCTGTCTAGCCGGATGGAAGGTGAGCGCTACCAGGGAAGGCCATGGAGAGTGTGGTGCCTACAGCAGGCTCAAGAATTGAATTCATGGGCCTCCCTGGTGGCACAAGGGGTTAAGCATGGCACTATGAAGCAATCTGCAGGCTCTGCAGCACGAGTTCGATCACTGCTGGCCAGAGAGACACCCACATGGTGAAGCAGACCTCTCCTGTCCTGCCTGCTGCTCCCCTCAGCAATGTATTTCAGTCAGTCTGCCTGTTCCGTTCCCCACTCTGTCTCTGGTGAATCCTCTCCTCTCATCTCTGTCCTGTACCCCAGCTCTTGTATGCATAAATAAATAAATCTTTAAAAGAAATGAATTCATGAACAAATGAATGGAAAGAATGATTCCGAGGGTCTGAGAACAGTTTTCACCTCTAAGAGAAACAATAGATTTCGAGAGACAGAGGGGGAGGAACTGACTTTGAAGAAAAGATAATGCTTCCCCCCGCCCCCACCAGACCCTGAGACATATTGTATTGGAGGCTAGAGTTGTATCCTGTTCTGGAACTGGTTGTCTTCATGCTGGGCTCTTTTCTCTCTGTATTTGCCCAGTGAAAGCCAATCTTTCTTTATGTTCCTTTCTTCACCTTTATACGGGGATGATCTTTTTGCTCTGAGAACAGTGGTTCTGATTGTGGCAATTTTGCATTCCATGGAATTTAGCAATGTCTAAAGATAATTTTGGTTGTCTCAGAGGAGGTGGGAGTGGGTGGGTAGAGAAACAAGTTACTGGCATGCAGTGGATAGAAGCCCAGGATGCTGCTAAACATCCCACAATATACAGGATGGCCCCCACCACCAAGAATTACGAGCAGAGATACCCCTCAGCACTGAGGGTGTGCAAGCTCCCGAAATCAGGGGCCATATAACTTCTCAAGGAACATGGCATCCCCAAGAGACTGGCACAAAGTAAGTCCCATCAGAAATGCTAAATACCAATAAAAAGGAAATAAGGATTGAACTGGACCTTGAAGAATAAATAGTTCAGATATGAATGTATTTGCTTCTGCTTTGAGTACACAGAGGCAGAGGCCTCTGGGAGAGTTCACAAAGGAGATTGCAAATATTCCTTTTTTTCTTAAAGATCTATTTACTTATTGCGTAGAAGAACTGGGGTATAGGCCAGAGGTGCGGGAGGTGAGAGGATTCACCTGAGTCAGAGTGGGGAGCAGAACAGGTGGTTTGACTGAAAAACTCTGCTGAGGGGAGCAGCAGGCAAGACAGGAGAGGTCCGCTGTGCCACGTGGGTCACCTTCCTGGCCAGGGATCGAACTCAGGTCACAGTGATGGTAGTGCGGAGGGAGGTCACCAGAGAGGCCTCCTGAGATTGCAAATATTCTAACCCCAAAAGGATGGGAGAGGTGAAGCAGCCTTGGGCTTCACTTGAAGAGTGACATTGCTGTAAACAGGAGAGTCTCACATCAAAAGGTCTAGATCCGCAGGCAACACGGGAGCACCCCGGGCTGTACGCAATGCATTGTTTTCCACAGAATTCAGTCAACCACTAAAGCAGCAGAGACAGAATTTTAAACAGACACAAAATAGAGAGAGTCCCTTTGGTCACACACAAAGTACAGCTTCTCAGCCCACTGGGGTTGCCAAGCACACAGAGGAGGTCTCTGCTGTAGGGCAGCTCCCCAGTCTTTTGGATGTCATCATCACAGTGCATCAGAATCATCTGTGGGGCTTTGAAAGCCGCCTGGTGCTCAGATGCACACTCCCAGGGCTCGGATTTACCTTATCTAAAGTATGTGATCTGCTGAGAGCACCCCCGTCCCAGCTGAAGCAAATGCACAGCAAACACAGAATGAACCACAGTTCAAAGTTCTGTACAAACAATCCCTTTCTCCAACCAAGCCCACTGGTGTCTCAGACTCACATGTCTGAAACTCAGTTCTTGATTTGGGTCATGCTCTTAGTGGGCTCTGGCTCAGCCTGCCCCATCTCCTGGGCACTGGTAGAAAACAGAATCCCTAGATACTCTTCATCCCTGTTTCCTCTCCCTGCCCCCCGCCCCGTTTCATGCATCACAGTGCTGTCACAGTTGCTTTCAGAGTGCATCTGGATATAGCCCTGCTTTCCTGCCCCCCTCCCCGTTTCATGCATCACAGTGCTGTCACAGTTGCTTTCAGAGTGCATCTGGATATAGCCCTGCTTTCCTCCACCCCTTTGCCTTAGTCACAACTATCATCTTTATCTCCCTAGCTGCACCAAATCACTCTCTGAAGAGCAGCCAGAGGGCTCATCTCTGGCTTAAGACCTTCAGAGGCTTTCCATGCAGAGTATAAATGCCCTAACATCTGTCCAAGACCAGAGGACTGCAGGATTTGGCCCCTGCATGTCACACAGCTCTCTCCGGTCCCAGCTTTATAACCTTTAGACTGCTCTTCCTTCCATCTGGAATGCTGGGGTGGGAGGGGGAGCCCCTTTACAGGGCTGGCTGCTTCTTCACCTTCATAGTGAAGGTTCTTCCTCTAGATGATGGTGAAACATGGGAAGGTTCACAAACCCGCTCAAGCGAGTTCTTGGAAGCTTGAACTTAGAAGAATGAAGCAAGCTGCCACAGCCATCAGTAAGGAATGGCAGAGATTCAGAGTAATGTAGAAAAATTAGAAATGTATTAAAGAGTAGAGTACAGCTCGTGCAGGGGAGGGAGGTCTCTAGTGAGATACCCGTGTGGTAGTTTTTTACGCTACTTTATATAGTCCCTCTAGGCAGGCTTCTAGCTTCCTGCTGCATCAGATATGGCTGAAGTCTGTTGCTTTATTCACAGACGCTCCCTGATAATACATAATCCATAATACAAAGACCAAGCACTGCCCATCAGGCACTCTTCAAGTCTAGCTTTGTATTAGTTCACCAGTTCCAGCCTGACAAGAAATTTCATCCCCAGGGGCAACAGCACACGAGGTCAAGTTTTCTCTGTGCATAGTCTCAGTTCATTTAAGACATCTTTAGGAGCCAGACCCAACCAAAGAGTCTCACTCATTAATTCATTCCCCTTCTCTCAGCCCCACACTATGCAGGGGTCTGGTAGTGGAAGGGTGACCAAGATGGACCCCATCCTAGCCTCCTTGATCAGCAGATGTTTTCCTCTGAAATTGACATGAGGAAACCTACTGGGTGCTCTCTTACTCTCTGTCTCAAATCTCCCAGGTGCTTGTCTTACTGTCTTGTTGGCATTGTTGACATTTGAGACCAGATGAGTCTTTCTTGTTGGGAGTGTGTGAGTGGCCAGTGTCAATGAGAATGATATGACCCCTGAGTACTGTAGATGCCTCTACTCACTAGCTGCAGGTAGCCCCCCCCCCACCTTTTCCCCCACCAGAGACTGCCAAATGTCCCATGGAGTAATATTTAAGCTCCTGGTTTAAAAATCAACTTCTACAGCAGTTGTTCTCTGACTTGCTATCTCCAGCTGTTATTTTCCATCTCCATATCTTGTTATTTTCATAGTACTTTTTCACCTTGAAATTAAATATACATTTATGTACCTGCAAGTCTGTGTGCCTGCCTCTTCCCACTGGGCTACCTTCACTCTGTCAGTTCTGTATTACTGGCATCTAGCACAATGGTTGGCACACAGTAGCTGCTCATCGAACATGCAGTCAGCAAACACAGGCATGCCAAGTCAGGACTGCTGGGCATGTATGTGCCTTCCCCCAGGGTGAGACATGATCTAGCACAGCAGAAACATCCTGGGCTTTGGCTTTCTTGGAAGCAGCTGAACAGAGCCTCAGTTTAGTCATCTGCAAAATGGGTCTACGGCCCTTGAGCAGTTGATCACCTGTGTCGTCCTCCCTGGGCTCCTGTAGGGCCCAGGTATTTGATGCTCCTATTAGCACATCACCTTTCCGAGCTCACCATCACCATGGATGGGATCAACACTGTGCCCTCAGTGCCTGATCAGATGCCAAGCTCGTGATAGCTGGTCAGCCAGTGACCTCTGTACAGTGGCGGGAGGTGGGAGGGGCAAATTTTGTCCTCCTAATGACAATGATGTGATCAGTCTGCTGAGATAATACTTTCCCAGTCCCAGGGAAAAGGCACCAATTCCAGTCTTGGACTGGAGAAGCCATGTCCCTCTCTGTCATGGGCCCAGGATCAGAGAGGCATTTCTGCATCCTTGCAGAAAACTGGCAAGATAGGCCAGGGTCCGCTTACATCTCTGTTTCCTTCCAGTCCAGCTTCTGCAAGTGATGAATTTGATTATGGCCTGTGTTGCCCTGTCTCTTAGACCCAGGGTAGTGAGTGTGGGCAATAAGACATTCCTCTTCCTCCTTGACCTGGAAATGGAAAGTTTCATCTCCAAAAGAGTTCTAGCAAAGACTTCTGAGCTGAGTCGCCAGTGAGGCCCGCATGCTGACAGGCGTGCTCCCTCAGAGGTCATCCTTTGTGCTGTTCTTACTGCTAAACAAGGCCTCCTCTAAGGGTTCCCTCTACTGGCCTCTCCCCATCCTGCTAGGTTCAGCGTGAGGCAATGCTGGGGCCTGTGTGCTGGCCTCTTACATGTCTCTTTTCATATTCATAAGCCTCCTTCCAGGGGAAAAGCACTGCTAGCCTGGGAAGCACTGAGTGGCCCAGCCAGACCCCCCAGAGGTGGGCACAGGGTCCCTCTATCAGGTCCTAGTGTTGCTGTGACAAAGGACCACAAACTGGGTGGGTTAAAAACTGTTGTTTTAAGTTGCCTTGGGATTCTGCAGCCAGAAATACAAAATCAAGGTGCAGGGAGGACATGGTCCCTCCAAAGCCTCTGAGGGAGGATACTCCTTGTTTCTTCCAGCCCCTGGAACCCTGGGGGATCCTTGGTTTGTGGCTGCATAGCTCTAATCTTTGCCTCCCTTGTCTGTGGTGGTTTTCCCTCTGTGTCTGAGCCCACACACCCTTCTTCTTGTAAAGATTCCAGTCATACTGGGGATCATATCTTAACTAATTCTCTCTGCAAGGACCCCCACTCCCAAATAAGGTCCCATTCTGAGATTCTGGGGGTGAGGATTTCAACAAATCCTTTGGGGAGGGACACAATTCAACTCCTAAATTTCTCCCAAGCCAGAGCAAGGTCCCTCTTCCACCTGCAGAATAGGGATGAATGTTGAGCGGATGCTCTGGCTATGGGCAAACCTGGAAGAAACCTGCCTGTCCCTGTTCATCTTGCCCACTCTGCCCTCTAGACTGCAGGGGAGCATGGACCAGAATTTGTAGGAAGGGAGAAAAGTGATGATTATCTCCCTCCCCGTCTTCTCTCCCCAGGGTCATTGTGGGCTGCCTGACTCCTGTGCTTGAGGTCATGCTTCACCCTCTCTGATTCCATAATTAATCCCTCCTTGTACCCCTTCAGGACAAGGAAAGGGGATCCTGCCTTTTATGTGTCCAGTGTCTTCCACTATCCCTTGACACTTTCCAGGCCCTTCACTGAAAGTTCTCCCAGTCACCCTATTGGCTTTCCTTTACCCTGGTGTTCCTGACTTCTACAAAGACAAAAATAGTTCATACCCATCATACTCCCAAGAAAGGTTCCATCTCTGGCTATTTCCTGACAAAATAAACATTTTGCTAAATGAAAAATTTGGTCATAACTTCCGGCTCTTGCTGTTCTTTCAGCACTGCATCCAGTCATAAAACATTAGGTAAGATGCTTTCTAAGAACTTTCCCTCGAAGGTCACACTCTGCTAGGTGGCAAGAGGAAAAGTCAGTGGAAGTTGCTCATGCAGATTAGACAGTCAGAGACCTGCACCGCAGAGGAAAGATGCCAAGCCAAAAAGCATTAAGAGCAGGAGAGATTTGGAAGAAGTACACATTCCAAACTGCTAAGATGAACAGAGTCTGCAGCGGAGATACACTATCATTGAAATCATCAGCTCATTAATCATTCTCCTGCGTTAAGGAGGGGGAAAAAAAAAGCTAGATTGCAAACGACAGCAAACATCAAGTTACCCAAAGACATATTTAGCACTATTGTGAAAGGTCTGTGGGGCCATCCATGAACTCTAAGGTCCCCATTAGACTATTAACCACTGGAGGGTAGGAATGGGGTCCATGTTGGTCACTCTTCCACCACCAGTGTGGGGCAGAGAGAAGGGGAGTGAATTAATGAGAGAGACTCTTCGGTTGGGACTGGCTCCTAAAGATGTCTTAAGTGAACTGAGACTATGCACAGAGAAAACTTGACCTTGTGTGCTGTTGCCCCTGGGGATGAAACTTCATGTCAGGTTGGAATTGGTAAACCAATACAAGGCTAGACTTGAAGAGTGCCTGATGGGCAGTGCTTGGTCTTTGTATTATGGATTATGTATTATCAGGGAGAGTCTGGTCTGTATAGAACATGGAACCATTCATGCAAACTTATCATGGACAGGAGTAGTTGTTCCTGACCAGCAAACCATCAGGGAGGGTGGCCCTGCCCAGTAGGTCAAGGTATCATCTACTGAGTCCCTCACAAGGGGCTATTCTTTAAAACATATCTGCAAATTCCCAAGTTCATTTTTCCTGAAGTCATGTCTGGATCTGATTTCTAGGGAGAGGGAGCTCTTGTTCTCCATCCTGCTTTTAGCAAAACCTGTAAGGGCCTCTTTTCCTTAATTTTGCACCCTCAATTCACCCCACCTACGCCAACACACACAAAGCCACACACAGGATCAGCTAAAAGCAGTAACATTTCCAAAATTCAGGAGTCTTCTGTCATATTAGACTCCCCTATTCTTTTTCTTTTTTGTATCTTATTTTTTTATACTCAAAAATGTTTTTATTTCTCTATTAATTTAGAGGATTCTCAAGATGGAGAAGAATCAAGTACTTGTGAACAATTAGACATTGTTCTTTTAACTGAAGGATGTGATTTTTTAAAATTTTTAATTATTTTTTAAATTTTATATATTTTTTACATCATTTTTCATTTTTGCACAATGTATGCATTTTCATCTTGGTTATAGTCCCCCTACAATTCCCACCCCCTCCTTGTTTGTATCTTACTTTTTATTGAGCTATGATCCCATACTGTGAAATCCACCCTTTAAAGTGCACAATTCAGTAGTTTTTAGTATATTCCCAAGGTTATAAACTGTTAACACTAACTCCATGTTTTCATCACCCAATAAAGGGACCCTAGAAATAGCGGACTGTATTTTTCAAATGTCACTTAATCATTACTTCTATGAACTTGACTTCCCAACCTCAGCACATATTTCCATCCCTGCTCCCACTTCATCTCTTTGGGCTGCTCCTCTTTCTCCTTCCCCATTACTGTCTTCTATGGGAAAGAATAGCATGCAGCAGTACTTTACAAGAGAAATATAATGTGAGCCATGTAAGGAATTAAACATTTTCTAGTAGTCACATTTACAAAAGGAAGAAAAAAACAGGTAGCATTAATTGTAATAATAAATTTTATTTAACACAATCTGTCCAAAAGATTATCATTTCCACATGTCATGAGGTGGAAGTTATGAGTCAGATAGTTTTCATTGTACCTCATGTTTTGATGATTTGCTTGCATGTTACATCCTTACAGAAATCTTCTAAGATCTGCCTCCTTAATGATTTCTCACACACACCTTGTAGTTCCCTTATAGACTCACCACCATTCATCATTTATTGTTGATATCATGCACGTACTGTCTGTATTCCATACTGGAATATAAACTTTGTAAGGATGGGGCTATATATTGATTGAATGTGTCCCTCAAAATTCATGTTAAAACTCTAATATCCCAAACTCTGTGTATTTAGAGGAGGGACTTTTGGGTGGTGATAGGTTTAAATGAGGTTATGAAGGTGGGATAATAAAGATGCCAGGAAAGTTCTCTCTCTCTCTCTCTCTCTCTCTCTCTCTCTCTCTCTCTCTCTCTCTCTCTCCTTCCCTCTCTCCCTCTCTGCCATATGAGGACTCAGTGAGAAGGTGACTGTCTCCAGACCAGAAACAGAGTTCTCATAAGAACCTACCCATGCTTATCCCCTTGTCTCTGATTTCTGGTTTCCAGGACTGTGGGAGAATGGATTTCTGCTGCCTAAGTATGTATATTTTGTTATGGTAGCTGATGGGGCTCACATCTATATCCCTCACTGGTATATCTCGAGTGCTGAGCACAGAGTAGGACTCAGTAAATGATTGATGTGGATGTTTAAGATAAACAAAGCACAGCAATAGCTACTTAGACCTCTTAACTTTCCAATGATCCAGAAAGTTTCCTTTCAGGAAATTGTCACAAAATTTGGATATTGTCCTCCTGGGAATGGGCCACAAAAATTTATTAGATCATAGTTCACAGTTCAGGCAACGAACACTGAATTCAGTTCTCTCGTCTGTGAAATGCCTTCTGTGAAATTCATCAAATTTGCCTTCTGTTGGGGAAGAAATTAATGGAACAGTCTGTAATACAATGTCAAGTAGTCATAGGAACAATGGAGAATGTTATGTTGTCTTAGGAAAGGTATTGAGTATGTTATCTCAAAAATAATTGGTGAGCAATAAATGTATCACTCATTCAAATTTTGATTGATCATACAGTATCTAAAGAGATCCTTTTAAAACCTAAGTCAGTTACTGTCACTCCTGTGTTCAAAACTTTCTAATGACATCTCATTACTCTTTGAATAAAACGAAAAACATTCACCATGATCATAGAGTTGGCAGCAGTTACTTTCTTGTTCTGGGGGATCCATGTGCATTGTAGGACTTAAGCAGCATTATTAGCCTCTATTCACTGGATGTCATAGCACCTGGTGACAGAGTCTTTGGATATTGTTAGATGTCTCTGGAGGGCAAAGTCACCCCAGTTGAGAAGCACTGGCTCAAATCCCGTCCCTCCATGACCTAGCCTTAAACTACTGCTCCAATGTGCCTCCTTGTTATTATCTTCCTTGCATGTTCTTCTTTGACCAGTATGGCCTCTTAGTTCTTCAACTAACAATTGTATCTGTCTGATTACCTTTGTACCTGCTCTTCCCTTGCCTGGGAATTCCCTGGGTTATCTGTTCAACTGTTCCCAGACCTTCATATAGAACCTGGCATCCTCACCCCATCTGTATTCTTCATCTCATTGCTTACACTGGATACCACCTGTGTTTGCTTATTGAATTTACTCCATGTCCCTCTACAATGGGGACTTGGATGCTTCTATGTTTGGCTGTACCTCCAAAATCTAAAAAGGTGGCACATAGTAGGTGCTTAATAAATAACTGTGGAAATAATGAATTGATGAACACATAAAAGGTTATTAGAAGGATAGGCAGGACCACCAATGATGGGAAAAGCAGAGGTGATGAAGAAACCAGATTGATTGGGATAAAGGTAGGTTCTGAGGTTGGGAGCCACAATAAATTTGACTGGGTATGGACAAATTATAGAGATTATAGAAATCCAAGCAGGGTACTTCATCCATCAGACAAGTGAGAGCCAGAGTAGGCTTATGAATGGGGAAGAGAAGTGGCAAGGATGGAGTGAAATGAGAAGCCTGAATCCAGCTAGAAAATAGCAGTGTTCTGGGCATGAGGAGGGATGGGAACTAAATTTCCTCTCTGGTTGATGAGGAGTGTTGAGGTGAGTAGGTTCTCAGGGAGAGAATGTTTTGATAAACAATGTCTGAAGGATGTGGTCACAGGGATGCCAAAGGATTACTGTCTCTGTTGAAAGGAACTAGGTTGATGGCAGTGATTGTTAATGAAGCAGAAAATGGAGAGTTCCAATAAATCAGAGATCTCTTTGGACTTGGAGGCACTATTATAGTAATTCTGGCAGGTAGCATCTTGTGCCTTAATACATCAGGAGTCACTGAGTGAGTTTTTGGCTATGCGTTGGCCAGAATGACATCCTGTCAGTCAGGGTATTTCCTGTGAGAAAGACCCACAAAAGCATTCTTAAGGAAGTTTTGTTTTTTTTTTAATGATACTATAGATAGTGATAGAGAGGAGGAAATCAGACACCTTAGGATTATGGAAATCAGACACCTTAAGACTTTAATTACACCTCCGGGTAGTTTTCCCTTCGCTGTGTTATGTTTATCTTAAGTAAATTCACTTTTTATGAGGTATCTTACTATTTTTTTATGTAGTTGCTTAACATGTTTTTACAGGTGTTTCTTTTCTTGTAAAGAATGTTTACAATGTTGGCACTTTTTAAAAAGGAATCCCACTTAACAAATCACATAAAAATATGGGACAAGGAGTTATATAAGAGGCTCAGAAAGGCCTCTTCAATGATCCTCTTTACTGAAAGTAAAAAAATCAGATACAACTGATTTGTGCTGTTAGAATCGAGGATAGTAGTGACCCATGAGGTGGGGGTGGCTGGAAGGAACCACAAGGGAGTTTTCTGGTGAGTTGATCAAGCTGCTTGACAGGGTGCTGGTGCACGAGTGGATTCACCACCATACATTTCTGCTTTGATACTTTTTTTTTAAAAAGATTTATTTATTTATGCATACAAGAACTAAGGTTAGGTCAGAGGTACAGGGGTAATAGGATTCACCAGAGACAGGTGGGGAGCAGAACAGGCGGATCAACTGAAATACACTGCTAAGAGGGGCAGCCAGCGAGTCAGGAGGGTCTGCTGTGCCATGAAGGTAGCTCCCTGGCTGGGGATTGAACTCATGCTGCAGAAGCTGCAGATAGCTTAACAGTGCTGCATTTAACCCCTTGCGCCACCAGGGAGGCCTGCTTTGATACTTTTCTTCTATATATTTAATAAAATGTCCAAAAATAATTTAGGAAGCTTCTCTGTAAAGAGCACAGCAGATCGATAGTCTCAAAACTGTTATTGTCTTAAATAACTCCACTAGGTGAAAAATACTCTAGTCATTGATTTATGAAGATTGGCTGTATTCAGATGGAACATGGTGAATAGGGGTAAGAAAACAATTTTATATTCTAATCATACTTCTGTCTTTCTTAATTGAGTTATGGTGGAAATTGTATATTCTTTTAGGGTTGGTTTCCACATCTTTAAAATGAGAATTTGGCACACAGAACTCTCCTGCCGCCCGCTGCTCCCCTCAGCATTGTACTTCGGTCCTTCTGCCTGCTCTGCTCCCTGCTCTGGCTCTGGTGAATTCTCTTACCCTCCCACGCTTCTGACTATACCCAGTGCTTGCATAAATAAATAAATAAATCTTAAAAAATAAAATAAAATAAAATGAGAATTAAAAGACATTTCATGGGAGTGAACTGAAAGAAATCCAAATCGGGAATGACTTCTAATTTCTCCAAACTGGGCTGAAATGGCCAGGTTGTTGTGTTACTGCACTGATACATTATTGAATGTGGACCACCCTTGGAAAGGGGTGTGTCCTGGACTGAAGTGGCACTGTGTAACTGGGCCAAAACCTGGAGAAGCTGATTTCTGAAGGATGTATGCTGGCACTCCCAGCATCAGGAGCAAACATCTCCTGAGAGGAAGTCCAGAAGGCTCTTCGCAGAGGTGTCTACCATAGAATGTAGGGGAAGCCATTTAAGTTAAGACTTAAGGATATGTCTGGGAGTGTGATGCCTCCATTCCCTTCTTTTTTTTTCAGGAGAGCTTTGGCTATTCACGGTTTTTTTGTGGTTCCATATGAATTTCATCAATAATTGTTCTATTTCTTTGAAGAATGACATTGAAATTTTTATTGGAATAGCACTGAATCTGTATATTGCTTTCGGTAGGATGGTCATTTTAATAATGTTTATTCTTCCAATCCATGAGCAGGGGATGTCTTTCCATTTCTTTGTGTCTTCTTCTATTTCTTTTAACAGTGTTTTATAGTTTTCTTTGTATATGTCCTTTACCTCTTTTGTTAGATTTATTCCCAAGTATTTGATTTTTTTGTTTCGATAGTAAAAGGGATGCTTTTTTTAATTTCTTCTTCTTCAGATTTATTGTTGGTGTATAGGAAGGCTACTGATTTTTGCGTGTTGATTTTGTATCCTGCCACTTTACTGAACTGATTGATTAGTTGAATTAGTTTTTCTGTGGAGTTTTTGGGGTTTTCTGTACCCAAATGCCCAAAATAGATGACTGGATCAAGAAGATGTGGTACATATACACCATGGAATATTACAAAGCATTCAAAAAAAATAAACACATGCAATTTGCAGCAACATGGATGGAGCTGGAAGGGATCATGCTCAGTGAAATAGCCAGAAAGAAAAAGAAAAATACCGGATGGTCTCACTCATAGCGGGAATCTAGACAACTTAAATAAGGGACCAGGAAAAAGAATAACTATATGAAAGAAAATATCAAAATCAACAAACAACCATGAACAAGAGACACTCTATGGGGGTGGGGGGGGGAAAGGAGGATTGGGGTCAAAATGGGGGGTTGTAATTGTATGGGGAATATAAAAATAAAATTTAATTAAAAAAAAAGACTTAAGGCTATGAATAAACTAGCCACACAAAGAAAAGATGAAGTACTGTCCCTGCAAATATCCTGGAGCGGGAAAGAATTTAGTACTGATACCTCTGATATGAACCATATTCTCATCACTAAGTTAACATGCTTTTCCTTTCCTGAGGTGTGTCTTTTCTAGGTTCCTGATAACTAACAGCATGTCCCCTCAGGCTACTGTGCATTTCCATGGTGTGCTGAAATGGCTTTGCGCTGCTTGAAAGAGTCCATTGTTGAATATTCAGAAATTTGGGAAGCTACCTCATACCATACACAAAAATCAACTCAAAATGGATTAAAGAACTAGACATAAGACCTGAAACCATAAAATATATAGAAGGAAATATAGGCGAAACACTACGTGATTTGCACATCAAAGAAATCTTTACAGACACATCACCCAAAGCAGGGATAGTGAAGGCAAAGATAAACAGCTGGGACTACATCAAATTAAAGAGCTTCTGCACAGCAAAAGAGACAATAACAAAAACAAAGAGAAACCCCACCAACTGGGAGAACATTTTTGTACCCAACACTAATGATAAAGGACTGATCACAAAAATCTGCAAAGAGCTGATGAGACTCAACAACAACAAAGAAAATAATCCAGTCAAAAAATGGGCAGAAGAGCTAAAAAGAAACTTCTCTGAAGAGGAAATGCAAATGGCCAACAGGCATATGAAAAAATGTTCAACATCACTTGTCATCAGGGAAATGCAAATCAAAACTACCATGAGATACCATCTTACACCAGTGAGAATGGCACATATTAAAAAAACTAGCAACAACAAATGTTGGCGAGGGTGTGGAGAAAAAGGAACTCTTCTGCACTGTTGGTGGGAGTGCAAACTGGTCCAACCACTGTGGAGAGCTGTGTGGAGATTTCTGGACCTACTAAACATAGAGCTTCCATATGATCCAGCAATTCCACTCCTAGGTATTTACCCAAAGGACACAGAAACATCAATTCCAAAGAACACCTGCACCCCTATGTTTATAGCAGCACTGTTTACAATAGCTAAGCTTTGGAAACAACCCAAATGCCAAAAAATAGATGACTGGATCAAGAAGATGTGGTACATATACACCATGGAATATTACTCAGCATTCAAAAAAGATAAACACATGCAATTTGCAGCAACATGGATGGCGCTGGAAGGGATCATGCTCAGCAAAATAAGCCAAAAAGAAAAAGAAAAATACCGGATAGTCTCACTCATAGCAGGAATCTAGAAAACTTAAATAAGGGACCAGGAAAATGAATAACTATAAGAAAGTGAAAATCAAAATCAACAAAAAACTATGAACCTGAGACACTTTTCGGGGGGCGGGGGCGGGAGGGGAGGGATTGGGGTCAGAATGGGGGGCTGCAATTGTATGGGGAATATAAAAATAAAATTTATTATTTAAAAAAAAATAAATAAAATGGAGTTACTCTGAAAAAAAAAAATGAGATGCTTTCTTGAAAAAAAAAAAAAACTACTGGCAGCTTAGTTGTCTTAGTCATCTCAGGTTGCTGTAACAAAATACCATAAACTGGTAAAATAACAGAGAAGTTTTTCTCACAGTTCTGGTACCAGCATGGTCTGGTTCTGCTGAGCGTCCTCTTTCAAGTTGTTGACTGTGTACTTCTCATTGTATGCCCTACTGGCTAGTTCTCTGGCCTCCTGATGTCATAAGGGCCCTACCCACAATACTTACTTACCTCCTTAAGTCCCCAGCTCCTAATACTATTACACTGGGTTTAGGGTTTCACTATGTGAATTTTGGGATGATGCAAATATTCAGCCCATTACAAAAGTGGTTATGATGGGAATATTTACACCACAGAAATTGACAAAAGTTGCAAATGAGGGATTATTTTCTCCTCCTCAGAAGTGCTAGTTTATCAACACACCACTAGTCTAGACACATACCTTCCCTGGCATTTATTCCTGCATTTCCCTGGGAAAATTCCCACCCATCCTTTCAGACCCAGTTCAAATGTCATCTCCCATCTGAAACCTTCCTTGGTTCAACCAGGCAGAATCAGACACTCGAAGGAGATGCCACACCCTTTTTCTCTTCTTGTATTTTAGGGTAAATCCCTTAATATCACAGGATGTCATTTATGGAAAACCTCTGAGGCTGTGGATGACAGGATAGGTAGATTTGGGGATATTCTTGGGATGCCCAGGAAGGGCAAAGTCATCCCTTGTGGAGAATCTCTGCCTTAGGTCAGGAGTTCTCAATCTCGGCTACACTTTGTAATCATACAATGATGTAGAAATTGTTGTCAGCCCTGCGCCTTATCCCAGACCAACTAAATAAGAATCCTGGTGGGTGGGACATGAGCCTTAACATGGCTTTCAAGCTTCTCAGGGATTTTAGTGGGACTCTATTGAGAACCTCCTTCCTAGGCAGTAAGCTCCATGAAGGTGGGGACATGTCTTCCTTTTATGGATGCTATTGCTAGAACTCACAGTGATCCTTGAATGAATGAATAACGAGAGGATGGACAAAGGAAGTTGGAGAGATGCAGGAAGATGTGTTAGAAGTTAAAAGTGAGGTATAGGAACCCAGAGCACCATTTTTTTAAGTGTCAAGGATTCCACTTGTTGTATAGATTCTTACTGTTTTCTTTCTTTTGGAGGAGGTGGGCGTTTAATACATTTTTTTTTAATAGAGGTATTCCTAGGGTCTCTGCAAAGACATTCTTAGAGGAAATGGGAAGTCTTGGCTGAATTCCAAGTGCTATCAAGAGAGAGTCTTTCTGCCCTTGCCTGGAACTTGACTTACCTTTCCCCAGTGACCTCTGGTCTTGACTGAGGGTTTCTGAAATTCTGACCATTACAGCTGACCACTCATCATCCTGAGCAGCCTCTGTTTAGGGGATCTCAGTGTTGAGAGTCACATTCCAGGCTTCTTGACTAGTCTATCCTCAACAGATATAATTTGAAATCTTGGCCAATTGTGAGGTCAATTTCTGCTGTACCTGAAAGTGTACACCAGCCCCAACTTGGTGTCAACCTGATGGCTGATTGAGCTGAGTTAACCTGCCCTTTTTTTGGTCATGAAATGCAGAAAAGGAGATGCCATTTAGAAGAGTAAGAAATGACAGAAGGTGAAGCAATTGGGCATCATGGGTAATGACTTCTGTTTGGATTTGGGGTGGTAGCAGGCACAGTTCAGGAGCAGATTCAGAGTGGGGCTGTGATCTGGGAATCCAGTCATTTGTTTAAAGCTGGCAGGACTATTTCATTGGTTGCTTATTTTGCAACAAGATTAGAAGTTGTTTCTTCATGCACCACTAGCAAAAAAAAATCCATTGTTATTTTTCCTCTGGAAAAAAAGGTGTAAGTAGTTTGTACTGTTGGACAGATAATATGCATCTCTGTAAAGGGAGCTGACACCAGCGATGGGGACCCCAGTCTAATAAAGAGTCCCCACCATTGGCCCCTACATTATACATTTTTGCTCCCCATACCCAGAGACTCAAGGAGACAATGAATCAAAACAGTAAAAAGTACCATCTCTAGAAAGTGCAAATCTGGGTTTGCGAGCTTACCCTAGCCCATCCCAGCTGTAAAAAACTAAATTCACAAATTTAGAAATCTAATTGGCTTTATTAAATGAGTTGGGCAGCACCCCAGTTACTGCAAGAGCTTACACAAGTAAGAGGGTGAGACAAGGTGATCAGCTTAAGGAAAGATGATTTCGGGAAAAGCCACCTCCCTGAGGAAGGCGGGGGGCCTTATCATGCAGATGACCTCACTGGTGCTAGTTAGGAATTAGGAAGCTCCAGGTTGACTGGTTTAGGATGACATTTTTGGGAAAGGTTGAAACTGAAGTAGACATTTAGCCTGGATGGAGAGCTACCATGAAAGACTCCGGTTTGGGTCTTCTGTTTCTACATTGTAACACACTGAAGTATTTAATCTCTTGGTATCTGTAGTGGCTGGGAGGCCACTGAGCAGGATTTCTATGATCCAAGCAGATGGGTAAAGGAGAGTCTTGGAGCCCTTGGTGACTTTCTCAGGCTTTTATTGAGCTGTACATGCATTGCAACAACCAGGTGCATGGCAGGCAGGGGTGCCAGGAGGCCCACAGGTCTGCAAGCCCCCGGTAAGTCTTCTCTCTGGGCTTCTCTTCTCCGGCTTTTGCTTCTCTTGCTTCTGCTTCCCTTGGTGACTCTCTCAATACTCCTCCCATGGCCCACAGAAGTAAACAAGGTGGTTTGCAACAATGTAACAACTATAGGTGCCCCATCAGGCAGGGCAATTCTAATGGTTGGGTGAGCAGAAAAGCCTGAAAACTATTTTTACCCTATAATCCACGCCCTCAGGGTTTTCTGCCATACTGTCTATATGCAAGTATATACAAGTTTCCTTTAACAAACACAAACAGAGGCTGTGACCCACAAATAAAAATACAACAGAATTATGAAATACAACAGAACACAAATAATTCCAGGCAGGGCACCAACCTAGTGGCAAAAGATAATTGTTGGCGCCAGCAGATGATCCACCACTTCTGCTGCTGAAGGCACTGCTCATAGGAGGGAGGGAAACCACCTGGCTGTGGTCTTGGCCACAAGCCACACACCGCATCCACCCTCAGGATGCACTCACTCTTGGATTGGCGATTCTGTACTTTTGGAGTAATCGCCCAATCCTCAGTTTTCTGTCTGCAGTCAATCCAACCCTCGGCTCTCATAGCCACCAATGTGACACGCAGACCCCTGCACTCAGGGCAACCCATTGTACAACACACGGGTCGGGGATCTGTGGATACAAGCTCCACAAGGGGCCTCTCTCGGGTCCCCTCATTGGCTGTGGGCTCCACCACAAGCCACATTCCCCACCTGTCCCCCAAGGACAGGTTCCTCAGATCCTCACCCTTACTCAATAATGAGCAGGACATCACCCACAGGTGATTTTAAGAGACTCACTGACCTTCTTCAGCATAATCACACTGCTTAACAGCCACTCAGGGCTCCCCAATCTCAGCACCAGCTTTTGCCTTTCTAAGTTGGCTTCCTCAGCCTAGCTGTTGGGCAGTCCAGACTGCTTTTGGCCATCAAGGCCCACTGGCCACCCCTAGATTCCCATCTCCTGGGGTGTGCAAGAATACCATACATCCCCAGGGTCCCCAAAACGTAACATTACCCTGCCAAAGTTCCTCTGCCTTCTGGCGGGATTGTAAGTCCATCAGTCTTTTCCTGTATCAGCACTGGCCAAGCTCCAAATCATGGTCCTTTCTTCCCTGACAATTCTGCTGCCTCAGGGGTTCTGGGCTGGTTCTCTCGGGCCATGTCCTCCTCCAAGCGAGGTCTTGTCCTGCAGCCCCTGGACCTTTTCCTCCTCCTGTGCTCCTGCAGTGTCTCCAGCTCTTTCCACAGTTCCTGGACTTTGGTCACTACCTGTGTTGCCATGGCATGTCCAGCGTTGTCACAGGCAAACAAATACAGTCTGCTACTCCTCAGCCCCTCCTGAGATCTTCAGAGGTGTAAGGGCCGGAATGGCCACTGAGCAGGTTTCCTGATCCAGCAGACCGGGTAAAGGAGGAGACAAAGTCCTTAGTGGCTTTTTGCAGGTCTTTTTATTGAGATTTACCCGGTACACAGCAGGCCTCCCAGCCCCCAGCAAGTCTTCACTCTATCTGGGCTCTCCAGCCTTCTCTCAGCTTCTGCTTCTCCTGCTTCTCTCTCGGCTTCTACTGCTGCTGGTGTCCCCGTGACGCCGCCCTTAAAAGCATAGTCTCAACCCAGGTGAATCCCATCTACCTATGCCCACACCCTACTCCAGGTGCCCGCCATCAGGCATGCATTCAGGACCGCAAGGATCCATCATCTATCCTGATGGCGGGAGGGGAGAAAAGGCTGACATTTTTCCTTACCCTACAAGAGGGCTCCATGCCCGTCTGCTTCTGATCATCCTGTTGACTTGCGCCAATTGTAGTGGCAAGGAGGCCACTGAGCAGGATTTCTATGATCCAAGCAGACAGATAAAGGAGAGTCTTGGAGCCCTCAGTGACTTTCTCAGGCTTTTATTGAGCGGTACATGCATTGCAACAACCAGGTGCATGGCAGGCAGGCGTGCTAGGAGGCCCAGAGGCCTCTAAGCCTGGGGCAAGTCTTCACTCTGCGCTTCTTTCTCTGGCTTTCTCTTCTCCCCTTCTCTCTCCTGCCTCTTCTGCTTCTGCTTCTCTTGGTGACTATCTCTCAATGCTCCTCCCATGGCCCACAAAAGTAAACAAGGCTATTTGCAACAATGTAACAGCTGTAGGTATCCATCAGACGGGGCAATCCTAATGGTTGGGAGGGCAGAAAAGCCTGAAAACAATTTACTCTACAGCATTTTATTTTGGGATGTCAGTTGTCTATCTTAACATAAGAATAACAAAAGTATGGGGGAACTTATTTGTAAAGTTTATGTTCCAGGAAAAAATGCATTTATGGCCATTAAAAAATTGACACAAAAGATTTATCTACTTCCCACGACTTTGGCACCCTACAGTTACTGTTCATTAGAAGTGCCAGCAAATGGTAAGGATGTGGAAAAAAAGGAACCCTCTCACACTGCTGGTGGGAATGCAAACTAGTCCAACCATTATGTAAAGCTGTGTGGAGGACCCTCAAATTACTAAAAATGGAGCTACCACATGACCCAGTTGCTCCACTCCTAGGAATCTACCAAAGGAAACATAAATATTAATTTGAAAGGAAACTTGCCTGCCTATGTTTATTGCAGCACTGTTTACAACAGCTAAGATAGTGAATCAACCTGAATGCCCAAAGAAAGATGAATGGATCAAGAAGATGTGGTATTGTAATGGAATCGAATAGAAAATCCAGAAATAAACCCACAGATTTATGGTCAACTAATCTTTGACAAAGGAGCAAAGACTATGCATTGGAGCAAAGAAAGTTTGTTCAATAAATGGTGCTGGGAAAACTGGGTCGCTACATGCAAAAGAATGAAGCTTGACCACTACCTCACACCATACACAAAAATCAACTCAAAATGGATTAAAGAACTAGACATAAGACCTGAAACCATAAAATACATAGAAGGAAATATAGGCGAAACACTACGGGATTTGCACATCAAAGACATCTTTACAGACACATCACCCAAAGCAGTGATAGTGAAGAGAAAGATAAACAGCTGGGACTACATCAAATTAAAGAGCTTCTGCACAGCAAAAGAGACAATAACAAAAACAAAGAGAAACCCCACCAACTGGGAGAACATTTTTGCACCCAACACTAATGATAAAGGACTGATCACAAAAATCTGCAAAGAGCTGATGAGACTCAGCAACAACAAAGAAAATAATCCAGTCAAAAAATGGGCAGAAGAGCTAAAAAGAAACTTCTCTGAAGAGGAAATGCAAATGGCCAACAGACATATGAAAAAATGTTCAACATCACTTGTAATCAGGGAAATGCAAATCAAAACTACCATGAGATACCATCTCACACCAGTGAGAATGGCACATATTAAAAAAACTAGCAACAACAAATGTTGGCGAGGATGTGGAGAAAAAGGAACTCTTGTGCACTGTTGGTGGGAGTGCAAACTGGTCCAACCACTATGGAGAGCTGTGTGGAGATTTCTGGACCTACTAAACATAGAGCTTCCATATGATCCAGCAATTCCACTCCTAGGTATTTACCCAAAGGACACAGAAACATCAATTCCAAAGAGCACCTGCACTCCTATGTTTATAGCAGCACTGTTTACAATAGCTAAGCTTTGGAAACAACCCAAATGCCCAAAAATAGATGACTGGATCAAGAAGATGTGGTACATATATACCATGGAATATTACTCAGCATTCAAAAAAGATAAACACATGCAATTTGCAGCAACATGGATGGCACTGGAAGGGATCATGCTCAGCGAAATAAGCCAAAAAGAAAAAGAAAAATACCGGATGGTCTCACTCATAGCAGGAATCTAGAAAACTTAAATAAGGGACCAGGAAAATGAATATAAGAAAGTGAAAATCAAAATCAACAAAAAAACTATGAACCAGAGACACTTTTTGGGGGGTGGGGGGCGGGAGGGGAAGGATTGGGGTCAGAATGGGGCGTTTGCAATTGTATGGGGGAATATAAAAATAAAATTTAATATTTAAAAAAAAAAAATAAGAAATTGGAAAAAAAAAAAAAAAAAGAAGATGTGGTATTGTTAGGGCAGAATTCCATCAGGGAAGCAGGCATCACTCAGAGGGGAGGTGGGAAGTTCTTTATTAATGCCTGCGGGGCTCAGAGGAGATCTTTCTTCAAAATCTGAGTCCAGAACAATTAGACAACTGGATATTTATTACCTGAAGTGTGGGTGGTGGTGGTGGTGGTGTACATTATCACTTTAAAGCCGGGTGGGATACAGAAGCTGGAGACTTTTAAGTGGGTATCTGGGATGAGTCAGGAGTGTGGCCTTGAGACCCTTTTTCAGTAACTCTCTGGAACTTTCCATCTACAGTGAGCCTTTGTTTAAACATAATGTTAGACATACCGCTTCAGTGTATACACACAATGGAATACTATTAAGCAATCAAAAAAGATAAACTCATGCCATTTGCAGCAACAAGGATGGTACTAGAAGCGATTATGCTCAGTAAAAGAAGACAAAAGGAAAAAGAAAAATATTGAATGGTTTCACTTAAAGGAGGAATGTGGGGAAACCAAACAAAGAGCCCCCCCCATAAAAGAGAGACAAAACTTGCAGGCAAACTATAGATCTGAGTCATATAGCAGGGGAGGGACATGGGTCAAAATAGGACAGGGAAAAAGGGACTATGGTGATGGCTCATGGGTGGTGGAAGATTTATAGGGACTACACATGAGCAGAGAAACCAAATATTGTACAAAAATAAACAACAATGTAAGAAAATTTTAAAAATGAGAGAAAAAATTATACTTTCATATTATCAAAAAAAAGTGATGAAAAAAAAAGAAGTGCCAGCTAAGGAGGATGGGGTGTTGGTGATACAATTATTTAGACCCTTTCCTAGATTAGGAGATGGTGTGACCCTCATGCCCTTAAATGCCCCAGAGTTTTATAGGGAGAGGCAGTGTCAAGGTTAATGTGCAATCTGATGGAATGTTTAAGTCATCAATAAAGGAGGGTAAAGTCTTTTCTTACTTTATTTCCCTAGGGAAAAAAAAAAAATCTCTTGACCCAGATGCCCTTTGTCAGTGGAAACAGTTATGTCAGGGGCCTCAGGATTAAATCAGCAGGGTTGGTTAAGGTCTGAGGCATGCTGGTTTATGGAGCAGTGAGCCTTGTAGCGAAGGGTGGCAGGGGCTACCCTTGGAACCCTCAACTGCAGCTGGTGAACTCCTTATAGGCATGCAGGCTGGGTATATGGTTCATCTCTTGGTTAATCTACAGAAGCCATTGACCTGGATGGCCAGGGGAAATCACCTGATTGCAAATATTCAAACTTTTACCAAATCCCCCAGACAAAACAGACATTCAGACTGTATCCTGTCATTAACACATAGTAGGCCCCCAATTTCTGTTTCCATTCCACCCTTTTGGTTCCAGGAACCGGAACCCTTTTGTTCCAGGAAGATGTAAAATACCACTATGTGAAAGTGGCCTCAGTGCCCACCTTTGAATCACTGTGCTTTATGCTGCCTTTGCTTGAATACTGGCAAACTCAGGCTTCTGAAGTTTTAGGGGCAAGTCAGAAACAGAGAGGACCATGGCAGAAAGCAGAACCCATCCTGTGTTTGGTTCATCACTGTGGTTAAAATAGCTGTGATGATCTTCTGAGATATGAACTGAAACCCTTTTGGTTCCAGGAACTAGATTTTGCCAATGAAAGTAGCATGGATTTAAAAACAACAAACAGTTGCCACTTACTTGATGCCCAATTGGTAACTGTCATGTGCCAGGCCTGATGCAATCATATTATTTTAATACGGCAAATCATTTAATTCTCCCAACAACCCCATGGGGCAGGGCCTAGTATCACTCTACTTTATAGATAAAGGAGCTGAAGCACAGAGAGGTTAAGAGATTCATCAAAGTCACACAGCTAGTAAGTGGCTCCAGAATCTAGAATCTCACTTTTTCTCCAACATATTTTAATAGGGATAATTATATCTGGTGAAATTATGGATTATGGAATTGAAGACTATGAAGAAATATATAAAAATGGTTTAGATATTAACTTAAAATTAGTTGTAAATTTTATGTGTGCTATAACTCCAGTTGTTAAAAGATAATGGGTAGGAAAAAAGTAGATTTTAAAAAACATGAAAAGTATAAAAGTTATGCTGGATTGGTAGGGTGATGATTTATTCTTTTATTTATCTCATTGTTGATCATGAAGCTTCATTACTTATATGATGTTTTAATAACACCCAGAATCTATATGTAGGCTTACAATTCCACCCCTCTTGTCTTTCTGAATGTAGCTTCTTAAGAACCTCATTTGTGTCTGTGAACACTTCCACTTCATCACCCAGCAATATATTTGAAGGGTGGTGTAGTGCTGGCAGGCAGCAGGCAAAGCGGGCAAAGGAGAGTCCTGGAGCCCTCAGTGGCCTTTTCAGGCTTTTGGTGATCTTTATATACCATTGTAGTGAGGCAACCAGGTACAGGGCAGGCAGGGGGCCTGGGGGGCCAAGAGGCTGGCAGGCTACCCAGCCCCCGGCAAATCTATACTCTCTCTGGCATTCTTTTGTTGACTCATCTAGTATTCTTAGCTCCACTTTCTGCCACACCATCCTCTGTCACACTGCCCTCACAGCCTCAGTCTCTTGGCTCAGGTGTGCCCACTTATACATGTTCAGCCATACTCCAGGTGTCCACCACCAGGCATGCATACCCCGAGCCCAAGCTCCCAAGTGCCTCCTGCATTCAAGGCCACAGGTGATAGCCACAGAGGCCAATGGCGCAAAAGCCTGCACAATCTTCATCTCCTCTACAGGTGTCTTGTCTCATTCCAAGAGCCTGGCCTGCAAGAATTCCTGAGCTTGAATTCTTTAAAACTTGCCTAATTTAAGGCTTGACCTAAAATTATAGGATATGTTTCTGCTTACCAGCTAGTACTTGCTCCCCTGTGGCAACAGCATAAGCACAATTCAGCCCACTGACTTTGACACAGTTTTATTAACTCGAAGTCATTTATATTGTTTCCATTTCACACAAATAGAGACTCTGCTGACTAGTTTTTTAAGAATGAACCTTGGCGGCAGTCTTGCTCAAATAGGACTCTAGGACTCATCCATTGTTTGTTCTGAGTTGATGAGAGTTCCAGGAACCTAGAGATAGAAGGATCACAAAGAAGGTAGTTTGAAAGCAACCCCAGCATTTCCTCCATCCCCTGTTGGGGTGGCGTCCACCTCAACAAACACTTGTTGAGTACTTGTTTGGAGTCAGGCACCCCCAAGCATTCACATTCCAGTGCCCTCTTAAATGCACATTTGGGCAACACATGCATTTAATTGACCACCTATTATGTGCTAAGTCCTATGATCTGAAGATTTAAATATTTTCTATCCTCGGTGTTTATAACCCAAATCTTGCTGAGTTTCAATCTGCCGCTCCCATTTCCCAATTGATTGACATAACCTTCCTGTGTCTCAGTTGCCTTCTCCATAAATTGGCGATTATTAAGTAACCACCTCTCTGGGTGGCTAGGAGGACTCAGTGACTTAAAGTGTGAGTGGTGCTGGCTGGAATTCTGTGAGCATGCAACCTGTACTAAGTATGGTTACTTTCAGAGGCCACTGTTGGGTAACTTGTGAAACTTCTGCCTTTGTATGAAGGACCCAGCCTTGTCTTTTTTTTAAAATATTTTATTTTATGTAATTCTTACATCATTTTTCATTTTTGCACAGCATGCATTCTCATTTTGGTTATATTCCCCATACAATCCCCACCCCCCTTATTTTGGCCTAATCCCTCCTCTCCCCTGCCCCCCATTAGTGTATCTCTGGTTTATTGTTGCTTGTTGATTTTGATTTTTTCTTTATTATAATTAGTCTTTTCCCTGGTCCCTTATTTGGGTTTTCTAAATTCCTGCTATGAGTGAAACCATCTGATCTTTTTCTTTTTCTTTCTGGCTTATTTTGCTGAGCATGATCCCTTCCAACTCCATCCATGTTGCTGCAAATTGCATGAGTTTATCTTTTTTGATTGCTGAGTAATATTCCATTGTGTATATATACCACATCTTCTTGATCCAGTCATCTATTTTAGGGCATTTGGGTTGTTTCCAAAGCTTAGCTATTGTAAATAGTGCTGCTATAAACATAGGGTGCAGGTGCCCTTTGGAATTAATGTTTTTGTGTCCTTTGGGTAAATACCTAGGAGTGGAATTGCTGGATCATATGGAAGCTCTATCTTTAGTAGGCTGAGGAATCTCCACACAGCTTTCCAGCCTTGCCTTTGGGTTGTAGGAGAGAGGAGGGTCAGGTCAGTTTTTCTTGACAGGGGAGTAGCTAACTCCCCAGGCATATGTCTACCCAGGCCTTCTGACCTTGGCACAGACTCCTAGCCTTATGCTTCCCGATTAGCCAAGCCTGCTCTAGCCCTGCCAATCAGAAATGATGTCTGGGTTGGAGCCATGAGATTGCCACACCAGATGTAGGAAACATCCTCTGTCTGTGGATCTCCAAGGATAACCTGTGGAGGGGAGATGGGGGGAAATAGGGGCCCCACATGACCCAGTGTAACATTTCCTGAGGCTCATATGTGGAAAAGATTTAGACAGCCTGTACCTTAACCAAGATGTTTAGCTGACTGCCAGGTGAGACGAGTCCCCATCTATCAATATTGGGCATGCAAAGCCCCCCACACCAGGGGGGATGGATGATAGTTTGCCTTTAAAAAAAGATCAATGTAGTAGTTACTTGAACCAGACATTATTTGGCAGATGGTAAATTTTAACTGGTATCAGCTAATATTACTGGACTCACTTTACAGATAAGGAAGCTGAGTCAGAGAGGTTTAATCGCGGAGAGAGTAAAGGGCCATACAGATAGGATCGGTGGGGTCAGGTAACTCTGCTCTGCTTCCTCTTAGGAGAGGAATGACCTTCAGTGTACTCTGGACTTATTGATTTACTATCAAATAAAAAACAAATCCAGAGTTGATAAGGAGATATTTCATTCAAAAGGATTATTAATTACAAGGCAAGGGGTGGGAATATTGCAATAAGGGGCACACTAACTATAAGATCTGCAAGTGTGTCAAGAAAGAGACAAAAAGATGTTTTTCTAGGGGGTTGTAAGCAAGGAAGACCTAGGTGAGGGGAAAAAGTGGGTGAACACTGCTGATAACAGAAGAGAGGTTTACTCTAACTATACCCTAACTCAGCCTGTAGTATGGAGGTATGTTTGCTGATAGTGCCCAGGACATGGGACAGGAGATAATCTACCCCAAAGGGTGCTTACCAAGCACCTGGTCCAGTGACTCATGGGGACAAACAATTCACTTAATCATTTATCTAACAAAGATTGGGCATTTGGAGGGGCTGGGTCTGACCCTGTCCTAGGGAACCAGGGTACTTCAGGAAGTGGTTGGGATAGGGTCTTCTTTACGGTACAGAGTGGGGACTTTTGTAATCTTGGGCTGTTTTCCAGGATCCCAGGGCTCTGTAAAGTTCAACTTGTCATTGCTCCTTTGTGCATAATGTCTACTCTGTGCCAGACTTGTCCTGCCAACTTTCTGAAGAAAGTCAGATCCTGGATTTCTGGCATGAAAGTTGACAATGTTTGAAGGATATTCTCTACTCAGAGAAAATTCGGTGGGGATCAGAGGGTGTCCTCCTGGCTCTACCTGCCACATGGGCCTCTTTCATGTAGTAGCATACAGTTTTGGAGATTCATCCTGGCGATCACAAGGACAGGAACTTCATTCCTTTCTATGGCTGAATAATTGTTCATTGTATGTGCACACACTACATTTTGCTTGTCCATTCATCAACAGATAAACACTGGGTTTGTTTCCAAATATCCTTAGGGCTTTTGTGAATAATGCTGCTGTGAACATTTGTGCACAGGCTTTGTGTGGACATATGTTTCCATTTTTCTCAGGTAGATGCCCAGGGGCAGTGTTTCTGGATCTTTTGGTGACTCAAAGAAAATGCCAGTCTCCTTTCCAAAGCAGCCATAAATAGTTTTAGTGTTCATAATAAGGGAAAAAAGATGGAGCTTAGGCAAGGCACTCAAACTAATTTGAGTTTGAGTTATTCTGTGGATGTAGGGTGTCTTCAGGTATCCATGAGAAGGAGATAAATAACTTGGTTTTTCAGAAGCCAAGAAGACCACTGCTCTGCTTCTGTGACCCTGTCTGATCCTGAGACTAGTCTCCTATTTGCTGCTTTGGCTCTTAACTCTTCAGAAGGGCTCACCCTTTTTTCCTATCCACTTGATAGTGGCAGCCAACAATTCCCCTTCATCTTCCTCCCACCTATCCGCCCTGACCCCACCCCACTAACTCTGAGTTTAATTTCTTCCTGGTCAAACACTGATGGCCATTGTTTCCAAGAGGGAAAAGCTGGCTGACCTTGTTCTAAGTTTGTCCATGAGCCAGGGCTAGGGTAACACAGGATGATTATAATCTTAAGGATTATAATCCCCATAATCCCCTTGTGAAGAAGGGGCAGCTCTCAGTATCATGGGTGGGACACACACATAAGTGCTGACCACATAAAAATGTGAGGTGGAAGGCCAGAGAAGGGCTGGCAAGAGTGCTAAGGTAATGGTCCCACCTGCATCTGGGGACTTTAGGTTCAAAGGTGTTGAAAGCTTTGGGCAGCAAAGCTTGGGCAGCAGGTCCAGGAAGGTGGGTGAAACTTTCTCGCTTTCTTGGGACATGCCCTGGTCTGGTGTTTATGTGCCACATGGAGCCCACGACATAGGTTTTGTCTCTGCACCACAGAATGATTCTCTCTGCTGAGGGGATATGGTGCCATCCAGTATGACACACATCTGTCAGGGGAACTGGGAGCTTTAGAAACCAAGGCCCCAGTATATCTGACTGTGCCTACCACTGAGCACCAGGAGCAGAGGGTGGGGTGCCTCAGGGATGGGAGACCCCACTGTGAACAACTGATCTCACAGTGTGACTGATCTCAGGCTCCTGGCCCACTCCCCACTCCAATCTTGTTCTACGTTAGTTATTCTCCACAAGAGAATCATTCAGGCTCCGCTTCCCCATGCTTCCTTTCTCTGCTTAGGTAGATAAAGGAGAAGGTGGCTGGTCTAGGGTGATGAAGAGCCGTGGACTTGGATTTAGGATCTGGCAGAGTCTGAGTCCATGCCTGCTATCTCTGGGATTCATTTTCAGTTTCCTCGCCAATACAATGGGAGTGACAACCTAGATAGCAGATATTTGCACTGTGTGCATCTCCAAAGAGCAAGACTGAGTTTGTAGTGAATGTTTTACTGAAGATGTTATAGAGGTTGGTTACATCACCTAGCAGAAAGGAATGAAAATGTTCCCCCTGGTGTATTGGTTTTCGTTCCTGTGTTCCTTGGCTGTTCCTTGGAGTATCAGCCTTCCAGGTATGCCTTCACCCCAAATTCTACTTCACCTTTTTTTTTAATATATAGAAAAAATTTCTCTGTTTTGGCTTGTCTGCCGATATCTCACTTAGCAAATAAAGAAGTGTCAAGGCTCATTGTCTCCAAGAACATGGATAATCACCAATAAATAGCAAACATTGTTTCTTCATAAAATCCTTTCTCCCTTCACTTGGCTTAAGCTCCTTTTGTATTGCAGGAAGCGATTCCGGGATTGGCCATGCCTTGTGCAAGCATCTGGACCAGCTGGGTTTCACTGTATTTGCTGGAGTTCTGAATGCACAGGGCTCAGGAGCAGAAGAATTGCGGAGAACCTGCTCCAAGCACCTCACCGTGCTCCAGCTGGACATCACTGTCCCAGAGCAGATAAAAGATGCCTACAGCAAAGTGGTGGAGAAGGTGCAGAACAAAGGTACTGCCTGCGGTAACCACCAAAGCCCAGATTGCTCTTCACCCACCTCACCAGCTCCCTCCTCACCACCACCCTCTGGTTCCAGCTGGTAATTACCCGCCCCCTGCGCCCCTCAGTTCCTTGCAAGAGGCCTGAGCTGAGTGGCTAGAGGAGCAAGAATCAGGCCTGGGGCCTCCCTTATGGTGCAGGCAGTTGAGCACAGCTCTGTCCGCAGCCTCTGCAGCACAGGTTCAATTCCCAGCTAGCCAGGGAGATACCCACATGGCGCGGCAGACCTCTCCTGTCTTGCCTACTGCTCCCCTCAGCAGTGTTTTCAGTCCATCTGCCTGTTCTGCTCTCTACTCTGTCTCTGGTGAATTCTCTCACCCTCCTGCACATCTGTCCTGTACCCCTGTTCTTGTATGCATGAATAAATAAATCTTAAAAAAAAAAAAAGAATCAGGCCTGGGCCACGCTCCCACTTCTTATTATCTGCCCCTTCCTCATTTTTTCCCTTTCATGGATAGACTTAAAAATAGCCTCTGAATCACCGACCACCCTCAGCCATTGCCCTGTCCCTTCCCCTTCCTTTGTGGCCCAGTGCTTTGGATTTGGAACTCAGCTGCGCCCTATCAATCTGATGTTAGTTCTCACCAGGTCTCCTTGACTAGTCTGGCCCCCATTGTTGATATCCCAAACACCAAGCTCTTGACCGCTCTGCAGTATTTATTACATGTGTTAACCACCCTCCCCTGCATTGGGGTTTCCCTGCATCTCTGATCATTCTTTCTGCTGGTCCCATGTGAACCTCCATCCATTCTGTGGATGTCTTAGGTACTTCCTGCTTATTCTTTTTTTACAACAGAGATCTCAGCACTAAGAAAGAAATGTTTTCTGCTTCATTTGATAGTCCGAGGAGTAGGATTATAGAGAGAACACTTAGAATGAGTCCTGGGCAGTCAGCAAGCATTCAGCAAGGGCTCCTATTTTCCATTCATCCAACATTAAGCCTGGCGCCTGGGCATGTAGTACGTATGCAATCAACACTCACAGGTAAGAGGAGGAGAGATAAATAGATCGTGGTTTATCTGGAATTCATTTTAACAAGTTGGGTAACGGGCCAGCATTTACAGGAATAGTTTTCCTCCCCTGGTCTTTGCCGTCTGAGAGGGCTGAGCTTGTGCCTCCTATGAGCCTGACTTCATGGCGTCTCATTAGGGGAGACCTCAGTACAAACCTCTTGAGCAAGGTACAGAAGGGTCTATCAACCCTTGATAAAGGAATAGTTTCTAGAGACAGAGAGACCATGCTAGTCTCCTGTGATGAAGGAGTGTGCTTGACAGACCATGTACATGCCTTAGCATCATATCACCCCTCTGATTTGGGGCCAACATTTTAGAAGGAAGAAGACTTCCTGGGAAGGAACCAAAACGTGTTCCTATTCTTTTCAAAAGCTCTCTCAACCTAGTCTCTCTAAGATGAAGTGGAGCAGTGAAATAGGGGAGTTCACAATTGCCAATAAACCAGAAAGCCTCAGCTCCTGGAACAGGGCCAGCAATTGTGCAGTGCTTCTATAAAGTATATTATTTAGAATGAGCATATTGTTAATTATGAATTAATATCAACTACTTCCAATTACCTAAGTATTACCTAATGCCTTTTACCTAAGTCCATTATGATGGGCCAGCACATTGACAGGTCACAGGTGAGCTCAGGCCAAGTGAATGGAAACCATCCGTTGCTATAAAGAAGACATCCTCTCCACACTCACTATCCTCCTTATAACAGCTGTCCAGCTCCCATCAGGAGCACGCATCATCTCACTTAATGTTTTAAATCATTATTGTGTGTAAATGTCAGAGCACCAACTCAAGTGTGCAGAAATGTAGCTTTATTTTCTAGAACTCAACTCAGTTTCTATTTAGAACCTTCTTTAAAAAGAAGGTGGGATTGACATTCACTGGCAGCATCTATATATCTGGGTATGGGACATTTGGTCTTTGACCACCAATGCTTCATGCTGGCCCACTGGGATGTCCAACACTGGTCCCGTGTGGGTTGTGTATGCTACCTCCTGAAAGCCTGCAGAGGCTCTGTTAGGGCTGATGTCTCAAGCTGTTTCCACCTGCTAGCCGTGAGGCTGTACAAACTGCTCCTGTATCAACATACATTCATATAAAAACACCACACCACAGATCCTCATGCCAGAGTGTGCCTTTGGAGGGCAGTTTATATCCCTGATACTGAGCTTCAACAACAATTTTTGTTTTTGTTTTTCTTTTTAAGATTTATTTATTTATGCATACAAGAACTGGGGTATAAGCCAGAGGTTTGGGTGGTGAGAGGATTCACCAGAGAGAGTGGGGAGCAGAACAGACAGATGTACTGAAATACGCTGCTGAGGGGAACAGCAGGTGGGGCAGGAGAGGTCTGCTGCGCTGTGTGGATTGCTCTCTGGCCAGCCAGGTATCAAACTTGTAATGCAGTGGCTGGAAGTAGCTTGATAGCGCTGTCTTTAATCCCTGTGACACCATGGAGGCCCTTCAACAAGATTTTTTGATCCAGCAGGTCAGAGGTAGGGTTTCAGAATTTGCATAACTAACAAGTTGATGCTGATACTGTTGATTGTGTACAACACCTTGAGAACCTCTGTTCTAAAGTGCCAGAATCTTGGGGTTACTCCAGGCATCTGCTTCAGGCTTGTCTAGGGAAAAATACCCTGGGTCCTGTTATCACTGTCTTTCCCAAGTAAAGAGGACCTAGGATTTCCCTCTGCCCCATCCCTTTCCCTCAAAACATCTGGAATTTGGGATCACCTCTTTCCTACCATTTAAAGTGGTGATACCCAAGCCTGATTATATGTTGGCACCATCTGGGAAATTTAAAAAAAACTAAAAATACCAAGGTGCCCTCCCCTACTCCTTTCCCATCCCAGGTTCTGATTTAATAGGCCGGGATGTGGTCTGGCTGTAGAGGTTTTAAATTCCTCCCTCCCCCCGCCCCCACACCCCTACCACCTAGTTGATGCTAATATTCAATCAAAGTTGAAAAGAATAGCCTGTGCGCAATGGTTCTGCCATGTGGCTCACATCTACAGCTTCGGCATCACTTGAGAACTTATTAGAAATGCAGATTCACAGGTCTACTCCAGACACACCAAACCAGATTCTCTGGCATCTGGGGCCCAGTGATCTGTGTTTGAACAAGCCTTCCTGGTGAATTGGATGCAAACAAGGGGGCAAGGGGTCTTGGTGCCTCCTCTCTTATTTTCCTGCTTCCCAGGACTCATACCCCTTCTAGTGTAGGGAGCAGGGAAGATGGGATCTTGTCACCCTGCATTATCCTCCGTGCAACTTTGAGGAGAGAGATTCTTATTACCCTTGTCTTTTTTGGTCTTTCCTTCCCAAACATAGCAAATACCTAGCCACCTGGATGTAGGAAAGGGCTGTGCAGCCAAAGAGAACACCACCCCAGAATATAGCCTAATATTTCACAAATGCACTCTCCACACCACCTCCTAAGGTAGTGGTTTTAGGTATTTAAGGAGACTGAGGTTCAAGAATTTTAGTCTTCTGCTGGAACCTAAATCTCTAAGGGGCTGTCTGATTGCAGATGTGATGTGCTGGTAAAAGTCCTCCTAATCTCCTTTCTGTCCTCAGGTCTGTGGGCTGTGATCAACAATGCCGGGGTCTTTTGCTTACCAGGCGATGGGGAGCTCATTCCCATGAAAGGGTACACACAATGCATGGCTGTGAACTTCTTTGGGGCAGTAGAAATCACCAAGGCATTTCTGCCTCTTCTTAGGAAATCCAAGGGGAGGCTGGTGAACGTCAGCAGCATGGCAGGTGAGTTTGCCTTTCTCCACAAGATCATGTAGTGCTTGGCATGCAAGATGTAGCAAACCACATTCTTTTTATGCTCAGCAAGATAGCAGGACATGCTCATGCAGGGTCAGATCAAGATTAGTCAAATTTTGTGTTTACTGTTGATCTTAATACCATAAACCCTTTCTCCCCTTTCAAATCTGTTCTTGCGCAAACTCTCATCTACATTCTCATTCATCTGTTCAGTGCTGGGGATTTAGGACTCATATATTTTCACAGCATGATAGTCAATGCACCGATATCCTAGATTTGGGCAGGATATCCTGTATATCATCAATATCAACGCTACAGGGAACCTGTTTCCAACACTCCACACTCCCTTGCATACTCTGTCACTCCCTGTAAGTAAATAGGAAAATATCTTGCTTCTATTGGCTCTATCAGAGCCCCATATATTCCATCTCCATTGGCTGCTTACTAGTGTTTTCTACTAGGTCATCCTCATTCTTTTGCAGTCTCAAGGCAACTAGGTCAAGGTTTTACATTTGATAACTCATGTCTTTCTATTCCAAAGAATAAATAGTGCACCACCTCAATCAAGGCTTCACAATCTTCTTTTCCAGAAACAACACCCATGTGTGTGATGTCCCATCCTTTCTTCAAGGACTGACATTTTTGCACTGGGCTTTTTCAAAGACTTACTCATCTTTTCATCTTTGGATAATGACCATGGAGTTGTCTTTTTTTTTTTTTTTTTTAAGATTTATTTATTTATTTATACAAGCACTGGGTATAGTCAGAAGCGCAGGAGGGTGAGAGAATTCACCATAGCCAGATCAGGGAACAGAACAGGCAGACTGATGAAATACACTGCTGAGGAGAGCAGCGGGCGGCAGGAGAGGTCTGTGCACCATGTGGGACCCTCGCTGGTGGCCGGGGATCAAACCGGCACTGCAGAGGCTGCGGGCAACTTTGCAGCCCAGTGCTCAACCGCTGCTCCACCAGGAGAGACCCCATGGGGTTGTCTTTTGGGCCACTGCATGGATGAGAGAAGGGGACACCAAGGGGCTCTGGATTCCAAGATGTAGCCTTCAAGTATAGGAATACCACTGCTCACTATTTTATCAGTTAGCTCCAAATAAATTTTGTTTTAAATAAAGGGCACAACTATTTTTTTTAAAGGTAAACAAAGATTTTTAAGAATTTTAAGGGGGGAGTTTTTATTTCCTAGATAATTATTGTTAATCATAGCCTCTTTCCTAGCTTTAACCCAGTAACACCCTTGAAGTGAATTGCTGTATAAGTGAAGGTTACTGGAATTATTGGCTAGCCTGAGGGGATGGAAGAGAAAGAGAGAGGGAGGGAGGGAGGGAAAGAGAGAAGAAGGAAAGGGAAAGGAAAAAAGGAGGGGAGGGAAGTAAATCAAAGAAGGAAAAGAAGGAAGGAAAAGAGGGAGGGAGCAGGCAAGAGAGAGATGTCTAGAATGGTTAAGAGCAGGGAGTGCTATATTTTAATTTGTTTGCAAACCTTGAAGTATTTTCAATTCCTCCCTACCTTGCTGAAGCAAGCACACCCTGAGAAAATGCATTTGCTGTATTTCACTCTTTTTTTTTTTTTTTTTTAAGATTTATTTATTTATACAAGAACCGGGGTATAGGCCAGATTCTCGGGAGGGTGAGAGGTTTCAGCGGAGACAGAGAGGGGAGCAGAACAGGCAGACTGAAGAAATACACTGCTGAGGGGAGCAGCAGTCGAGATAGGAGAGGTCTGCTGCATCATGTGGGACCCTGGTGGCCAGGCGGGATCGAACCGGCTCTGCACAGGCTGCAGACAGCTTCACAGCGCGGCGTTCAACTGCCTGCGCCACCAGGGGAGGCCCTGTTTTTCACTCTTAATGTTGCTCTGAACATCACTTTAAAATTTTTGACCTGTGTGGAAACTTAACCTAATGCAGTCTCGTACTTCTGGAAAAATCTCATATGTTCCTTGCCTTTCTCATTCAAGAAATATATACTGAAATGTTTGTCATTTCCTTGACACATTGACAAGGACAATTTTTTCTTTCCTCTCAACTTTGAGTAATTCATTCATTCATACTGATTTTACTTCAGTTTTTACTTTTATGCATACACTATGTTCTATGAAGGCCCATTGTTTGGCATGTAGTAGATGCTCAATTAAAAATGAAGCAATGCGGGGCCTCCCTTGTAGTGCAAGGGGTTAAGTCTTAGCTGACCCACATGGTATAGCAGACCTCTCCTGTCTTGCCTGCTGCTCTTCTCAGCAGTATGTTTCAGTGGATCCACCTGTTCTGCTCCCCACTCTGTCTCTGGTGAATCCTCTCAACCCCCTGCTCCTCTGGCTTAACCCCAGCTCTTGTATGCATAAATAAACTTAAAAAATGAAGAAATGCAAGTGTGCAACTTGGGGAATAGATGGGGAAGAGAAGATTTCACAAAGCATAGGTTGCCTATTGGCATCTGCAGCTTGACCTTTAAAGCTTTTTCCAAGTCAGAACTTTGTGTTCTTTTGTGACATATTTCCATTGGTAGGAAAGTGTGATTGTTAAAGTAACCATGACTCACACTCCTTTCTGCTTGAGTACAAATTCTTTGCATCCAATCTCACTGTTTCTAGTCTTCCTGGTAAGTGATGGGGCCAAACCTCAAAGGAACTTAAACAAGAAAGGGAAGAGTAGCTCACTCACTATCTGGAACCAAGTTTTAAGATGAGATCTTAGTAATGGTCCCCTAACTCCACTCCCCGTTCTCTCCTCCCTCAAACTTTCTGCTTTCCTCTTTTCTCTCTACTCATCTTCTCTTAAGTGGTAGCAAAAATGGCCCCTGGGAATTAGTTCCTGCATTCCACCAGTAACACACCTGTTTAGCCAGGGATAAATGGTAAAATCATCTCCCTTCCCACATCCATATGAGGACTCTGCCCAGTCAGTCTCCATGTTCAGAAGACTGGGTGTTATGATTGACTGGTCTGCCCCTAAATGCATATCCTGAGACCAATGTTCTGATGTCTGCATGTGTAAAGATAAGAGTTTCCTGAGTCAACCCACAGGGCTCAGACACACAACTCAACCCAATTTGGATGCTGTCTACCTGGAAATAGCATCAAATCCCACAGGTTAAGGGTTCAGTCCCACAAGACTGTCACCCTCCTTCCAATTCAGAGGCCAATCACAAGCCCAGGTTGTTACGTGTGTCTGACTGGTGATAAATCAGAGGTCCACAGACACCCATCCCTGGATTTAATTACTTGGCTATAGTAACATTTAATTTTTTGATTACTGGTTTATCATAAATGGGTATTACTCAGGAACAGGCAGATGGAAGAGATGCCTAGGTAAGATACCTGGGTACCTGGATTATCCACGCCCCCTTCAGGCAAGTCACTCTCCCCATCTCTCTACCAACCAGGAACCAGGTCTCCCAACCTGGAACCCAGTCCTTTTGGGTTTTTATGGAGCCTTCATAACCTTGACAGAATTGATAAAATCATCAAGTATAAGTCATTGCATTGGATTCAATGTTAAACTCCTCTCTCTGGAGGTCAGAGTATGGGGCTGAAAGTTCCAAGTTCCTAATCAAGAGTTCAGTTTCACTGGCAGCCAATCCCCATTCTATGGCTACCTGGGAGCATTAAAAACAAACAAACAAACAAACAAACAAAAACCTCATTAACATAACAAAAGATACCTATAAGCTCTCTTCACTTAGGAAATTCCAATGGTATTAGGAAAGAACACCAAATACATTATTTCTTCTGATAAATTCCAACATCACAGCTTCTCTTAGTAGGAAGGATAAAAATCACTGATTGACAGCCTTCTAGAAGGATAGGGAGATAGGGAATTATATGGGCTTGGCCTAAATGTCAATAATAATAATGATGATGATGATGATGATGATGATGGTGATGATGATGAAGATGTCAGGTTAATGATAATATTAACATTAACTATTCCAGGTATCTCAGCTTCAATGCTCATGCTCTTTTCATAACTGAAATTGGGAGAATGTCTCCTTGCTTCTGAGCTTCTGGCTATCCCAGGCATTCCTTGGCTTATGACAGCATCACTCCAGTCTCTGCCTCCATCTTCACTTAGCTTTCCTTTCTTCCCTGTGTCTTTTCTTTTCCCTCTTTTAGAGACACCCATCCTTGGACTTAGGGCCCATCCTAAAACAGGATAGTCTCATCTTGAGATCCACACCTTAATTACCTTAGCAAAGACCCTTATTCCAAATAAGGTCACTGCCCTTTTCTGGCTTCCTTTGCTTCCATAATTTTTCTTTCACAGTTGATTCATGGACAAACCTGGTTCATTCCCAACTACCTTCAAATATAAATGTGATTTAGGTAGGATAAGAAACATTTGCTCCCAACCCTAACTGGCCCTTTTCTCATACCTTTTTACAGAGATGCCCCAGTTCCCCATGGTATTTGTTACTCCATGTGTTATAGGGCAGCCCCGATATTGGACGGGTTGCCTGGCTGTGGGTCCTCACTTGCGTGCTTAAAAAGGGACTTATTAATACTCCACTACAGGCATACACAAAAGGTTAATAAAAGGTTTATTTCCAAGGGAAAAGGAAATAAGGAAACTGTACAACTCAAGGAGAAAATAGGGAAATAAAGTCTTTAATGCGTCCTACCTGATCCGCCGACCTGGAAACCCAAAGGCACTCTCAGCACTGGCCGGACGCTGCGAGCTGGCGGAGAGCCAAAATGGGGGAACCCCTCCAAAGCCCACGTGTCTGGCTTTATACCAACTGGCTGCTTAACCCCGCCCACAGGTCCCAGCCACCTTCCCTTGGGTGATGATGGGATTTGGAGTTCCCAGGGTCTTTGGCTTTGGCCTGGGGTGGGGGTGGAGTCCACAAAGCCTGTATGGAATTAGCTTTAGGACATCCTTTTCCCCCTAACACTTGTTGCAACAAGTATTAGTCAATTTGTTCAATTAAGGTGCTATAACAGTTGAACAGTGCCCGCCCACACTCCCAATAAAATATATATCCATCTGGAAATTCAGAAAGCTGGGAGAGATTACAACTTATACTTGGTTATACTTGGTTTGCCAATGGACAAGCTGTGATAGAGTGGCCAGGAAGGCAGAAGGAAAGGAAGCCAGACAATGCTTGTAAACAAGAATATGAATTCACTTGGTACAGTGGTTCCTTATCTGCCTTAGTTACACCTGATAGCCACTTCCTATCCTTGCAGTTGGTGCTGTTTAGATATTTACTGAATCAACAAATGAAAACACGATCCTTGATTTTCCCCCTGCCATTATTCTCATAGGAGGGGTCCCCATATCATGGATGGCAGCATACAGCTCATCCAAGGCGGCTCTGACCATGTTTTCATCAGTCATGAGACAAGAACTTTCCAAATGGGGAGTTAAAGTCTCTGTTATCCAACCTGGGGCCTTCAAAACAAGTAAGTACCTGAGTCCAGAAGCTCATCCAGAGGGTTCTTATTCTGATGGAGCTCAAAGTGAACCCCTGGGTGGGTTTGGGATGGGTGGGTCTCTTAAGAATAGTGGGGTAAGGAGCAAGTGCCAAGCTCTTCAGTGTGTGGCTGCTGTCCTGCTTCTTTCCACTAAAAACCTGAAATTTTGATAAAAAAAACATAAGTCAAGGAATTTTCAAACACCACTTCCTCCCCTGTGAATATTATCTACCTCCCCTCTACCCTGGAAGGACATGACCTTCTTTCCCTCTCCCCTCCCTCACTTTCTGAAGAGTGGGCAGGCGCAGACCACCTCATGGCTCAATCTTTAATTTAGTTGGTGAATTCAGTGAAGATGCAAAAAAAGCAAACCTAATAAAACACCATCCAGTAGGGAGGGATTGCTGACACACCAAAGAACAAACCCTAGAGGTTTGGATGTTAATCCAAATCCACAAAATTAAGCCTAAAAAGAAAAACTGAAATTTTGTCTTGAAGAAGTTGGTACTAGGATCTCACAGAATTGCCTCAGAGGAGCATGGCCTGGTGAAAGAACTGTTCTGGGAGGGAGACTGAGAGAAAGAGACATTGGGAATCTGATGAGAGGCTGTTCAGTTGAGGGTGATAGGAATGGAGGGAAGATGAAGTTGTTTTGTTGGGGAGGAGTTTGTGTAGAAGACTGAGGTGTAGGCCAGAGGTGCAGGGGGGTGAGAGGATTCACTAGAGACGGAGGGGGAAGCAGAACAGGCAGACTGACTGAAATACACTGCTGAGGGGTGCAGCAGGTGAGACAAGAAAGGTCTGCTGTGCTGTGCATGGGTCAACTCCCTGGCCAGGGATTGAACTCAGTCCATAGTGGTAATAGCACTGAGACTTAACCCCTAGGCCACCAGGGAGGCCTGGGAATATGAAGTTTTGAGGGGAGTTTCCACCTTGAGGACTCTCTGGTAGAGAAAGAGAACTGAGGGGAATTGATGGAGGAGGAGAGTGGGCAAAGATGTCAAATATAACAGGAGCTGAGTTAGAAGGGGTGGCACAGACAGAGAAATTAGCAGAGAGTTAGGTAAGGGGGAAATTAGGAATCTCATTTTAAACATGGCAGGAAGGTTGAGGTTTTGTTGATGCACTCTAAGGAAAACACCCACATGAAGAGGTAAGACTCCATTTGGAGTAGAATTAATAATTAAGTTTCTCTACCATTAAGATATGTTATTGAGGATTTGCTGAAAATGTTAGAGCTCACATTGAACTGCTCTTATTAGGTACCAACCACTATCCCCACATTCTTTCCAGATGTTGATCTTTTTTTAAATTGAAAAATTTATTATATACACTCACAGTTTATAAATTATTAAAACTCACATTCTTAGTATCTGGATGTAAAGATAAAAATATTGCCAGCACCCAGAAGCCCCTCTATGATCCTGTCTAAGCATAGCCCTACTCCCACTAGCCAATATGCAACTACTCTCTTCCTTTTTATAACAATAATTGATTTGTTTTTCTTTGCAATGTTACATTTGTGAGTATATCCCCAAACAACAGAGTTTTGCTTTCCTTGGATTTGAAGGTTGAATGTAATCAATATGTATTTATTCTTTTGCATTTGGAGTTTTCATTCAACATTATGTTGAATGAATTCATCTATGTGTGGCTGTGTTTCATCATTTTCATTGCTATGTAATAGTCTATGAATATACCATGATTTTTCTACTATAGATGTGATATTTGAGTTACTTCCAAAATGGGACAATTATGAACTATTTCACTATGGATCTTCTGGCACATATACCATGGTATATGTGTGTATGTGAATTTTCTTACAACACAGACCCAGAAGTGTACTGACTAGATCATAGAATTTAATTACCTTAAACTTTATTACATAATACCAAACTTTTCTAAAATATTGTTCCAATTTCTACTCCCTTTCTATGTACATCTTAAGCAGCACCACAGCCCTGAGGGTAGGTTTGCTTAACATTAATCACTAGGTGAAGCCAGAGATGGGTAGGTAATATTAGGGACAGAAGGAGGCTGAACTCATCACTAACTTTAGGATTGCTAATTAGGGCCATGCCCCAGCAGAGATCACAAACAAAGCCCAAAGCCACAGAATTGAATTTAGGTTAACCAAGGATGGCATAAATAGAAAAGCATAATCTTAGCAGGAGATCAAAATGAAAAAAGTCATCAAAAATTCTGACTTCCAGAGCAACCTGCCATATGGCCTCAAATGCCATCTTGGAAACATAGACCCTGAAAGGAAGAGCAGACTCCATATTTGAGCTAGCCATGTGGTTTCAACTTGACACCATCTTTTGAGTAAAACTATTTACTACCACACACAACAATTTCTGCAAAATCAAACCCCTGAGCTAATGACTCGAAACAAATTGCACACATATACACAAAGTTTCCACAAGGTCAAGCCAGTTTTTCTATCATAAGTGTAACAGGGAAAAGGGAGATTCCAGGTTCCCTGTCCCATCCAAGGAAGAATGTTGCTGATCACAGAGGACGGCAAGCAAGGAAACACTGGAAGAAGGAAGGCTGGAAAGTAAGAAGACTTGGAGGAGGCATGTGCAGCAGAAAGACATGTGAAGAAGCTGCTCTTGCTTCTCGGCTTTGGGCTTATACCAGGGACTTGGGAGACATGGAAGGAGACACTTGAAAGTGACAGAGACATGGTGAGAGACCCATGGGGAACCTGACAATGACAGCCTTTATCTTAACTTGTATTTTAATTTTGCTTTTCCAGACTTGTCTGGCCCCTTCTGCCCCACCAGAAGGTGCCTTAGACTTGTGGCAAGCTTTTGGGTCTCAGCAGTCCTGCTTTGGGCTAACCCTGTTTTGCTGGGCATTTACCCATGAGAGGTTGGGTAACCTTGGGTATGGAAATTAATTTATCTCCCTGCCCTGTAACATAAAGGTTAGGAACAAATCTACACATAGCTAAAACACGGACACACCAGAGAAACAAAAACCACATTTGTGCTTCCGGTAGCTAGTGCCACAGGGAAACCAACTTTCCCCATAGGACTGACTAACCACCGATGGCTTACATCCCTTCTATGTGGAGTACCAAATCTGTTAGCATGGAGACTGATGGGCATCCCAGGAGCCCCAAACCTGCACACTCTAAATGGGTTCTGCTATCTGCTGCATAAATACAAAGCATACTCTTAGTGCATAAGACCTCCAAGAGAAAAGAACTTTAATAATACAATTAGTGTGCAATAGAGAGAAGAGAAAGACTATAATTAAAATAGTTTCTCCAAAAAGCACTCAAAGTTACCCGCTGCTTTTTCGGGTAAATGCCCAGCCAAACAGGGTTGGCCCAAAGTAGGACCGCTGAGCCCCAGAAGCTTGACACAAGTTGAAGGAACGTTCTGGTGGGGAACCATAGGAAAGGGGCAGAAACAGCCAGACAAGTCTGGAAGGAAAAGAGCAAAGTCAAAATACAACTCAAGATAAAGGCTGCCATTGTCAGCCTCCCCATGGGTCTCTACCCACATATTTGTCTCTCTCAAGTGTCTCCTTCCGTGTCCCCCAAGTCTCTGGTACTAGTCCAAGGTTGAGAAGTAATCACGGCTTCTTCACTTTCTCTGTTCCACGTGCCTCCTCCAAATCTTCTTATTCCTAAGTCCTTTTTCCAGTCTTTTCTAGCTTCTACTCACTGCTCAGCTCCACCCTTCCTTGAAACACTTACCTTTCTATGGGGATTACATGATACATATATACCCCAGTGTGGGTGTCTGGCACAGCATGATAGTGGGGATTTGAAACCAGTTCCTTTAAGTATGGCACTCAGATTCTTTCTTCTGTATCAACCTCAGTTTAAAGCTTTATTTTATTTTATTTTTAAATTATTATTTTAAAATAAAATAATAATTTAAAAAATAAAGCTGATACTTGAGTTCTATGAAAGCCAGAGCTAGACTGAAGATGACTGAGGACTTGTGTTTAGACAATGAGCTTGAAGGTGATGACAAGAAATCTTCAGGGGCATAAGGAGAGTCTGAATGTATTTAAAAAAGGCATACCATATTTTTTAGTGCCCTGTAATAAAAATTGCTGAAACATATTGTACACATAGCAGATTTTAAGCACTTTATGTGCACAATCTGACTTAAACCTCATCTATGAAACAAACATCATAATATTCCCACTTTGTAGGCTCAGAAAAGTTTCTGAGCTTTGTGAACCTCAGAGCTAACTTGAGGCAGTGGTGGAATTCAGTTCCAGGTCATCTTAACAATTTCATTGTTTAGAGCCCCCAAGCACCGGGGTTGGGTGAGTGTCAAAAGTGGCAGATGAAGGTGAACAAAAGCCTGGAGGTTTTATTACCAATAAGAAGAGCTTTTGGGACGGGATAGGTTACCCACAAGAGTTAGAAAGTGCGTGAGGTGTTTAAAGAGGGAGGAACTGGAGAGGAAAAGGAATCTTCCACAGAAAGCAGATGAGGGAGAGGGAGTTAGAGGAACAATAGTTCATGCAAACAAATTTTTTCAAGTCCCAGAAACCTCCATAGTAATTGTCAGGGTGCTCATTTCTTTAAGTGTTGTGCCTTCATGAAAAGAAATGAGCAATTGAAACCCTGCTTGCATTTCCATGAGTATAATTGGATTTCACTGGCTTACATTTCAAGCAAGGTTTCCCTCCCCCTTCTCCACCACCCCAAATCTGAAATCACCCAAGCTGGCAAACAAAAGCTTATCTGCACAGCAATCCCTGAGCAATCAAGCACTTTGCAGGAGGGAGTGTGGTTTGCTGCCACCTTTCTGGAAAGTAATATGGCAGTGGCTGTTAAAATTCAAATTCAAAAGGCATGTACCTTTTTTTTTTTTTTTTTTTTTTTATAGAGGCATGTTTATTTATTTATTTATTTTGTTTGTTTGTTTTGTTTATACATGCACTGGGTACAGTCAGAAGCGCGGGAGGGTGAGAGAATTCACCAGAGCCAGAGCGGGGAGCAGAGCAGGCAGAAGGACCGAAGTACACTGCTGAGGGGAGCAGCGGGCGGCAGGAGAGGTCTGCGCGCCATGTGGGATTCTCCGCCGGTGGCCGGGGAGCAGCCGGGGATCGAACCGGCGCCGCAGAGGCCGCGGGCAGCTTCGCAACCCAGCGCTCAACCGCTGCGCCACCGGGGAGGCCCCGGCATGTACCTTTTGACAGACAGTCACACTTTGGGGACCATAGCCCACAAAAGTGAATGTGAAAACAAAAAGTCCAAATCTGTTTACTGCAACATCACCTGAAATGGTGAAATCTGGAAAAGTTGCTCGGTACAGGAGCAGTTGACTAAAAGCTGTTCAGTGAAAAATTCTGCTTCTTGGGTTTAAATCCATAGCCATTAACAGGAGGCAAATCCGTGATTTATTACTAAGAAACAAAAAAGAGAGAAAATAACAACCCAAAAGCAAATTCCTGGAAAAAATTTCTGTGCTTCTTTTTGGTTTTTGTTTGGAAAATAACAAAACAAAACTAAACTAAACCAAAGCCTTCTATATGTACATATATTTGCATGAACAAGGAGAGAAAGAGGGAGGATACACAAAACTATTAGTTATCTCAGAGGAAATTAATTTAAAAAACTATACATCTCATTATGTATTCACCTTACACAAAAAAACAGGCATTGCTACTACATTTTAAAGTAAACCTATATGTAACTAAATTTTACATAAGTGGGTATTACTTCTACATTAAAATATATTGATATAGTTAATCATAATTTATAAATTTCATTTTAACTGTATATTTAAATCATTTACTGTATTATTTAAATTATGATTTAATAGATAAAATGATATTTAAAATTATATATTTAATTTTATACATAGAAGCAGGCATTACTTCTACATTTAAACAATTATATATACATATATGTATATGTGTATGTATATTAGCACTCAGACTAAGGGGTATCCGAGGGCCCCCAAACTTGCATGTTCTGCCCATCAGTGCACAAAGACAAAGCACACTCTCCATGTAGAAGAACTTTAATAGGATTAGTGTGCATAGAGAGAGAAGAAAGGATAATTTTTTTCCCAGTAAAACACCCAAAGTTACTCATCCCCTCATGGGTAAATGCCCAGCCAAATAAGGTTAATCCAAAGCAGGGCCAATGAGGCCCCAAAGCTTGCACAAGCTTGCACCTTCTGTTGGGGAACCATATAGCAAAGGGACAGAGCCAAAGACAAATTAAGACAATGGTTGCCATTGTCAACCCCCCCATATCCCTCTCACCCACATGTCTCTTCCAAGTGCCTCTACACGTCTGTCCTCCGCTTGTCTGATCCAAGTCCCCCAAGCCCCTGCTGCAAGTCCCTTGCTGAGAAGCAAGAAAACCCTTCTCCTCTACCAGTCTCCCTCTAGAGCCTACATGCCTTTTGTGTTACAAAGCTTTCCCTGGCTGCTCAGTCTGCCCCTCATTAAGTGGGGTGGGGAACAATGCTTCTTCCCCTTTTATGGAAGTGTTTCTGTTACAACATGTTATATATTATATAGTGTACCCTGTATTTTATATTGTATGTGAAAAGACATGTGCTAGAATGTTTGAGGCAGCACTGTATATGAGAACTCCAAACCTAAAACAATCCAAATGGGATGGTGAATTCTCACTTAATGTCAGTAAGTTCCTGGAAACTACCACTTTATATAAAGAAGCCCATGTTCTTGAATAATGTTTTATTGAACATGGCCTGGATTTTCCCTTTGTTACCCATGTACCAAATGATGTTATATGAGGACCTGTCATATAAATGATAAATAACTGATGGCATATTTACACAATGGAAAACTATGCAGCAATGAGAATGCCCATAAAATCCCTGGATGAATCTCACAACTCAATGTGTTACTCCATTATGCACTTTTCAAAGTCCAGCAAAATGACGGTCTATTCTGTTAATGGAGACAGTGGTTCCCAGGGTGGCAGCCCTTTCCTTGATGTGGTTGCTAGTTACACAGGCTGTTCAGTTTGTTATCTGTGCACTTTTCTGAATGTATGTTTAAAATTATAGGATAAATACTATTATAAGACACATATTTTAAAAGGCATTTGGGAACTCCCATACTTCCCAACAGAAACTAATTACCTGTTAAGGGTCGGATATGCCTGGCCTGGCCTTCCCAGCATCTAAGTATCCCTTTCCTTTCACATCACAGATATCTTAGGCACGAGTGACATGTGGAACAAGATGGAGAAGGATATTCTGGACAATCTCTCACCTGATGTACAGGAGGACTATGGCCAGGACTATATTTTGCGTCTACAGAATTGTGTCAAGTCTATGGAACAGAAAGCCGACTCGGACCTCTCCCCGGTGCTCCTGGACATCCAGCATGCTATCTCTTCTAAGAGCCCCTGTGCATTTTATTCACCAGGGATTTTTTCTTTTGTGTGCCTCTGCTTCATTAATTTTATCCCGACTAGCATATTTGATCATTTCTCCCAAAAAGTGTTTGATTTCAAAGAGATCATGCCCAGAGCTCTAAGGAGGTCTGACTGGAAGAATAAAGCCATGTAGGCAAAGTGGTGGGAAATGCTGTGAATGCAAGGGAAGCCTGAGCTCCTCAAGGGAACTTCCCCCAGGTACTTCCCAAGAAGTACCACTTTGGCGTATAGATCATTTTGACCTAAGGTCAAGCAAGGCTTGACAGGAACTCTTGCAGGCTCAAGAGGAACTTTTACCACTCTCATAAACTACCCAGAAGAATGGAAATTAGGGGGTATTACCCAGATTTAGGGTTATCTCCAGAAATAAGCTTTTTATTTGAGAAACCCATCTAGATAGAGATGTAAAACACAGTTACAGAGCATCTGCTCCATCTGCCTTGTGAGTCCCCTCCTTGCATCTTGAAACCCAAGGTCTCTAACCCATTCCTTAGCTCAGGATAAATATCCCTATTTATCCCATTTACTTTAGAATTTATACCTATGTAGATTATCTGTATATACATACGCAATTAAATTTACTTTCTCCTACTAATCTTTCTGGTGTTAATTTGATTGCTTGACCAGCCCAAGAAGAATCCAGAAGTCTTGGATATTCCCCCTCTGTCCTTCAACTTTCATTAAAATTGGGACTTCCTACTTTGCATTTCCATAAATTCTGTTGGTTGAATAAGGCCTAGTGACAAATAGATTGGAGGATAGAAATAACCACTAAAGAGAGCATTAATTGAATGCCTACTATATATTTCAAACATTTTAGATATTCTCTTATCTAGTTTTCATCAGAGAACTGAGGTAGGTATCTTCACCCCCTACTTAACAAGTAAGGAATTAAGGACCAGAGATGTAAAGCACCTAATTTACTGTCACCCAGCTAGCAATAGGCAGAGCTAGAATTGAAATCCAAGTTGGACTCCATTGCCTGTTAGGAGAGGAGAAAGATTATCAGGGATCATCTCCCTATTCCAACATTGCATAGTTATACCTGCAAAGTCCCTTTTGCCAGGTAATGTTACATATACACAGGTTTCAGTGATTAGTGTGCATTGTAGTTCTAGGGACTGATAACACCTACTGACTCAGAAACTTGTTTTAAGGACCCTTCCAGGTGATACACAAAATTTTCAGAACTGCTGGTCTAAAACATTGAGTAATCAGAATGCAGGATACATGTGGTCAGGGCTCAGGTGACAGGGGAAGCTCTTTGAGGACAGTGGGGGAGAGCTGGGAAATCAAGTTGAGAACTGAAGGTGGGGACTACTTTCTATTCTGCAGCCTCCCAGGGATTGAAAACTGTATTGCATGGGGAGAAGATGCTGTGCAGAGACACAGATGGATCTGAGAATCTCAGAAGAGAAGCTACTAGCTGGGTTCTTCCAGACGATCTTGGGGGTTATCTGGAAGGGAATATACTCTGAGGTTGCTTCTGCAGTTGAGGAAAGATTGACAGCCCTCACAGTCACTTCCATCTTGACTGCCTTGGATGTGGGTGGGAGTGGGGAGTTCTGGGAAAGTCCTAGAGGCTCCTGGATAGAATCAGAAAAAGAGCTTGGAATGAAAAGCCAGGGTGCCTATGGGTGAGTGGGGGTACCCTGTAGCAGAGAACTGTGGGGAGCAAAAGGGAGCTGCAGTGAGGATGAGAAATTCATCTGGAAGCCAGTGAAGATGGGAAAAATGTCCCTTGCCTGGTGCCAGGAAAATATACCAGCTTCTAGGAGCTTAGATTCAGATTAAAAGGGAAGGGTGAAAAGAAGGAGAATGGGGGAGAATCCTGAATTGTACTGCACATTCTTCTGGAAGATCTTGTTTTAAAACACGAGAGACTAAGTTACCTGAAACTACAAATGAACATTCAAATGTATTTCCTTTTAGCTTAATAGCTATAGTTTTCAGAAATCAAGACACAAGTATTACATATAAAACAACCCATGCCCTGACCATGTGTGTACAGTAATTGATGTTCCTGATTTACTGTAAGAAACCAGTAAGAGCTGATGCCAGGGGGATGTCCTCAATAAGTCCATAATTCATTGTATTGTTGGGGGAAGGTGTGATGAAGGGAGGTTCAACAGTAGGACTCTTGGCCAAAAGGATTTCTTCCTCCCCAGTCCTGCTCTTCTCCAAAAGAGCAGACAGTTCAGCATCTCATGCGAATTGCATATAAAACTCAACCCACTCCAATTTATCTCTTCCTTTCTAGCTTTTTCCAATGCTGGTAGCAGGACAGTAGGTCATCCTCCCATCAGATTCAGGATAAGAGGGAGAATTAGGAAAAGCATCCAGTGACAATATGATTTCTTTGATCATATCAGAGGATAAATGCCTACAAATAAACTTTACTATATTATTTGAATGGAACATTAAATTTCATCAGTGTCATTATGCTGGTGATAAAAACCCTGTGCTGGAATGCCATTTTGGATGGTATAGTTCTGAGAAAGAGTAATTCCATGAAAATAGCTCTGATGAGGTGGTGGTGTGTCCTTCCCAGGTAATCTCCATTGGACACCATGGTCCTGACACCTACCTGTTCGATAGTGGCTCAAAATAAAGTGTTTCTTCACTGATTATTTCAATTCTTGTGTTTCAGGCTCTCAGCAATAGGGGTGGCCACATCAGAATTAGACAGGTGTTTCTGAGTCCCAGTCCAATACCCAGCTCATATTTCTACATCAAATTAGAAGCAGGGCCTCCCCAGTGGTGCAGTGGATTGAGCGCAGCACTGTTCACAGCCTCTGTAGCACAGGTTTAATCCCCAGCCAGCCAGGAAGATACCCACATGGTGCGGCAGACCTCTCCTGTCTCGCCCACTGCTCCCCTCAGCAGTGCTTTAGATCCGTCTGCCTTTTCTGTTCCCCACTCAATATCTGTTGAATTCTCTCACCCTCCCATGCCTCTGGCCTGTATTTTATTTGTATAAATAAATAAATCTTAAAAAATGTTAAAAAAAAAAGAAATTACATGGAAAGGAAAGGACTTGGAACTAATTTGAAGATAAAGACAATGCAATATCTTGCAGTCTGAAGTTGCTTACTCCTTTACCTGCAAAACATTTCTTTGGAGAGAGATTTTGGAGAGATTATCATTTAAGGGACCTCACCTACCCAACCATAGGGGCAGGAATATAACCCAGGCTGATCTATAAACTCACTTTCGGGGATTGGTTCAAGGGTGGGCCCTAAACCCAGAAAAGCCAGCCATGGTTCCCAGTGGTGGGGGATTGTTAATAGGCATCGGGAGAGAAAAGAGTATCTGTACACTGTAATGTCTATATTAAGTGGAAGCTTCCAGAGCCCATTAAGAGGACAGTCTGATAGAGAATGAAACCAGAATAGAGGAAAATGGTGGACCAGAGGATGAAGAAAAGACAAGTCTGATGGCTAAGTTTAAGCCCTTGACAGAGCTGCACTTGTAGATCTACCCTAAGGTCCTGATCTAGGGTTGAATTCCAAGTTGTGTGAGTCAATACATTTTCTTTATACTATTTTCAGTTGGGTTTCTATCTTTTGCAACAGAATTAGCTCCTGAAAAATTCTCTTGGGAAGGATTCAGTGAAGAATAAGAAATAACATAATGTTTGACCGAGAAAATAGGCAAGACTGCAGTGTTCGGGGGAGAAAGAAAGAGATGAGATTTATAAGGAAAAGAGAGGTTACCTTGGCTGGTATTACCATTCAATGGCCCTTTCCTGGAGAAAATTATTCTGTTAGAATTTCTTTGGGTCTTATCCAGTCTCTCTGGAACAAGGTGAAACACAAGTCTTTCCCTGTCCCTAGATGGAAACCAAAGACTTCAGCAAATTGGCAGTTGAAATCATGCTTGGCTAGGAAAACAGTGTAAGATACACTGTGTAGCATGAAAAGACATCATGCACTTGATCATCACAAAATTTATTTACCATATTGCAAAATATAGAGATGATGATGTGAGAATCCCAGTCTGCCACAGGGAAAAGGGAGATCAACAAGGAAACTGGATGATTCTGTCCAAAATTATTTGTTCTTGTCAGGTTGTTCCATCCTTGTGAGGGTGTTCAAGCTAGCAGTCAATTGCCCAGGGAATTTTACCACAGGGATAATTTCCTTTAGCTCTACTTTCTGTTCTTACTCTTATTTGGATAATAGGTGATGATTCGCTCCAGGATAGAAGATAACCTCTCTTTGGTATTGCCTTGTATTCTCTCTTTTGACTCTCCAAAATGAACTAATTCCATATAAAAATTTTTTAACTTGAAACATGATATTTTTATTCAAGGTATGGTTTTTAGGTAAATCTTAAATGTTTGCATGAAAAAAATTTCATTTATAAACACAAACCTAACCTAACACTTTCATCTTGAGTGTCCATGGTGAGTAGCAAAACAGAACTGAGAACTCATAAGAAGGCTAAGTTAATACATGTCACTGTCATCACAATGCTGATTATTTCATTGTGGGGGAGGGTAGGCTATCCTGCATTCACTTACCTTCATTTCCCAAGTGTGAGACATTGGTGGAAAGCAATTTTTTTTTTTCACCAAGCAAGAAGTCAGCAGGTTTATTCCTACCTCTCCTGCATCTCAGTATCTAATACTTGGACATCATGAACAAATGTAAGACCTTCTGAGGATATGGGATGTCTGCTGAGGAATATGAAGAATGATGGTGAGTTTCCCACAAATGCTGGTTATTGTATTTCCTTTTTATAGACCCTTAGAGACACTTGATCCCATCAACACAAACTTTCAAGACTGGTCCTTCAAACTTGTGCTCGATTACATGAAATATATATATATTTATATATATAAAAATATATATATATAAAATATATATAATATATATTATATAATATATATATAATATATATTAAAATATATAAATATATATATATTTCTGTTATTTGCAGCCATAATGATTCTAATTTATACCACTAGCCTCATCATCACCACTAGAGAGTTGTTACTGCTGCACAGTATATGGGTCCTCTGGGTCAATGGCTCCAAGAACGCTTATCTTCTACAAAGCCCTGATGTGTGCAAGGGATGGTGCATACATTTCCTCTTATGTGTGCCAGTGATTCTCTACTTTCTTTCAATCAAGATTCTGCCCCATCTGTAGGTACCTAGTTTTTGAGGCACCAGGAGAGTCCTGGGTTTCTCTCTTCACTTTGTTTTCTACTGAGAAACATTTTCAAAACCTCCAGTTTACTTTCTCCTTCTAACTTAAGATTTCAGAGATAAGTTATAGAATTCCAGTGCCCTTTAGCTCATACAGATGAGTTGTTTTAATTATATCAGGTGTGGTTAAATGGTTAAGAGACTTAGAAAGGGTTGGAAGATTTTTTCTTGTTATATTGGGTACTGCTAGTGACCTTATAAAGGCGTATGTTCTATCCACTCAGTGAATGGACCTGTTGTAATCAAGAGAAATGGGAAGATTAGGACCCAGGAGGGGAAATAATCATCCTTCATTCATTTCAAAGCATCCATTGGTGCCTACTATGTACCAGCTTTTATTGAAGTTAATTGGAAGTTGTTGGGGGGTGTCTTTCCTAGAAGGATCATGATATCTTCTGTATCGTATAACATGTTTCCTAAGTGAGTTGGACCAAGACCTATGTGTCTCTTCCAATAAAGAGAGTTCCATATTCAGTAAGGGGGAAGACTTGAACATGGTGTCATTGTCCTTTGTTGAAATGTTCTTTCTTATAATTGCCTACTGCTTAAATTGTCAACAAAATATCCCATCTGAACATTATAACTGACATCTATTTTCTACGCAAAATTGGGGAAAATGGTTCATAATGTCTCTAACAAGGTAGAAGAACACTAATTCGGTGCCATCTTGGGGCTTTCATTCCTGTCCTGAATGAAATGATAGAACAGAACTTGTTCTCTCCCAGGACGGCTGTGAGTGGTGGCATAAATTAAAGTTGAAGAAACGTGTAAGAGAAGCACAAGGAGGCAGAGGCTGGAAGCTGAATAGGTAACACCTGTTGAAAGGGAAGTGGAAGAGCGGACCCATTTCTGTATTGTGGTGTCCTGTGACTTTTGCTTTGTTGTTAATTGAGAGTGAAGTGCCTACCTTTTTGAGAGATGGATGACAACACCATCTTGCAGACCATGAAGCAGGGGCACAGGGAGAGAAACTGTGGAGGAGACTTTGCGTCCCAAATGAAGAAAGCAGCCTCTGTCTACCCAGAACTCATTGTATGGTTGACAGGAAATCCCAAGACTTCCTTCAGACTTCTGAAGGTATCGGACGAAACCCTTCGCAAACCCTTTTTATATACCAGAATGTATAGGAAGGATAATAGCTCCCCCCACAACCCGAGTAAGTGCTTGATGTTCCAGGCTGTCCAAGTCACACTAACTAGGATGGCTGCTGCTCAAAGACTCTAGAGCAGAGACCCAACCCTTCTTTGACACCTCTGGGGCATGCATGGTGATAGGCAGGCCTGGCGGTCAAATCAGCTGCAATGCATCTGAATCCATAGGTCCTGGGCCACAGGGAGGAGCCTGTGCTCTGGTCTGAGGTGACAAACTACAGAATCAGTTTGACTTAGAATTGATTTTGGAACACCAATTACCATGTAGCAAAGGCCCAAGAAGGCATAAGGGCAACTCTGGCCAAAGCTGAGTGGATGGCTGGAACTTGCCATGCAGAGGTATGGCTGATTGGAATCACTTATCTCACTGAGACTTGGATCATAGGTCTCAAGGAAAACCGGCTCATGCCTCTAGGCTGCCTTCTTTCAGATATACTCAGAGAACCCGCAAAGCAAGGTCACTTGGTGTTGGCCTTCTGTGACTCAAGGGCCCTGATCATTACAAGGCTTCTGAATCCAGCCAAAGCCATCATCCCTTCCTGTTAGCCTGGATGTTAGCCTCTGGGGTACTTTTTGGCATTTACTGAAACACAGTCCCAAGGATGCAGGACTTGGGCAGGGGAGCGAAGGCTGGATTTCAGACCCCTCTTAGTGCCCTGGCAGGCTGTGTTGTGAAATGCACAACCTGCACAACCTGCACCACCATGCATGTCAGCCTTGCCAAGCTTTGTGATCTCCAGGAACAGTTTCTGCATTCCTTCCTTAGAATGCATTCTGCAAAGCCCAAGTTAGTTTCGGGCTCAAGGAGGTGAGCAAGTAGCAAACAGAGAAGAAAAGACAGAATGACAGCTTTTATTCCACCACCCCGATGAGACCTTCTGCTGTAGGGGTACCAGAAACTATGGCAAATACTGAGCAGAAATTCATTAGGTATGAATAACCATGTGGACTCCTCGAGGACACCCACAGGCATGGAATACTTAAAGTTCCAAAATGGAGACAATAAGCTGGAGAGGTTGTTGTCACATGTCACCTTGCTAGCCTGGACATATTACAGGAGGCAGTTTAACAAGCATTTCTAGAACAAGAAGATGAGATTGGGATAAGAAGGCCAAGTGATAATGGGAGATGTTGGAGGTGATGGGAAGGTACGGGGCACACATATATGGGACAAGCTAGAAGGAAATTAGAATGAGCATGGGGGATGGAGATGGGCTGTAGGGCAGGGGAGCTGAGAAATCTTGACTGAATAACATTTTATCTTTACAATACCACCCCAGGATGGTGAAGTGAGTGAGTCATTTGCGAAGGTGGAAAAAAGGCATCTCAAGGGGATTTTCACAACTGATGATGCCTGAGTGGACAGTGGATACATGAAAAGTGACTGCATCATCAGTCATCAGAAAATGCTAATTAAGACTACAATGCCAGGATGACTAAAACAAGAATGGCAGACAAGTGTTGTTAGTGTTGATGAGGATGTAGAACAACCTGGAAGGGCATGCATTGCTGCATAGTTCGTATAACCATGGTGCTCATTTGCCAGGATTGCTATAACAGTGTCACAGATTTAAACAACAGAAATTTATTTTCTTCAGATTCTGGAGGTTTGTGGTCCTAGACAAGATTGGTTTCTTCTGAGAGCCTCTCTCCTCTCTCCTGCTGGCTCTTGCTGGGAGTCAGCTGACACCCATCTTATCTGTGTCCTCACAGATGTTTCCTGTGCACATCTGTGTCCTAATTGCCTCTTCTTGTTAGGACTAGTCTTACTGGATCAGAACTCACCTTAATGACCTCATTCATCCTTACTAGGTTCTTCAATGATGCTATCTCCAAACACATTCACCTTCCCAGGTACTAGGAGTTAAGACTTCAACATGTGAATTCGGGATGGAGGTACATAGTTCAACTCTTTGCATTTCTTTTGGAAAGCTATTTGGAGATGGCTACTAAAGCAGAAAATAGCTTATTTTAGGTATTTACCCAACAGAAATGCATATGTTGGTACAGTAGAGGCATGTTACAGAGTCCAACATGCAAACAACCTAAATGTTTGTCAGAAGAATGGATGAATACATTGTGGTATGTTCCAACAATGGAATACTCTGTAGCAATGAAAATGAATGAAAACCAAATCTAGGGTGAAGTGACCCAACAGAACTCACCACATAATTTTGCATGATTGATGCCATTTTTAATGTACTTGTTGCATTTCAATAAAAAATTTGCAATAAAAAAAAGGCGACTACTGGCCAGGGAATTCAGTGGCACTTGCACTGTCAAGGTCCCCATGCAGTTGTGGCAGCAATGTCTCCAACAGAGGACTTTCCTAATTCTCTATGTAGGTGTAGATCCTATCAGCCCATTCAGGTTTGTCCAGACCATTCTGTGGGTACTGCAAAATTATAAAGAGTTCTCAGACACTGGAGCTATGCATGTGTAGAAGAAGAGATAAGGATGCACAGTGGAGTAAATATACATAGAGAACATCTTAAAATACAAATATGTTTGGCTCTCACCTGGAAGATTGCCTTAAGAGTTACTAATACCCAATATAGGACATGTACTACAGACCAAACTCTGACCTCAGGAATCCTCTCAGCCCCAAGGAACAGATATAATCTACATTTGACATCTGAGGGGGTGAGGTGTGCCCAGAACCGTGCCTAATATGCCCTTTGCTGCTCACTGGCAGCATATTGCATGGCCCCTTATTTCTCACTGTATGGAGAGCACTTTCCTCCCAGAGGTTCATTCTTACTGTACATTCTAGACAAATGTGAGATAACATGTATCTACTGCTACAGTATTCACAGAATATCTTCACTGCCTTAAAAATCCTTCATTCTTGCCTATTTTTCCTTTCTTCCTCCCCATCCCTGCCAACCACTGATACTTTTGCTGTCTCCATAGGTTTGCCTTCTCTAGAATGCCATATAGTGGGAATCATACAGTACATAACATTTTCAGATTGGCTTCTTTCACTTACTAATATGCATTTAGGCTTCCTCCTTGTCTTCATGTGTTGATAACTTGTTTCTTTTTAATTCCCGGATTAGGTATTCCATTGTCAGGACTTGCCAAAGATTATTTATCCACTCATCTACTGAGGAACATCTTGGTTGTTTCCAAGTTTTGGTAATTATTAATCAAGCTCTATAAACATCTATATGCAGGTTTTTGCGTGGACATGTTTTGAGCTCCTTTGGTGAACACCAAGGAGGGCAATTGCTGGCTCATAGGGTAAGAGTACATTCAGTTTTGTAAGAAACTGCCGAACTGTTTTTCCAATACGGCTGCTCCATTTTGAATCCTCAGGCCACACAGTTTCGATTTCTGCTTATTACTGTTGTTGCGTTGTGCAACACCACACTGATAAAGACAAGGGAGTCATGGAGCAGGCTGCACAAAGAAGGATGCTGCTGAGAGCAAGATCCTGGCCATTTTTTACTGATAGAATAATCATAGAGCATCAGCTACATGTGTTAGGAGGACAAGGAGAAAAGGATTGGTGAAACTCAGGAATGTTATCTAGGGCTTGGGGGACACGAGTCTACTGGCCATGTTATCAGCCTGATGACCAAGTGTTGTAATCGAAACTAGACCCCAGACCCCCAGCCATGGTCCTAATCTTATCAACAAGGCATTCCACTGATCAGCTTCTGGAGTCCCTTGTCATACATCGGTCCTTGGCCCCCCGGGCATTCCCGGTCATACCTCATGATGTATGAGTTGGGAGTTAAGTTTATGCATCTGTTCTCAGCCCCCCGGGCATTCCCGGTCATACCTCTTGATGCATACCCCTTCCCAGAGTGATCATTCTTTCTGCTCTTGATTGATATGAAAGGCACCTTGTAAGGTTTGGCTCATAGGACTGTGACTGGGCAGTTCTGACCTCTGTATAGGAATGCAGAACTGCAGGTAGCCATAATGGTGGCTGGACAGGCTGCTTAAGTCTAGCAGCCGCTAAAGTCTAGCAGACCCACATATTGTGACTCAGTTCCCCTGGGGGACCAGTGAAACATTCTGTCATTTCTTTTTAGGTTTGGCTATAGGCTTTCAATGTGCAGAGTAGTCTACATCTTTTTAGTCCTTCATTCTTACCAGACAGGTTGAGTCAGGAACCACCTTGGCAGAGAAAAGAGCAGGTGCATCAGCCCTATAGGGCAAAAGGTTTGGAGGGAAAGTCTGTGACTATAAAGGAAGAGGGAGAGTCGCTTGTGAGGGAGAGAGAGAGTCGCAGATGAGATTGTAAAGCCAGGTCCAGATCATATAGGGTAAGGAGTTTGGAATTTATTTTCAGTGTAGTGGAAAACCATAGAAAAATTTTAATCAGATAAGTGACATGATCAATTTCCAGATTTAAAAAGTAATTTGGTATTTATGGCTGGTTTTCTCATTCTCTGTACTTATCCAGCTTCTGAGGCCTCTGATTTTACTTTCATATGCATATGTCTGTTTGCATAGTCTGCAAGCATTTACATTTTAAGAATAATTTCCACAATATAAATACAAGTTTTCAACATTAGTCTGCAGAAAAGAAGAAATCATGTCAGAGCACTAGATTAACCCTGAGTTAAAAATTGCATGACTCATAGGAAGCAAAAACATAATTTGCATTAGATTTGGTCAAGTTTTTGTTAAATTAAAATAGATCAAAATATATTTGCATTGTGAGAAGTACAGAAACTGTAGATTAAAAGAGACCTAAAGTACACATCAACCAGTAAGTGTAGACCTTATTAGGGTGTCAATTTAAACAGCGGGGAAAAAATGGCATATATTGCTAGGCAATAGGAAACTTTAAAACTAATTGGAAATTTCATGATATTAAGACATTTATTAAGAAGTTATTAGGTCCACACTGAGGACCTGGGCTTGGGAGACCAATACCAGATTTCTCTGAGTAATTTGTCTCCGTCTTCAGAGACTTTGGTCTTGGTTTATATAGGTAAATTACACAGGATGAATACTTTTTTTTTCTTATCCAAGAAAAGGAGACATTTAGCTAATTTGTAACATTTTCAGTTAATTAAAGGAGGAGTTGTTTCCTAAGAAACTCAGTTAATTCATAAAGGAGAAACACTTCATAACTTGAAAGCAGGGCTTGATTTTACAGAGCAAATGCAGCCAGGGCTATCTGTGTTTGGGATGATGTAAGGACCAAAGGTTAGTAGAATCTTGAAACCTAAAATATCCCTATAGACAGGAGGGTGCAGTCAGGCCAATATCTCCTGTTCCTTCTTCCTGCAACTCGCAAACATGTCAGGGACTCAATCTGGGTTTTTGGGGGTGCCTTTGTTTCTCACCCCAGGATTTGTCACAGTGAACAAGAATCATTGCTCTACTGAATCTGACCCCTTGAGGTTGCCCTGGTAGGGTGGAGGTAGAGGTGGCCCTGGTAGGTAGGACAGAGGTAGACATTTTCCAACAGAGCAGAAAGTGATTTTTTTTTTTTGTCTATGTACCTACCTATCTACCTAACTACGTATTTATCATCACCTATGTATTAAAATTCTCCATTACTCTTGAGCCCTGAACAATGGAAGATATTGAGCTAAACAGTGAAGTATGTAAAATATTTGGAGTCCAGTATTTACTAGAATTCTCAGAGGAAAGTCACTAACATTTATGTGAGGTTGGGTAAATAGGAAAAAATTTTTTTCATACAAATTGCATGAGGAACTTGGGGGTGGAATCAGAAAGAGAGACATAATCCCTGCTTTCAAATTGAATATTTCACAGAATATGACCTAAGTGAATATGTGATGAATTAGTTATATTCCAAGTGAGAACTCATTAAATAATTGCTTTTCCAATTTTTATTGTGATAGATTCATACATGTAATCTCTCCTAATATGGGACAACTAGTACTGAGAATATCCTATTTATGAAATAAATCATTTGTGTTGAAAATTGATTGCAAAAGTGAATTTAACCCCTATTATCTGAAAAGGGGAATTTATAGAAAAAGGAAGTATTTAAAAAATGCCAGGTAGTACAATATGAAAGAATGTTTGGAACACATTAGGGTTTTTAGTGGCTAGGTTATTTTATGCTTATTTCTCAATTCTATTTTTTGGCTTCCCCTGCAGGATGACATAAGACAGAGAGCATGGGCTTCGACATTAGTAGATGTGTGTTCAAATCCTGGCTCTACCACTTAAAGACTATGAGACATTAGGTGAGTTACTAAATGTCTCCGTACCTAAGTTTCTCTATGGGTTAAGTGGAGATAACTCTACATTGCCAGCCCATAATTCTTTGTCTGGCTGAGTGTTAGTATTTGTTAAACAAAAAAAGTGAATAATGTCAGAAATGTTCCTGGCATATGACTGACATTTCATGATAAATCTTCGGAAGGTTGTCAGAGTATTCTTTTGGCAAACATCCATCCAGCATTGTTTCTACCCATCTTGCTTTATTTTCCTCCAGGTAACATATTGGTCCCATCATCATCAGTTCCTCCTGATTAAATACCGATAGCATCTCTGATGGCCAAATGTGGATTAGCACATTATGTTCCCAACCTAGGTCAGGTTTTCTGTGACCATGAACTCCAGAATGAGGTCTATGGTTTAAATGGCAGGTGTCCCTATGTTATTTTTCATTTCTGACTGTGCCATCCCAGTGAAGTTAAATGAGAATCTGGGGTGGGAGCAGGGAAGTGCCAGGTTTGAGAATAAATCATCTGGCACAAGCATTGTATTGGGTGAAGAGACCTTCAGGGACAGTAATGAGGGGAGAGGTCTGGGAGGGAGATGCAGAATGAGGGCCTGTCGTGAGTAGGAAATGAAGGACAGAAGTCATGGTCTGCCAATGTCAGAATGACATCCTCATTGTCTGATGGTCTTGTTCTATCCTGCTGCAATTTTGCAACAACATAGGCTTACCCCTGCTATTCATGGGCAAGCAGGGTTTTCTCCCATCCATCATGCTGCTGAAAGATTAGCAAGAGATACATACCATCCAGATCAAATATGCTTTAAGAAGAATTGTGTCCAAGGACTACTACTTTACAACAAGTGTCCTGAAACCCAGAGCATCTTTTCTTTCAAGGTGAGCAAAAACACAAGTCTCCATGGAAAACTAGCAAAATAGGGCCTCCCTGGTGGCCTAGCAAAATAGGGCCTCCTGTGTAGCTATTGCAGCACAAGTTCAATCCCCAGCCGGCCAGACAGCTGACCCACATGGCGCAGCAGACCTCTCCTGTCTTGCCACCTGCTCCCTTCAGCAGTGTATTTCAGTCAGTCTGCTGTACTGCTCCTCACTGTCTCTAGTGAATCCTCTCACCTCCCTATACCTCTGGTCTTTACCCCAGTTCTTGAATGCATAAATAAATAAATCTTTTAAAAAATAGCAAAATATATTGGAAGGAAACTCTAGGATATAAAATTGAGCTGCTGGTTTGGAAATTGGTGTCCTCTCTGTGCAAATGACTTTATCCAGAGCTGAACGGGGTATATATATGGGTTAACAACTTTCATAAGGGTAAAATTTAAAATGAGAATGTACTGCGTAGTGAGAAGTTGCACCTTTGTTAGAACTTAGTCATCAAATAACTTTAACAAACTGCTTATGTAAGAATATTCCTACAGGAGCAGGCAGGTCAGACTACAGACTCTCTTTAAGAAGCTGCCAAAACATCTTGTACTCAAATGATAAGGGCCCTGTGTGTTCTCTGGGGCCAAGCTTGGAAATATGTAAAAGGATTTTGGCAGGCAAAGGAGAAACTGATATCTTCATAAAACACATTAAAAAGAAGACATTCTCCAGGGATTTTCTTGCAACTGCCATTACAGCTACATTTGTCCCTCCCCAAAGAGCCCACTTTGATAAAGTTCATTAACCAAAGTGAATGTCAGGGAATGGATAATTGTATATCCATGAGTGAAATGATGATTATCAGTCAAATTGAATTTTACATCCATTAGCCAATGGTATTCAGTTTTCCTACTGGGATGGCAAAAGGTTTCAATTTTCTGATTTGGTGATGTTGTCTCTGTGACTCTGCCCCCAGAGGGGCAGCTCCTGTGATGGCTGGAGCCACAAACATCACTGACCCCACTGGGGCCATCTTAAGTTGGGTGAACATTTCCATAGACACAATCAAATGGTTGTATTTTTGGCACCATTAGAAATAAACCCGAGCGTAGAAAGGCTGAATATACAAAAGGATAATGACCTCACCGTATATAAAAATAGAACTTTCACTCATAATTTGCAGAGACCTGACCAACAAACCAGCCCAATAAGCACAAGGAGTACACCTGATGTAAGTCAGACTTGGCTGAAGTTAGATGGTCCTCTCTAACGACAATCCAGGAAGCCAGACAATAATTTTTGTAACAATTGGCACCAAATGGCCAGGACTAGATTCATAACTGACAGTTTCCCTAATTTTTGTCCCAACTTCCAACTGAGGAGCAATCAGAGAAAGCATGCATCCCTAACTGATCACACAGGATGCCCCACTTTTTCTAATTAGCCCGCCCATACTCCCCAGGCCAACAGCCTCCCCTCAAGGTATACCTGAGCCTCCCTCTTTTCCACTGTAAAGTTTTCCCACCTCCCTACCTGCATTTGTGTCTCTGCCACAACAAAAGTGATAGTGACTCCTGTACTACTATATGGTAAGTACAGAGTAGTTTTTTTCTTCTCATTTGGTTGGTATATGTACTGTTGTATACATACATACATTGTATACATTGTTGTATACATTGTATACATTGGCTGTAAGCCAATTGGTTTTCAAATCATCTATTATTCACTGAAGAAACATTTACTAAAAGCTTTGATATGGGCCACATTCCTTGCTAGGCACAGAGGCAAAGGAAAGATATGACAGAGTCCCTAACCCCGCGGACAGTAACTTGACAACTAAGAGAAACGTGAATGGCCTAGCAACCAAGTTAATGGGTCTCACTGTGTTGGGGTAGTGTTTTCTAAAAAGGGCATTCTGACTTCTCATTACACAACTCCCAGGAAGTTATAAATGGCTGAGCATTTTTTCTTTAACAGTTATAAATTTGAATGCAGATTAGAAAAAGGACTTCAAATCCAGCAAGCCTATGATTTCAGATATTATTGCTGTCTTAGAGATGTCTATCAGTCAAGCAACCAAATATAACAGAGAAATTCATTACCAAAAAACTGTTATTTGGTTTTAAAGAACTGAAAAGGCAGAGAGAGAACATTTACGATATCATACAGGAAGCTGCCACTCCTAGTTAGGCAAGAGGTTGCAATTGTTCAGTTTTAGCAGCTCTAGACCTCTGATAAGGTGCTGCTCAGTTAACACCAAAGTCTCTGAGCTGAGTGGGGATCCTTGTGGGCCAGGGTGTGGGGCAGATTTCTGAGGGAGTACCTAGTCCTATCAATGACTATTACTGGAACACCAGCCTCTGCTGGGGTGAAGAGGTGTGTTAGGAGTGACAAAGGAACTGGAAGCAGATGGAAAGGACAAAGCCCCTCTTTCCTCCTCCAGTCTTGCTGTTTCCCGTGGGTCCTCCATGGGCCGACCCCAAAAAGGCGTCAGCTGGAAGGAGAAATGGGATTTGTTTAGTTCTAGGGCAACTGAGTCTAGATGGGTGAGACTAACGCTGAAAAACAATGGGTTAATATCTGCTACAGTCCACCCCTTGGGCCCTTTAGCATCTACACACTCTTCTAATCATGATTAAACTTCCACAAGAAAAGCAACTCCTTATTCCAACTTAGCAAACTGCAGACATCCTTTGTACAAAAGATGCTCTCACTCTTGAAAATGAGGAGTCACAGTCCCAGTAGATATTGCATCGGTTTCTGGGGGACATTTACACTATGAATCCGACCTCCTGATTATTTTAATTACATCTGGAATTGAGACACAGACCCACCTGACCTTTATTATCTCAAGACTAAACAGCAAAGTCAACCCTCCAAAAACCACCTATAACTAATAAAGATAGAAATTAGTACACACACACTGAGGAAGTAAATATGTGTAGTTTCTTTCTATAATTGGTCACAAGAAGTAGTTAATAAACTTCATTCCTCCCCAAAAGAAAAATATCAGATGGTTTCACTTATAGGGAGAACACAGGGAAACCATACAAAGGATCAGGGGGAAAAAAGACAAAATTAGCAGTCAAACTATAAATCAGAGACATTCAACAGGAGAGAGGGAGATGAAAACAGGGGAGGGAAGAGCACAAGAGACTAGGGTGACGTTTCACGGGTGTCTTGATGATGATAATTTTTTTTAAAAAAATATTTATTTATACAAGCACTGGGTACAATCAGAAGTGCGGGAGGGTGAGAGAACTCACCAGAGCCAGAGCGGGCAACAGAATAGGCAGACTGACGAAATACACTGCTGAGGGGAGCAGCGGGTGTGGCAGGAGAGGTCTGTTGCACCATGCGGGACCCTCGCTGGTGGCCGGGGATCCAACCAGCGCTGCAGAGGCTGCGGGCAGCCTCGCAGCCCAGCGCTCAACCGCTGCGCCACCAGGGAAGGCCCCTTGGTGGTGATAATTTTATGGGGATTACACCTGAGAGGAGAAATCAAATATTGTACAAAAATGAACATTGATGTAAAAGATGTGTAAATAAAAATAGGCACACTTCATTCTTCCCCTATACATTCTGTTTCCTTTCCTCAGCTAGAATCTCAGCTGCCAGCGTTTGCATATGGTAGGGGGACACCAAAACTTCATTGCCTCAATGGTTGAAATCATTCCTGTCTCTTAGATGTGGCTGCAGTTTTTCATTAAAATTTGTTATGGGAAAGAGAAGTATTAAAAGATGCCCTAGAGAATGTCCTTGGTTCCAGGTCTCCATCACCATACACGAACACCACAAATACTCCTTTGTCCACAAGGTCACATTCACCAGCCAGGAGACTTAAACTCCGGGCCTAAGTTGAGTGGTGAAATGACTAGTCTTCATGGAACCACTATTGTGTTCCCTGGTGGGAGCACTCTTCCTTTATCAAAACTGAGTGTCAGGACATAAATGATTGAGCAGGTTACTGGGTCTAACAGAGAGAGGAGTCACTCTTTCCACCTCTGGTTGATTCTATACCATACGCTCTATGATGACAGCAACAGTTCTTTGATGATCAGTGACTCAAAGCATTAATCAGTTTGTAAGATGCAGTGCTGTATCCCATGGAGGGCCAGCACCAAGTCTTCCGTATTATTCTACCATTCTACTCTATCTGCAGTTCCCGGGTGATGGGTTGTGTACTAAGACAAGTGAATTCCAGAGACAGAAGCCCAATACTCACTTCTTTTACCATAAAATGGGACCCATCTATTAGAAGTAATGCTGTGTAGATTATCATGAGATTGAATAAAACATTAAATAACTCTGTGGATTGTTTTGGTGGCAGTGCACTGGGAATAATTTCCAGCTTCTGTCCCAAGATGTCAAGATCTGGAAGGTACACTGCATCCACCTTCACAATGGTAAGAGCCAGAGGAAATGAAAATTTACAACTTTTTTTTTTTGTAATTCACCAGAGCTGAGATCATGGAGCAATCAAAATCTAAAGCAATTCAAAGACACACACCACTCATTTAGTTGCTAAGAACAAAATGAAATGAAATCAGTATGTCTTAGAAGTTGTCCAGACAAGCCGACAGAACACAGATACACTTAATTCCATGGCTTTCTTACCTTATTTAAAAAAAGGCTCAGAAAGTAGATGGTCTGGTTAGTGGTAAATTCTACTGTGCTGTTCCACAACAAACTGATGATTGTTTCTGACCTAAAACAGCAGTTTTCTATGACCCAACCATACATATCACTATATTCAGTACTAATGACTAGTTTTTTTTCCCCTTGATATTTAAAAGCTCATTTCATTCTTTGTTAAAAGCTGCTGGCAATTGCCCCGGTGGTTTTTTTTTTAATTTTTATATATTTTTTACATCATTCAATTTTGTACAATGTATGCTTCCTCTTATCAGTTATAGTCCCTGTGAAATTCCCACCACCAATTCACCTGTGTACCATCACCATAGTCCCTTGTTGGATCCTACTCCCTTCTCCACCCTCCCCGCCCCCCCCCTCCGAATGTCTCTGGTTTATAGCTGCCTGTTGATTTTGATTTTTACTTTATTATAATTACTATTTTTTTCTTGATCCCCTATTTGGGCCTTCTACATTCCTCTTATAAGTGAAACCATCTGGTATTTTTCTTTCTTTTTCTGTAAATGCCTGGTTTTTAAAAGTTACTACTTGGACAAAAGTTCAGATATTGAGTTAAGCTAATATTTTCATTTGGAAAACATAACAGAATAGAAAATACTTATGAAAACAGATATTTATTATAGAATTTTTTTTTTAAAGGTTTTAAACAAAAACCTGTAATTCCAAAAACTAACAATGACTTGTAGCAGATAAATATTTCAGTCTGGAGAGGCGTGTTTGTTCTGCATGAGTTTACATATAATAAATTCTCATGACTGATTCTAAAATATATGTATGAATTGGCTTCACATGATTAATAATTTAAGTGAAATATAAACAGGGGAATTTAAACATTTGTATTCTGAGTCAATTCAAGGTCAGTGATTGTTCTGAAAAAATCTGAGGTCAAAAAATCTTCAGGAAACAAGTATATATCTAAGACAATTTGAAGATTAAGGGCTAAAATCCCATTCTCAATGAATACTATTAAGCAAAGGATGTATAACATCCATCACACAGCTGTTTCAAAAACAGCATGTTTCTAACACACATTTACAAATAAATGTTACATATTAAAAACTATAGAGACACCACCAGAATGAATTCTAAAATATGCAGCAAAATTTTCACAAGGCATCCCTGAGCCGTATCTTAAGGCACACATTTTAATCTTGGGGTTTTAAGAACATCTTCTTTGCTTTAATGGGTTTTATGTCTCCATTTTCATCTTCTTCATAATTGGCCCGGTCTCTCTTTTTGGCAAACTTTTTTCCAATTGTCCCCACCAATGTCTCATACCTGTTAAGATGATACACAACACAAGTTTACTTTTAAATGGTAAGAATCAAGTACTGTCAAAGATATCAAACCAAGTATGCAACAAAGAATAAGAAAAATCAGAATACGATTAAAAGAAACCATCTAATTAAAAACTTTATGAACGTCTCCTAAGAAAGCTTAAATTCCCCAATGTTTTTTGTGTTTTCCCACTGTCCTAGAGATATGCTTTCAAATGTGTATTGGAAGTAGCACTGGAAATTAACCTGCCATCACCTGCCTGTGACCAAGGTATGAATCCTTGTTACTTAGCCATGTTAGAGAAAGCAGTAATCTTCCTGTTGGGGTAGACCACAGGTGAGATGGGCAGGTGAGAACCAGTGACTGCTGGGCCCAGATCACAAAGCTGTTCCAAGGGGACAGTTACCTTCTAGCCATTTCTTCATCTGACACATCTAGCTCCACTGTTTCATCTTCAACTTCCTCTGGTTTGTTCTTAGCATTCATCTGAAGCATTAATTTCTGAAAAATACAACAAAGCTGTCTATCAGAGCTGGGAAAGGCTTGTGAAGGGAACTTGTGTCAAACGTATTTGATAGAGAAACACAAATCACAGAAGCTACAGGACTTGCCAAAATTTGTAAGGGGTTCTATATAACAGAACAGTATTTCACAAGTGCTAAGGTAAGTCAACTTTGATTTTTAAGATAAAACAAAGTCCCACTAGATTAGATTTACTGTTTGTGAATTTAAATGGTATTTTAGATCTAAATTTTATTATTAGTTACTTACATATAAAGCAGGCATGCTGCTAACACTGGAGGAGGGGAGGGAGAGAAAAAGTTAACTCTTAAATTTCCCCAAAACTTCCTATCTTTGCACCAAATGGAAGAAGTACTACAGTCAAAAGTAATTTTAAATGCATTTTGTTTCAATTGGGGGGGGGGGGGGAGGGATAGAAATTGCTAGATGGAAGATCTGGAACATTGGTCCTGAGGGGAAGGAGAAGGATTTGCATCACTGAGCCCCCAAGCACAAGGGGAATAATGCAGCCCCATGATGTCCATGTGCCAGGGTTCTCGCCTCCATCTCCTTTCCTCACATGAACTGTTTCTGACACTCTCGACTGGTTCTTTTCAAGCTGTACAATACCTTCTTTGTAACAAGGACAGGATGAAGAAGGGAAAGCAGAATAGAAAGTAGTCTCAGCTAGCTTTTCCAGTGTTTGAGGGACTGAAAATAAAATCATTTGAGGAATACAAGCTCTATGAGGGAGCAGACTGATTCCCAGTGACTCAGGGCTGATGCACCAGAGGACAGAATGTTTACTGAGTAAATAAACTCTATTACAGATGTCACTAGACATGCATACAATATTAAATATATTTTCTAAGTACAATCCTCTTGTAATAAAGTGCTCTTAAGTTGGTATCATCACGAGTCATATAGAACTGCTCTCATATTTGATGACCGCGCAGATCTAGAAGCCAAATAGTACGAAGCCTTTTCCAAAGAAAATGTCTTCAGTGTTAAAGAGTGCAGTAGTAGAAGCCATATTCTAATAACTTCCACATAACATTCCAAGAGCCAGGTCAACTCCTTTCCCCCACCTGCCAGACATACTCAAGGGCGCTCACCTCCCCACAATCATAGTTTTTTGGCATTGCAAACTCCATCATCTGTGCTTTCTCCCCACCCTTACCCCCTCACTCCACTATCCTCTTTCTCTGTCCAATTTAAAATTTTAAGAAGGCCAAAGCCAGGAAATTATGTACTAAAAACAAACACAGTGATGACACTGTGTAAAGTACACAAAACACCTTAATTATATATCCCTTCAGAATAGGGAAAAAAAGAAAACCAACATGTGATTGTTAAATGAACTCTGGCAACTAGCTTGGTTAACTGTGGTTCTCTATAGGCATCTGTAGAGAAGTTGGTTTTCAACCAGGGAGCCTTTGGAAATATCTGAAGACATTAATTGCTACAACGGTGTTTGTGTGAGTGTATGTACACATACTTGCAGGCGTGTGTGTATACTACTAGTGTCTAGTGAATATGGCATGGAGGCGAGGGAGGCTGCAAATATCCTGCAATCCACAGGACAGACTCCACCACAAAAACTGACCTGGTTTCAAATGCCAGTAGTGCCAGGGTTGGGAAATCCTGGCTTCAAGTGAGTTATAAAACTAAAGCTTTATATTACAAATCTCCATTTGGTCTGTCAAGTACATGATAGGATGACTTTTAATATATGAGCCAGAGTTTGAGTAAATATTTGCCAAGTGTAGGCCTATGCTTCTCCACAAACTTGAGACAGGAAAATTCAAATGAATGGCTCATTTATAAGGAGAATATTTACTTTTCAAACAAACTTTGCAAAGGCTTCATTTAAAAACCTATTTACAAGCTTGAATTAAAACCTGTCCATTAAAAAGTCAAATTACTCAATTTTTAAGTTCTCATTTTTCCATTAGAAGAGATATATTTATAGATGCCAGAAAATAATTTTTCATAATAGCATCATATGAATAAAATCTTGACATTCCTATAAAAGACATGAGCTGAAATTCTAACACTTACAGTGGCACTGTCAGGGACTGTATATTGCTAAATTATCTACTCAATTCTACCATGAAACTAGACTGCAGTGCCTGCAATTTCTTTAAATAGCTATGGCAATATTTCGAGACTTGTTATTTTCCTTATAATGAGGAGACTGGTACTTGATGGGGAAAAATCTAAATCCAATTATTAGCAGAAAGAATTCAATTGGAAAATTTTAAAATCTGAAGCAATTATATTTAATACCTCAACCTCAGGATTGAATCCTCTGAATGACATTCTTCCATAGAGAAGATCTTCACACAACAAGAAACTTTGCTCTTCTATTATGAAACTCCTAAATGGGAAAATAAACCTGTATTAATAGCATATCTACTTATAATAAAACACAGATTTCAAATGAAAAATCAATTTTATGCTTCTCAAATACAGTAAGATTTCTAATCTAGGGTTAGAAATAAAAATGGATTAATTGGGCTGGCAAAGGCCTGAGAACAAGAGCTGCAGAGTGGAGGTACAACATCTTCTAAACACATTTAATTTGCACATAACTTCATAGAGACCTGAAGTATTTATAGTATACCTGAATTTTCCAAATTTGAAGCAGTTTCCTTGACATTTACTCCCCTCATCAACTTCTTGATAAAACCCCAGAAGTCAGAGTCCTGAGCAGCTTTTAAGAGTATACTAGTTGGTGCTCTTAGCCAAGCAGGATGGAATTTAATGTGAGGATACTGGGGTATGTCACAGGATTACTGGGAAAGCTAGATCAGTGGAACAAAAAATGGGCAGAAATCTTTCCTGTTGCCCCAGAAACAGGATGCAGGTGTGGATAACTCCATCAACAAAAGGGAGTCAAGGTGTTGGGCTTCCCCAGCACTGTTCTCCTCAGCAGTCAGCAGAGGTTTGTTTCTGATGCTGCTATTGACCTCAGAGGGACACAGAAAATTCTATTAGGGAGGTAACACTATCAGTTCCAAGTTCCCAGAAATGCAGCTGGAGCCAGTTAATGGTTAATCATGAAAGGAGGGTACAATTCAGTGAATTAACAGTTACTCCAAAGAGGGAATGCAATTCGGTGGTTAGTGTTTAATGCCACTTGTTTCTAAATTTTTAGTTCAGGGGAGTTTTTATGTTGCTTCAAAACCATGATGATATTAATGAATGATTGATACCATATAATGAAATGAGTAACACTTGGAAAAGCTATACAACTCATTAACGTAGTATTTTCCAAGTGAGAAATGCAAGACATTATGAACTCACGCATGGATAAGAGATCTATTTATCCAAAGTATAAAACAGAACAATGATTAAGAAAAGTTCACTCATGTTTTCAGATTCTACACTGCAACAAAACCTTACGAAACTACTATTTACTGAGTTTTGGAGTAGTATCAAGAATTATCATCTCAGGGACCTCCCCAGTGGCGCAAGGGGTTAAGCACAGCACTATGAAGCTATCTGAAGCCTCTGCAGCACGAGTTCGACCCCCAGCTAGCCAGGGAGCTATCCACATGGCACAGGAGACCTCTCCTGTCTCGCCTGCTGCTCCCCTCAGCAGTGTATTTCGGTCAGTCTGCCTGTTCTGTTCCCCACTCTGTCTCTGGTGAATTCTCCCTGCATCTCTCGCCTGTACCCCAGTTCTTGTAGGAGACATCAAGTGCTTAGTCAGTTCCCAACACACACTATCAACTAAATAAATGTTAGATGAGATGACTGGTATCATACGTAGTGAAAACTAAAACCATAAAATTCTTGACCTTGTTGCATAAGGATGATCGAGAGGTGACCTGAGGACGGCAAGGGAAAGGGCTGGCAGAAACGCTGAGAAAACTCGCATGTGCCAGGGTGGAAAACCACCTGGAAGGGATGCCCCGAACTTGCTTTGTCCTTGGAAGTCTCCTTGGTCGTAACTTAGCAACAGAGGCTCACCAGGACAGGCATGTCCGATAAGCCCCAGGGCTCACGTAGGTGGTGTGTATGAGCTTACGTACACGGCTTTCTCCGACTTATGATAAAATGTGGATGTGTCTGTTCATACTTCCTATATAACCATGCTGAGAAAAACAGAGAATCACTGCTTGTAGCTGACAGCAGTCCCCCGTCTGGTGGGTCCTTCGCGATCAGCGTCCCAGGTCTCAGAATCCACTAGAGGCTCACAGACCTGACTTTAGAAGCTCAATTTAATGGAGAACTATATTGAAACAAATTAGAGAGGCGTGAAGTAAATGTCAAATTTTCAGAATTTAGTATTACTGAGAGGATACTGAAGATTCTCCCAGAAGGCCCCTAATTATTAACAGAGACATATGGGCCAGATTCCTTCATTCAATGTAAAAAAAATAAAATAAAAAAGAGCAATGTTACAAATGACAGCCCAGGGCCAGTAAAAATGTATAAATCCTCCAGAAAAAAAATTTGATAGATTTAATAACATTAGAAAACTATTTGTGAGGCTAACTCAAAAAACTGAACAGAGACTATTTTACAGGCTTTGTTACTGGAACAATGAATCACATTTCCAAGGATCTCCTTTTGAATGTACAAAGTATCATCAAATATATCACTAATAAACCTACTCTTTCTCTTTAAGTTCTGGCAAATCCAAGTACCAGTGCTCTTCACTAATGATTTTCTTTTCTTCCTCTTCTAGTTGTTTCTTGGTTTCTGAGTCCAGTCCCCTTTGCATGAACTGCCAAAACAAAATAAAGTCAGTGTCAGCAACTCATTTTTCCACTTAGAGGAGAAGTCAAATAACTTTATTCTTACTCTTGCTCCCATGCATTTCTCCAGGAATTCCAAAGGGGGTAGTGATTCAAGATGGGGGAGGGGTAACCAAGCAGCTTAGCTCTGCCCCTGATAACATCACAGTGGACTAGGAGGGAGCCCATCAAAGCACAGAAGAAAGCGCTTCCTTCAGAAGACTTTAAGTCTTCACCATATTTTAGTTTTTCTGATTTAATAAAACAGATAACAAAAAACTATTAAGCATCAAACTCAGTATTTCAGTATTGCACAATGGTCACAGAGGCAAAAGAATGACCCCTACAGGTCAGGACAGGTAGGTAAAGACAGAAGGTGAGAAGGCAAGATTCAACTCCATACTTTCTGAATCTCTCCTGGTCTATGGAGACACCGCTCTTCGCAACTGACGGTCTTGGTTTGGAATAGCCCCTGATATTGGTAAAGCTACTCCACTTCTGTGAAATCATCCCTGACAGTTGCAAGCAAAATAAGCACCTCATCTAGAAACATCCCAAGACACCCTCACATAGTCTCACCACATTTTAATTTCTTGAGCATCTGTCTCCTCTGCAGACAAGCAGGGTAGGGACTATATCTAAATAACCTCCATTAGTAACGGCATGACTGATGCTTAGTAAGAACTTTATAAATGTAGACCAAAGCAAAATGGTATTTACAAGTCTGTTCTTCACTTATGTATCTAGCCTCTGAAATGGTCATCAACTCTGCAACTGCTCTTTTTTCTCAAATTGACTAAGCAAATTCAAAACAGCCTATAGAGAAATCAGCTGTTTTGCTGCTAGTCTCTCCCTAGCACAAATAATGTTTCTATTTCCTCAGGAGTTAATCAAAATGGTAAGTAACTTACAGCAAAATGGTAACTTACAGCAAAATGGTAAGTATCAATGCCAGAAAACTAATTCAGGACACAAACAGGAGCCTCCAAGCTCTCAGGTCTAGGGTTCTACTGGTTGCTATTTAGCCACATTTTGTTCTCTTATCAGTCTGCCTATTATTTTACCTCTATTACAGTGTTTCCAAAAACACAAGCATTTTTAGGCATAAGGGCTTTACCAATGACTAAGTGAAATAACAAATCTTCAAAAGCATCACAAACTGTGAGGATACCATCACATTCTAATGAGGGATGTAAAAATGGTACAGTCTCTGTGGAAAACAGTCTAACCGTTTCTTACTAAAGTGAACATGTACTTACCACATGAACAAGCAACTGTCCTCTTAGGCATTTATCCTAGGGAACTGAAAACTTTCATTCTCCTGAAAACTTACACAGGAATATTCATAGCAGCTTTGCTTGTAATAGCCCCAAATTGGAAACAACCAAGTACTCTTCGAAAGATGAATGATTAAGTATTACGGTACAGTTGCATACATATATATGTAGATCAAAGTCTATGTGCACCCCTTCAAACACACCCCAAATGGTGAAATCTGAGTTAATTTTGTGGGTGTACCATGGTCAATTTCCTGCCCTGGCACTGCAGAGTGATGTAAGATGCTATCACTGCAGGAGGTGCAGTGAAGGTACACAGGAACTCCATACATTGTTTGCAACTTCCTATGACTCTCATTATTTTAAACAAATGTAAAAGAAAAGAAATGCTTGCAAACTCTAATGTTTTGTACTCCCCATCTTTTCACCTCAGGGTTTATTACCTTCATCTTAGGAAACAATTGGCAGTTATTATACAGGAACTGTACTTCCCCTTCCTTCTGCCTCTGCTATTCAACATCAAGACTGTTTTTCACCCAGCAAAATATTCACTCGTGAAGGCCCAGAGCAGGAGTCTTTTGTTTGGTAAGCTTACCTGACTGCTGTATGGTCTAGCTGGTCCTAGACCTGTTCCCAAAGAGAAAAACCTCACCCCACTTCTAAGACAGCTTTATTAACAGTTGGTTTATTGTTCATTATGTCGCTTCTGAAGGCTGAGGTTCAGATTCTGAATAGCAGACCATGGTCCATGGTCGTCTTGTATTACTGGTACTAGGGCTGTACCTTGTGTACAGAGTTTAATGATTCTCTGAATGTAAGTGAGATGCTAGACATGTCTTATTTTTTCCAAACTCCCTTCCTTGTGTGGGTCTCTTTAAACCCAGATGCATCATCTCACCACTCACATTCTTTAGTGGTAAAATTCACCAAACTTGCCCAAATGCCTTGTTATCTTCTACTTTTATTCAAATAGATGTTTTTTTTTTTTTTTATTTTTGGTTAAAGTATCTATCTACTTACCTATCTATTACACATGTGGAAAAGACAGAACATCTGTGACTATAAATCTAGCAACTCCAGACTTAGGGAGCAATTAAATTCACCTGACTCCATAGCATTTAGGAACACTTTAAAGCTGGTGATTTAATTTTACTCATAAATGAGGACCTAGAGCAAGCATTGCAAACTACAGTCCTCAGGCTGGATGTTTGTTGTTGTAAACAAAGTTTTACTGCAAGAGAGCCATGCTCATTTGGTTTTGGGCTACAATGGCACAGCTGAGTAGTTGCAACAGAGATTATTTGGCCCATGAGCCTAAAATATTTACAGAAAATTTCCCTAACTCCTTGTCCTAGGTGATCAAGAGTTAAAAATCACAAGTAAATATCCTCTGTATACACATTCCATCACACTAACAAATCCTCCACCCACATCCTTTACTTTCTACTTCCCATTAGAATGACCCTCTACTCCTCAAAAGGCAATCAATTCAGATGAGCTCAAGAACATGTGATGACAAAGTGAGAATTAAATCCTCTATCCTCTGATTTCTGCTCTATACTTAGCTCTGGCTGAAGAGCTACACTGGATACTGCAACCTAACACAGCTGCTCCATTCCTTCTCACAAGACACTTCTCTCTCTAAATATACCTACCTATAAAAGAGGGATATGTGTGTGTATACATACATAGACACTTCTGCTATCCCACCACTAAATTCTTATCAACAACTGATGTGCTTAACTGAACTAGAAAATTTGGGTGATATTTTTTCTCCTTTGCGTACAATATAAATAAGTCACCCCAACCATTTAGGTAGGAGTGGATAATTTTTTTAAAGCTAATTTCTTCCTTCCTAATTCTCAGCTGTTGGCCCAAATCACTCAGTTTTCATCTGTGTTATTCCAAAGACTAAATAAAACCACCACTAATTTTTTTTCAATGTCTGCTTTGTCAATTCACTCACTTTCTCTGACATCTACATGATTCAAACTATAAACCAAAAGAAACTGTTCAGTAAAAACTTCATAGTATGCATGAAAGAAGTACTTTGGAAACCTAAGTTACGCTACAGTTTATTCTTTAGTTCCACCATATTCATGTAACTTCTAAGAATTTACATTTCTTTGTAAGTAGTTAGTGACAACCAGTACAGAGCAACTGTCCAACTAGTTATTAGCTGTGTAATTAGTGTTGCCGTGGTTGTAAAAGAGATAATCACTGTACTCATCTCAAAGTTATTAAGTAGATTGCATGTAAACGACTTAAAACAGTGTCTGGGTCATAGCTAAGACTATATTATTATCTAAGTTTTAAAGCTTATTTTCCCTTTTTTATTCTTGTATTCATTGTAGCTACCTTTTTTTTTTTTTTTTTTCACTTTAAAAAGATGTGGTTAAGGGTCTCCCCTGGTGGCGCAGCGGTTGAGCGCTGGGCTGCAAAGCTGCCTGCAGCCTCTGCAGTGCCGGTTTGATCCCCGGCCACCGGTGAGGGTCCCACATGGTGCGCAGACCTCTCCTGCCGCCTGCTGCTCCCCTCAGCAGTGTACTTCCGTCAGTCTGCCTGTTCTGTTCCCCGCTCTGGCTCTGGTGAATTCTCTCACCCTCCCGTGCTTCTGACTGTACCCAGTGCTTGAATGAATGAATGAATGAATGAATGAATGAATGAATGAATAAATAAATCTTTAAAAAAAAATGTGGTAAAGTTGATTCAATCTCAATTCCATCAGTTTTGCTCACAGTTGGGTGACAGTTCACTTTCACCTCAACTGTTATAATTTTCCACCGCCACTAAACCCTCCGCCAGGGCATCAGAACTTCTAGCATGTCTTTATGACTGCAAGCTTGTCCCTTATTGGCTCTTCCTTTGACAAATGTATTCTCCACTGGAGAATTAAAGTAATCTTGAAAAGAAGTACAATTGAAGATACTGTTTCCCGTGCTCAATAGCTCCTCAGTGCTCACAAGAAAAAAAAAAAAATCCTAAATCTGGTTAACACTTCCTGTACGTTGTGAACAGTGGATACTTTTCCAGGGCCATTTCTTGCTAATTGCTTTCCAGACATACGAAATTACCTTTGAATTTTGAATATCTCCTTGTGTGTGTCTGCGTTTTGTCTCCCAGATTTCTGAACTCACTTTCCCCTCAGGTCACGTCGCTATGCCAACAGCCCCACCACCTTTCAGTCTCTACTTAAGAGCCACTTCCCCCACAAACCCAAGTAAGTTTTTGGGGTTCCCAGCTCTTGCTTTAAGCATCACCTCACTAAGTTTGTCTCGCCTACCGAACCACTGGCTTAAGGAGAGAATCTGCTGCATTTATAATCCGGTTATAATTCCCAACGCAGAGCAGGCGTAAATGAATGAATGTGAGAACTGTTCCAGAGGAGCCTCTCTAATAACCCCCCAACTGCCCGCCGCCAGGGCCTCCGCCCCCCTGCCGCCCGGCCCGATTTCCCCACCCTGCGTTCTCGCACCTTCATGCGCAGCAGATTCTTGGACAACCTAGTCTTGCGCTCGGCCGCCATGTTGGCACCAGCCCGGCGCCACCAGCCACGAAGCCGCCGCGCATGCGCGCTGCTGCTTGCGCCGCGCCGACGCCTTACGTAGCGTGCGTCCTCCTGCCACGTGGCCCCGCCCCCGCTTCTCGTGCCTGTTGGAGTCGCAGGCTGTTCGCGCGCTTCGCCTCAGGGAGCGCTCGCCTCCTGAAGAAGCTCTCTGTGAGGGCGAAGCCGCCGACGGGGTGTGAGAGAGGCTTAACGCCGGGGGCCAGGAGACTCCCGAGAGTCCACGCTGAGTCCTGGCCGCCTTCCTCGAGGCCTCTACCGGGTCCCTCAGGCCCCGCATCTGGGAACCCGCTGGCCGTCCATCTCTGAGGTGCGCCGGGCCACCGCCTCGCAGATGCGGTCCTGCCTCTCGGGCTGATTCAGTATCCTGGTGAGGCTTTGACACGGTTGCCACACCTACCATCCTCCTGACCCTTTCGTCCACAGGTTCCTGACTTGGATCGCGACTTCCTAAGTTTCTGGCCTGCTTAACATATAATAGTTCGTTCTGTGTTCACAATAACCCCTTGGGGTGGTGCTTTTCTTATCTCCAGGTTGCAGCTGAGGAAACTGAGGTATTGAGGTTCCTTAACCTGCCCAAAGTCAGAGTGAGGGAGGTGGACACCCCCTCAGGCCGTCTGGCTTTACAAATGCTCTGAAAAACAGTGTTAAATCCACCCATTAAGTGGTAAATCCACCCATTAACTGTTGTGTTAAATCCTCCCACTAAGTGTCCGTACATTTTAACGGAAAAGATCTGCGAAATACGAATAGCAAATGACAGATACCTTTGACAGATGCGAGGGAGATGACTTTTAATTTGTAGAACTGATAGCCTTGAAAAGAGGGTGGTCTCAATGTCCTGCCTGTCACCCAAAGACACCCCATTTGTAGGTGCCACACTTGTGGAAAGACCGAACCTAACAACATTTCAACGGGTAGTTTACATTTTATGTCACATTCTAGTGCTGGGTACCTTACATGTTTTATTTAATTCTCATGAGAACTCTGGAAAATAAATTGTCATCATATAGTTCGGGAACCCGGGACCCGGAGAAGTTAAGGAACTTGTTGGAACTCACAAAGCTAAGAGGTAGAGCTGATATTCAAAAATCTTGATAGAAATATTCCTGCCTTGGAAGGCTTCCTTAGTGGAGTAAATAAAAGCATAATATGGCAATTGGTTGTAGAAATTTGTTCATTCATAACTTAAATGTGACTCGGGGCTACAACAGTGTGTGAAAATATATACTCCCCTTTCCTGGAGCTGGCTTTCTTGTGAGTGCCATGGAAGAGAGAAAGGCTCTGATGGATTGACTTTTAGGGTTAGGTAAGGTGGTCTGGGGTGGCTCTTGTCAGGTGATATGCTAATACTTGAAAGCTGAAAAAAACTTGTATGAAGAGTTGGAAGTAGTGTTATTAGGGAATAACAGCACACATCCTGAAATGGGAACAATATAGAGTTCTTACAAAGTTTATTAAGTGGGAACCAATGAGTTAATCACATATCATAGGTTAATTGCCCCCAATATTCTTTAGCATTTTTCTTCAGACTGTGACTGTATTTGGAAATAGGGCCTTTAAAGAAGTTAAATGAAGGTAGTTCTTCCTCCGATACGCGTGGTGTCCTTACAAGAAGAAATCTGGACACACAACAGAGCATGAAATCAGGAGTACACATGAACAGAGAAGAGGCCATGTGAAGACACAGCAAGAAAGGGGTCATCTGAAAGCCAAGGAGAAAGAGGCCTCAGGAGAAATCAAATCTGGCTACATCTTGATCTTTAATTTGTATTCTCTAGAACTGTAAGAAAATAAAGTTTTGTTACTTAAACCACACAGTCTGTACTGTTTTGTTATGGTAATCCTAGTAAACTAATACACTATGTAATTTTAACTGTACATCACAGATGTAATAAGAACCTTGTAAGAAATGTACTGGGGTGGGGGGGTCAGAGAGGGTATAGTTGAGATCTGAAAGGGGATGAGTTAGCCTAGGGAAAAAACATTCAGTCATTCAGTTTTGTCCCACCTTTACTATTATGCATCCACAAAATACTTCATCTTGCAGAACTGAAATTGAAACAACTTTCCACTGCTTCCTCTCCCAACTTCTGGCAACTATTCTACTTTGTCTCTATGAGCTTGATTCCTATTCTGGATTTTGAAAGAAGTTCTGTGAGAGAGAAATGCCTCAGTCTACCATATGCATCCAGGAAGTAAAGGTGACTATGGATTAGATCCTAAAGGATGAGCATGTCATGTCAGCTTAAGAGGAACACTATACCTGGCAGAGATAAGGGCATAAGTACTACAACTAAATGCTATAATCTCATCACTTTTCCAATGGACCACCTTTACTAGTCCACTTGTACATTGGATTCTGACTATAGTTTTCTGGAAACATTAAATGCATCCTGTTACTCTTCTACTCCAATGTCTGAAATAATTTATTGTCTATGAGATAAAGGTCAAATTCTTTAACCTACCTCTCTGAGTTCTGTATTTCTATTTGACGATGAGTATGCTTGCAATTAACGGTAATCACTAAAGTTTCCTCCCACCTATCAAAATGTAATAGATGAGAAGTGACTTAAGAATAATAGTGTAATTTTAACTTTGAATTAAACTCCCTGACAGAGTGTGCTGTAAATATAAAGCAGTACATTTCAAAGACTGAGTGGAAAAATATTTTAATATTTTTTCATATTGTCTAAATGTTGAAATAATAGCTTGGATATATTGATTTAAATCAAGCCTAACATTAAAATTAATTAGATCTTTTTTTAATAAGGCTGCTAGAAAATTCAAAATTACATTATGATATGCATTCCTCCCCTTTTTTATTTCCTGTGTTTTTGTTTAATAAGTATCAGCAATTGATAATGGCCTGCTAAGTGGGGATTTATTAGAAGGATACTGGGTAGTTCATAGAAGTAACGAGAAAGCCTGTGAAATTAAAACCAAGTTGAAAGGACACAGCAGGTGTAGTCCCCTTAGTTCTCCTACCACCATAGCATATCTGTGATCTGTCACCACAGTTCTTTCCCTTCCCTGTTTTGACCTCTCTCCCACCCTGCTGGTTACCTGAGATCTATTGTCAGTTTGCTAGTTTTGTCTTTCACCTGACACTTTGTTTAGTTTCTCTATATCCCACATGTAAGTGACACCATCGGATATTTTTATTTTAAAGATTACACACAAGATGCACACAAGAACTGGGGTACAGGTCAGAGGTGTGGGGCCGGGGGATGAGAGGATTCACCAGAGACAGAGTGGGGAACAGAACAGGCAGATTGAAATACACTGCTGAGGGGAGCAGCAGTCAGGAGAGGTCAGGAGTCAGGTGAGTCAGGAGAGGTCTGCTGTGCCATGTGGGTAGTTCCCTGGCTGGCCGGGGATTGAACTCGTGGTGCTACAGAGGCTGCGGATAGCTTCACAGTGCTGTGTTTAACCCCTTGCGCCACCAGTGAGGCCCCTGATATTTATCATTAATCTGCTGACATTTCTGGTAGCATAATCCCTTCCAGCTTCATCCATGTTGCCACAAATGGCATGTTTATCTTTTTTGATGGCTGAGTAGTATTTCATTGTGTATATATACCACATCTTCTTGATTCGTTCATCTGTTTGTGGGCAGTTGGGTTGTTTCCATATCTTGGCTATTGCAAATAGTGCTGCTATAAACAGGAGTGCAGGTTTCCTTTCAGATTAGAGTTTTTGCATCCTTTGAGTATATTCCTAGGAGTGGAGTTGCTGGGTCATATGGTAGATCCAAATTTGGTGTTTTGAGGAAACTCCACACAGCTTTCCATTGTGGCTGGACCAGTTTACATTTCCACCAGCACACCCTCCCCAGAATTTGTTGTTTCTTCTTTTTTTTTTAATATGGGCAATTCTCACAAGTGTACAGTAGTAGCTCATTGTGATTTAGATTTGCATCTCCCTGATAATAAGTGATGTTGAACATTTTTTCATGCATTTGTTGGCCATTTGCATTTCTTTTTTGGAGAAGTGTCTTTTTATGCTCCATTTTTTGATTGGGTTATTTGCTTTGTTTTTGTTGTATAAGCTCTTTGTAGATTTTTTCAGTTGTGTGGTGTACAAATAATTCTCTCCCATTCAGGAGACTATCTCTTTATTTTGGTTGCTGTCTTGTGTCTCCGTTTTGGTATGATATAGTCCCCCTGTTTATATTCTCTTTTGTTTTCCTTGTTTCTGGAGATGAGTCCTCAAAGATGTTTCTGAAGTTTATGTCATGGAGTGTTTTGCTTATGTTTTCTTCTGTTTATTTTGTGGCTTCAAGTCTTATATCCAAATCTTTTATCCATTTTGAGTTGATTTTGCATATGGTATAAGATAGTCCAGTTTCATTCTTTTGCATGTGGCAGTTGAGTTTTCCCAACACTATTTATTGAGACTTTCTTCGTTCCAGTGTATATTCTTTGCTCCTTTGTCATAGATTACTTGATTATATATGTGTGGTTTTATTTCTGGGCTTTCAATTTGATTCCATTGGTCTGTGTGACAGTTAAGACTTTGTATACCTGCCTTCTAGCTTTATCCCCTAGTTTTTTTTTAGCTCTGTTTTGTAATGTCTCAATTTACTCTCTAGCCAAACTGCTCTACTCACTATTCCTCCAAACATTCTAGATTTAACCTCCACGTAAATATTCATACTGCCTTATATTTCTGGAATGATGCCTGGAATAATGTTTTCATTTCTTTCAACTTTTCAATTCCTGCCTATCTCTTAGGAGCCAACTCAAATTTCATCTTCTTCTTGTATCACCAAAACCGATTTATTTTTCTGAATGCTAATAGGACTGCTTTATAGTTTCAGTATTTAATTATACCCTACCTTTTATTGTTACCTAACATGTAGATGCAGGAGGGCAGTTCTTAGTTTTACAGGTACCTGCATCTTTCACAGCTTCAAGCAGTTCTTAGTATATCCAATAAATACTTATTGAATGAATAAATAAAACAAAAATGCTCTTTAAAATGGGTGAGAACACATCTTTTAAAATTATACACATTCTTTTATAACTTAGAAACTTCAGAATATCCAACCAATTCTATCTAGCAGAGTTGACATTTTAAAAAAAGTTTCATTTTACAAAAGGAAAAAAAACAAATGGAAGGCCAAGGATGTGGTAATGAAACCAGTTTATTTTCCTATACTAATTCTATTCAAAATATTCTGTACAGTTAAGAGAAATATGATATCTTTGGACTTTCTGAGGGAGTTTCTAAAGCCAGTTGCTATGGGGATCATGAAAAGAAAAAAAAATTCAAATGTGACCAAATTATGCAAAGTAAGCAACCATGTCTAAACCTGTAAGACATTTGTGAGGAATGGAGGAGATTCTCAGAAAGAAAAGGAATGTGAAAATGAAGTGTTAGAGGAACATGTTATGATTGTGGAAGTTAAGTCATAGCTAAGATGAATATTTACTTTTCCAAAGGGAAGTTTATGTTTACTAATAATGAGGAGTAACAAAGGAAGTTCTTAAATCAAGACTGGGTAGACCAAACATTCTTCTCTTTACCTATGCCAAGTTTTTACTCATAAAAATGAGAGATCAGATTAAAGAAGTCAAAGCCAACAGGTGAAAGGAGGCTACGGGGACTTAGACTAAGCCAAGTCAATGACTGTTGTCTTTTTATATAGCACTACTGCTCTAGAAGTCACACCACTGCAAAAATTAAAAACCCATCATTTTTCTTAGTTTTATGTTTATAGCTATTTGTTATTATTCATAATAAGTTTTGCAGACAGTAAAATGCCTTTTAGAGAAAATTTTCATGATATATCTTTAAAATAAAAATAAACAAAATCCTCCTAGATTGGGACCTGTCAACTATAAGTTTGCCTCAATGAATGGCAGGTGCAATCAGCCCTGTACACTCACCAGATGACAGAGGTTGATAGAGAGTAAATTCTCTTTTTTTTCAAGTTCTCACCCTCCTCAGCTCTGACCTGCTGGGGGCAGAAGAGAAGAGGTGTAAGCTAGTCAGGCCCTGTGCTGCCCTCACTCCACCCTAGCTCCCCTGGGTCTCATGGCTTCTTTGTTCCCGCTTGTTTTTCCTCCTTTGTAAAGCATAGAAGCAACTTGGAGAGTGAATTCTTAATTCTGATGCTTGTTTGGAGTTCCTGTCTGTGTTCTTGCCACATTTGGAAATTCCCGGTCTAGAGGGCATAGACAAGCTGGGCAGACAGGCAAGTAGTTTCATTTCAAAAGTGAACAATGAAAAGAAACTAACTTTCTCTTTTTGAATTCCTGTAAGGTATAAAACAAGAAAATGATTAGTGATGATGTTTTGTGATAAAGAAGGGAAGACTCATAATTAAATTTTAGATTCCATTGATTAAAAAAATTTCAAATTACAATGTATTACAAAAGTAATTTATTTCATTGTAGCCAGTTTAATATGTAAAAATATAGACTACAGAAATATAGAATATAGAAATGAAAAAGAAAAATGAAAGTTTGACCTACTTCCCCAACTCCCATTCCTTAGAGGAAATCCCTGTTTAGTCCTTTGGTTTTAAAAGTTTGTGCTAAAAGGAAATTCTAAATAAAATTTTTATCAGTTGAGTTATTTAAAGAAAGATATCTATTTCTGATAGTAGGAAGACATTGCAAAGTGTTATGTATTTCTCAAATATGCCCTATAGGTGTTTTGTCGCGTTTTTGTTTCCTAGAATGTCTTGCCATGACTTACTACCACCATTGGGTGGCAGCCTAAATTGCAACCCCTTAAGTAAATTCAAAGTTGGCATTAGGTTCTGCATCTTTCAAATGACTACTTTGCTGAGATATTTTTAAATGAAGTGTTGAATAAGTTTTTCCTTTTGCTCCTAAGGTGGTGGGGGAGAGGAGGAGGGGGAGGGGGAAAGAAAGGGAGAGGGAATGTGTAGTGACCAGATGTTTGGGAGAAAATCTCTTTCATTAAGCTATTTTCCTCCTGCCCAACTACTCTCAACAGCCCGAGAGCCACTGAACCCTCTTAACTCGGTGAGGATCAAATAAGACAGCATATGTGAAAACACCTTACCAAATGTACTAGACTGTGCAGATGCAAAGGACAGTTATTATAGTACTATGCAGGTTGCTTTTATAGCCACTTTTATTGGCATGGTTGCTTTTTAAATAGAGTAGTCTATGTGAATTAACAAACACAAGCCCATATCTGTAAAAACAATTGCACATCTTTGTTTTCTTTTAGTCTACTTAAATCCAAATCTAGATCTTATAATTCTGGGGTGACAGAATTATAATATTTATTAGAGCTAAATATTTATTAGAGCTCTCCTGTCCCACATATTGTGCAAAGATTCAATATCTTAAAATTAAATTGCCAAACCATAGGTTGAAGAACCCCATGGTCTTTAATCATTATATCTCACTGGAAAATATGGAAATGGCCACGGTCCAGTCAACTTAGTCCTCCATGGCTTCTAGTGCATGCTTGGTGTTCAGGAATTTTTGAAAGACCTGGGTTACAGTGTCCAGTCTCTGGGCACACCACACAGACATTCCCTAGTCTTGCCAGATGCTGTGTCTCATTAGACTTTCTGAATCGTCACCTTTCCCAACATTGAAAATACTTACTCCCTCTCTCATCCTCTTCCCATTATTTTGAATCCAATCCTACCTAGACATCATAAAATTTATCTATAAATATTTCAGTAGATATCCCTAATGGAAGGACTTAACAAACAACAACATCATCCTTAAAAATTAAATGATAATGAAAGAACACCTAACTATATCCTACTTTCATCATTTTATCTCCTTATTTAAAATTTACTATTAAATTTATGTCAACAATATAAATCTAAAAAAAAAATAAAAAAAATAAAAAACTCAAGAAATAATAAATGTGGGTGAAGCTGTGAAGATAATGGAACCCTCCTCCATTGTCAGTGGAAATGTATATTGGTGCAACCATTATGGAAGACAACATAGAATTTCCCCAGAAAATTAAAAATAGAACTACCATAAAAAAAAAAAACAATATAAATCTACACATACTACTATATCCTGAAAAGTTATCCAGGATGTATTAAGTGAAGGAGAAAGTAATAGAATAATTTTTATAACATGGTTCAATTTTATTTAAAAAATTACAAATAACTACATCTACTTTCATTTAAACATATAAAAGGATTAGTATTATATACCTGGAATCAATAACAAAGTTTATTTTTAAAGTAAGCATGATCACAGTTGGTATTGGTGATGGGGATAGGACTCTTATTTTAATTTTATTCTTTAATAATTTGGGGATTAAATTTCCAAAAAAGGACTCATAAAAGGAAGAACTTAAATAAATTATAAAGAAAGAAAGAAAATCTGTGAAATGAGAGACATGTTCAGGTTAGTATGTCCTGTCCAATACTTTTCCACTCAGCCATATCATGCAAAAGGGAGAAATTAGACCATTATTTCACACCATACATTAAAATTAATTCAAAATGGAAAACATTATGGAGGGTTCTCAAAATATTAAAGATAGCTCTTCCATATAATCCAGCAATTCCACTCCTAGATATCTATCTGAAGAATACAGGAAAATAAAAACACCCAAACACTATTCTAAGGGATATATGAACTCCTATATACATTGTACTTCTTACAGTAACTCAGTTATGGAAGCACCTAAATGCTCAACGGCAGATGAGTGGCTAAAGAAGTTGTATAAATACACAACACAATACTAATCAGCTATAAAAAAAGATGAAATATTTCATTTTTCAATGAGATGGAAGGAACTGGAGGTTATTGTGCTAAATGGAATATTTAGTTAGAAGGAGAAAGACAAATAATAGATAATTTCACTCATGTGGAATATAAAGAAGCAAAACAAAGGAAAAGATAAAACTAAACCAGAACTAAACTTAAAAATCTGACTGCAGAAGGGGAAGGTGTTGATTAAAGCGCAAAGTGGTGAGGGAATTCAATGGTCTATGGTGGAGGATTATTGGTGCTTTGGTGGTGTTTGTGGTAACATTCATCTGAAGAAGTATGAATCTATATTCCTAAATCATATATGGGGTTGTAAGCCAATATTAGTCAATAAAAAAATTGATACAGTCCGGATGGTCTCACTAATAGCAGGAATTTGGAAAACCTAAATAAGGGACCAGGAAAAAGACTATAATAAAGTAAAAATCAAAATCAACAAGCAACTATAAACCAGAGACACACTACGGGGTGGGGATGGTGGGGGTGAGGAGGGATTAGGGTCAAAAGAAGGGAGCTGGGAATTGTATGGGGACTATAACCAAGATGAAAATGCATACATTGTGCAAAAATGAAAAATGATGTAAAATATATAAAATAAAAAATATTTAAAAAATTGATACAGTTAAAAAATATAATAATAAATGTCCTTGGTTGGAGTATTACTACTAGGTTAATAAGAGTAGCAGTTAGCACATAAAGAGTGCTAGTTTTGGATCAGGAACTTTGACTTGTGCTTTCAATCTAATTATTTTCCAGCATAATTCTTGGAGGTAGGTATAGTTATTCCCATTTTACAGATGACAGAGAACAGTTAAATAATTTGCCATTGGCTTGGAAAAGGTTGGCCAGGCTTGGACCTGAGGTGCTGGGATTCCTCTGCTCTGCTTTAATCTTTTTATAGCTCATTCCGCTGCTCTGGGTTCCATAGGTCTCACTGTTAAAGAATGAATTTTGTTTTTTCAGTTCATGTTTGTTTGAGTCTTTGTTGCTTAATTTCCACTTTAGCTTTAACTTTACTAAAATTTTATGACTTAGGCATGACTGAGTAGTAATTCCTCTCATGTCCCCCTTTGGCGGTAGAATGTAACTGGCTTGAAGGACTTTGGGGAAAAACAGCCCCAAAAGAACTTCAAGCTTTTCTGATATGAGAAACATTTAAACAACAGGCAGATGGTTCTTGTCATTAGTGTCTTTCTGTACTATTTTCCAGTTGTCTAATCTGTTTTTCCTTTGTAAAGAATGTCATATAGCTCTTAATTAATTTATTCCATAAACCTAAGTCAAATAGGTCACAAGTGTGTGGAACCAGAAGTGCCCATTACTTTTACTTGGAATACACTGCAAATGATAGATGTCAATAAACTGTAAATATCTTTTAAAAAAAAAGTTGTCATGGATAAATCTTTGCATACTGTAGCAAATTAATTATTTTATAGCCTTAACTTAGCATTCAAATGCTTTAGGATTTTTTGTTAAGAAAAAAAAATTAACTTTATTATTTAACATAAGAAATATGCAATTAGGAAAGCAAATTGTTCCTAAAACAATACACCCTATACACATGAATACATACTATAATATGATGCCTGATTTATTTTTGTTTTTAAAGCATTATGATATCTCTCATCTATTGGATATTATTGAGATATTACTGTGCACACAAAAGAAAACTGTCTCTAACCCAAAGAAAACTGGTTCTGACAAAAATTTGCTGAAATTATTCAAGTGATTTTTTAAGAAGACTAAAGTAGATTGGAGTTTTCTCTCCATTGCTCTAGTTTTCCCATCAGAGGGATCACAGGAACTTCACAGCCTCTGCTCACGGGAGCTTCACAGAGAGGGTTCAGAAAATGCCCCAAAGGAGACAAAATCTTCCAGAACTTAGACCACTTGATTTCCCTCTTTACTCACAGCAAAAAAGTATAGCAAGTACTAACTACGTCACAGACCTGCAAGAAGATACTCTACTGACTAATCCTACTAATATTACTAAAATAAGATTTCAGACTTTAATCATCTGGATTTAGAATTTTGCCCTTCAGACAAGCAGAATGGTAGACTTCCCTAGTGGGAAGATTTGGAGAGATAAATTTAATATTACTTCTTTTGCAAAGGTGTAGCTCTATTCTGTGTCTTTGTTTCTGGTTACCCCAAAGAAGCTGTTTTGAGAAATCTTATAAATACTTATAATTATGTTTGGTGATCTGGTTTAAGGTAATTCAATTCTAGCTCCTTTAGGAGACCCAGACAGTGAAGAATTTTGCTGTGAGGGGAAGAATTTTCCATTGCCCAATGTCATGAAACGTAGCACGCCTTGGGAGATTTTTAGTCGATTCAGGAGACTTACTGTAGGAAATAGAGTTCTGTAGCCTGCCCATTAAGTAGATTTCAGGCCAATTTCTGGGGCAATTAATGAATTTGGGTCTAATGAACTTCAACCTTATTCCTCTAATGAGAAATATGTTTCTTGTGACTTAGTGTAGTTATTTACTTCTCTAGTTTAGCTTACATTTTATTGTTCTAGAGAGTAGGCTGGACATAAAGGTTCATTTGGGCAATCAATATATGCCATTGGGGAGAACAGTATGCCCATAAAGTCAAGGCTTTCATAACATCTTAAGTGTTGGGGTTGGAAATTTTCTTCAACCACTGTTCTCAACTCTTAACTCATTGGGAAATTGTGGTCTCTATAAGTTCAAGCAATTAGTGGCAATTCCAGGGCTAGAGAAGTCGTGTTTACCGTGGTTAATGCTTTGGCTCTAAAGTCCGCTGGCCTGGGTGTGAATCCTGCCCCTGCCACTTAGCAATGGTGTGACCATGTGCAAGTTTTACATCATCTCTTTGATTTTCAGTTTCCCTGTCTGAAAATCATAGTACATAATAAACAGCGAGCTCTCGTAAATATTAAATAAGTGAATGTAAGTTCGGTGCCTGGCACATAGCAAATACTCAATAAACTATATTAGAAGTAGAATTCTAATGTCTTCTGCCTCTCGGTTGAAAGCTTTATGGTTGTACCACATTGTGTCTCCTGACATCCCTTAAGTAAAGTAAAATACTTAAATTAAGTAAAATACTTAATATCATTATTTCTCACTATAATTGATTAAATATTTTAGAAAAGAACATGTATTTAACAAGTATCATTTTAACTACTTTTTCCATGTGAGAGATGGCCATGTAATAAATGAAGAACTTAGAATGAAATGAAAAATCAAATGATGTATGTCTGAATATTCAGGTAGTACGTTATATAATAAATTACTTTTTAATACAGTCACAATTCTTAATGTGCATAAAAATTGACCACTTTAGTTTGCTAAATTAGATAAATTGAATCCAACTAACCAATACAAACTTATTACAAATGCACATCTGGAATGTGAAGCTGTTACTGGAAGCTCACTGGAACTGAAATTTCCAGTAAAGGGAACCTTGATTTTTCAATAAAAGAGAACATAGCTATTCTGAGTCTATGTAGATGATATGGATTTAGCAATGATTTGTTCTTCAATTATAATCACTTACTGCCTTTTAAAGAGAGATTCATGTTTTTGTAACTCTCTATAAAGTCATACTGCTATAGCAACAGTGGTTAATCTTGGATATATGATTCTGTCCACCAGATAAACTGTTAGTGTCAGCTCTATGTATTAAGCCTTGTGTAGTCTATTAAGCTCTATTTCTATCCTTATTAGGCATATGTGGCAGAAAATTTATGCTGCCTACTCCACTGTCATTCCCACAACTCTGTTTCTTGCTTGCAAAACCCTCATTTTCTAAGTAGTGGATATCTTTGTGTTTTAGGAGAAGTTGTGATTTTTTTCAGCCTTGAGATGAGGTGAATCTTGTATAGAATCTTATATAGGTGAATCTTTAGGTGTGAAGCCTAAATCAAGCATTTTCTTTTTTTTTTTTTTTAAGATTTATTTATTTTTTATACAAGAGCTGGGGTACAGATGAGAGGTGCAGGAGGGTGAGAGGATTCACCAGAGGGAGGGGAGAGCAGAACAGGCAGAAGACTGAAATACACTGCTGAGGGGAGCAGCAGGTGAGACAGGAGAGGTCTGCCACATGTGGGAATATCCCGGCCAGCCGGGAATAGAACCCTCACTGCAGAGGCTGCGTACAGCTTCACAGCGCTTTGCTCAACCTGCTGCGCCACCGGGGAGGCCCTAAACATTTTCAATTTTATTATTTTTACAATTGAGAGATTGATTTAGACATGGATATGTAACACAATTTTGACCAATGAAAACTGAGGGGAAGAGTTTTGGGAAGGGGTTACTTCTTAGTAAAATTTGCATATAGAAGAAAGCACATTTACCTTTGATAGTTGTATTTTTATATGGTGCCTGAAATTACAGAAGCCAGTTTAGGACCTAGAGGATTTCAGCCTCGGAATAAATCATATGCTTATGTTGGCAGAGTTGACAGACAGAAAGGACCTGTGTTCTTCCTGATATCAGTGAAATACCAAGTGAACTCACCCTGCAGTCATTCTACCTCTGGACATTTTGTTTTATGATATAATAAAAATCATTATCTAAGTCCATTTTACTCAGTCTTCTATTTTCAACAGAAATATGCTGATATATTTTAAAATAATGTAATTATAATTCTATTTCTTTTTTTAGTTGCCAGAATAAACTGAAGTCTGAAAATTGTGCACTTGGACCTGGCATAGTACTGACCTCTTTTGTCATGGTTTCACCTGCCAATGCTCACTATCTTGATAATTGTAAGTATTTAAGCTTATGTTAACTAGTGATGTTTCTTTATACCTGAGTTAATTTTTTGGATATAATCATGTAAATAATAAATTACACAATTTATCCCAGAAGATCTTATTTTTGTTAAGATCTTATTTCCCCCCTTTAAATTCTCTGGGTCCCATCATTCTGGAGCAAAGTACACTTAAAGATGCTAACCTGAATGGGGTATAACCTCAGTCAGGACAAGGTATGTTTTAGACCTTTTATTATATCAGCACAGCCACCTTCTTTGAGATGACATACTCTTTTCCTAAGAAACATGCTTAATTTAGACATCTTAAAATTAACTTTCCTCTTTTGTAAGTCATGAACGCAGAATCTTGCAATAGCTGCTGTAGATTAAGAAGACTGAACATATGTGCACTGGGATTACTATTGTGATAAATGAAACAAGAATTAATTTGATATATATTTCAAGATACATTTTTCTGCTGGGTGATTATTAGACAAAGGTGTTAATTGATTCATGTAAATCACTAAGTTACAGTTTATGGGAACCTTTTAAAATAAATGCAATTGGATAATGCATTTATTGTGACCATCTTGAGAAAATCTTCCTAGATTAATTTCACTCCTTTTCATTTTGGCTACCATCCCTTTAAATGTCATTACTGTGGATAGTTAGTGACAGAATACTATCCCCCTTTGCTATGTGAGTAACTCTTTGGTGAATGTTGTGGTTTCATGAAGAGACTTTTTATTATACTGATTAGGGACGAAACCAAACCATGAATGCAGATCACCTCTCAGTTAATGTTGACACTGTGCGGTCAGGTAATTCTACTGGTCATCTAGACAAAGCAGAGTAGAAGTAGACTGGACATATGGGGGATTCTAAGAAAACTTTAGAAAAGTCCCCTTGACATGGCCTTATAGTGATTTCTTCTTTTGGTAATAAATAGACTAATATACAGTGGTCATTGTCCTTAATCAAAGAACAAAATTGATATGCCCTTTTCTAGTGGACAGGCTACTGTGTATCTACAGTAAGGAGGAAAATAAGAATACCCACATAAAGTTGAAGACTTAGTTCCTTAAAGCCTGTTCATTTAGAACAACTGCCTACTAGCACTTATTCAGCAAGTATGTTTGTAAGAGACACTGGGAAGATACTTGTTCTTACCTGTTCCATATAAGGTAAAACAAAGGTGTGACTGGATGTCACCATGAATTTTCTATCAACAATTCTGCCTAGAAGTAAGTGAAACCTTTTCTAGGACATTGTCTAATTGCTGGGGAACCTCTACTGCCAATTCAGAAACTTACCTGCAAGGGTGAAACTTCTTTCTGCTCTTTGCTTCACTCCCTTATTGAGTCATGCCAGATTTGGGTGATAAATTCTCACCTTTAGGCAGATTTTTGGGAGCAGTATGAAAAGTGTTGAGATATTGCATTTGCTAGGAAGCATAAAGTATGTGAAGTCCTTTTGTGAGTCTCTCTATTTTCTGGCATCCTGAAATGTCCTTCCTAAAATGATAGAAAGAATTAAAGTACAGTTTATGCTGGAGAGGAGAGGCATCCCTAATTTTGGAGAAATCTCGGGTAGGTCTTAAAATTCTCTTTAATGGCATCTATGAGACCTACAAACACAGGTAAGTATTGAATTATTAGCTCCTTTGAGGGAGAAGCATGTGAATATTGTGGGGACCAAGTGGTTTATGTAGCTGTTGTGTTGGGCATTGACTGCTTTTATGCATCATACACAAAGTGAAATATTAGAGTCTTCTTGAAAATTTTAGTATATCTAATTTTATTAAGGAGTGCCAAGAAAAGTGTGTGTGTGTGTGTGTGTGTGTGTGTGTGTGTGTAAAATTTCAGGGCAGAAGTGTGGTCACTTGATCAGCCTCAGCCCCTCTATCCTCCAGGAGAAGCTCCTTCAAGTGCTGAAAGCTTCTAAGTTCTGTGTTTCACTTTCATAAAGTAGGTACAATTCCAAGATAGTGACACACATGGCCTCATCTAATTATATAATAGATCACATTCATTTTCACATTTCAGAGTATTCGTGCATGTTTTCCAAGTGTTTTTATCCAGTTTCTACCATTACTGTAATCCCTTTGCATGAACAGATCTTCTGTGTTCTAATTCCTTTGCAGTATTGCACATGACACAAACTGCAAACTGCAGGGATTCAGTAAATCCTGATAACTTTCTAGTTTTAACTAGCAGATAAGACAGTTCTTTAAAGGTTACAAAAAACTTTGGCAATTAGCAGCAGTAGCAGTTGTCTTGGTAGCATTCTCCATAGGATTTCCACTTCTTAAAGAAGGTAACTACCAACATAATTTAAGCACTTTATCTACTGTCACTATCTAATCTATTAAGCACAGAATTGTACAATATACAATACACTTTCTTTTTATACTTCCATGTGGACCATACCTTTTTTCCAACTTTTGTTTTTCAGCATCATTTCATTGTTAGTTCAAGTGACAGTTTTCCTGTTCTGTCAAGTAATGTATAGGAGGGAGGCTTTGTGTGCCAAATTCTGTTTCCCCATAGTTCATCTGATTCATTATTTGCCTTATATTCTTAGATATGCACACCTGACCCACAATTAGCATGTAATGACAGCCATGAGGCCTAAACCTCAGAGGTATGTAGGAACCCAAGCCTATAACTGTAGAAAGAAACACACACACCAAAATAGATCTGCCTTGGTTAATGGTGATCACAGATGGAAGTATTTTTTCCCCCTGTGGACATTCTGGGATTTTAGAACTGATGCTATAAATCAATCTGTCCTAAAACAGAAACAGTTGCAAATATGTAATATAGAGTATGAGTGGAATAGAAAACAAACCTTTAACTAAGCCTGATATTTTTTTGAAGTTGGAAAATGTTGTCAGCCTGTTTCTGATGTAATTGAAAATGTTTAGAAGCTTTCCTGAAGAATTGATTAATAAATCAAAAAAGGCAATTTCGAGTCTAATTTTGTTTGTTTACTGTGTAATACAGGATTCTTGGCTTTGAAATTCTGCCATGCAGGGTGAGAAATGACTGTCAGTGTGAAACAAAGTAGTCTATTGAAAGGAACATTGTGTCTAATAGGGAACAGCTGATACTAGCTGAATGCTATGTGGAAATACAATATCTTAGTCAGTCTGATTACTTTCTGTAGGCAAAGGAGAGTCCAGATTTGAGGAGGTAGGTATTTGTCTTTTGTTCTATCTACCTGTTGGTGCAAGAACCCCAAAAGTAGGAAGTGGTGAGGAGGCACTCCAGTCCAGGCTGGAGGAACAGGTAGTCTGTTCCTGTACATTGATAATCTGAGTAAACTGGAGCATCCCCACAAAGGTATGGTGATGTCATGAGGAAAGGGGTATATGGTTCTTGTGAGGGGCTGGAATGTCTTTCTGTGCTCCAAGAAGCTTTTCCAAGGATTTCTTGATTTTCTAAATCCTAATGAGTTGAAATTGATAGTTGTATTTTATACTCAGCTTTTGGAGAAAGGCTACGGTTCAAGAAAATTTGCTGTGCTGACAAGATGATGAACACTTACCTAGAGTTTTTGCCTATCTGGTTGAAACATGAGTATACAAAGAGAGGGAAAATGCCTGTCCTAGAGTGATTTTTTTAGGGAAGCCTTCATTTCAAATTTTTTTCCCATTATTTCAATCATTGACATCTCCCAGAAATTATATTTTGGTGACTACTGCTAGACTGTCTTTCATACCCAGACACAAATTAGTCTTTTTTAGGATCACCGCAGGTCTTGGCTTGGGGCCCAAAAAATAAAGTCACTGTATGTAAATGGAGGATGGACTGAAAAAAAAATACACAAAATCAGACTAATTTCCCACCCCATTTGGGTATATATATTTTAAAAGATTTATTTATTTATGCATACAAGAGCTGGGGTACAGGCCAGAGATGCGGAGGTTGAGAGGATTCACCAGAGATAGAGTGGGAACAGAACAGGCAGATTGACCAAAGTACAATTGCTGAGGAGAGCAGTGGGCGAGTTAGGAGAGGTCTGCTGTACCATGTGGGTAGCTCCCTGGCAGGCTGGGGATCAAACTCGTGCAGCAGAGGCTGCGGATTGCTTCATAGTGCAGTGCTTAACCCCTTGCACCACCAGGGAGGCCCCTCATTTGGGTATATACTTAGATATCTGTGTCAGATTGTCATGCAGTCTTTTTTTTTAATATTTTATTTTATATAATTCTTACATCATTTTTCATCTTTGTACAATGTATGCATTTTCATTTTGGTTATATTCCCCTACAATTGCACCCCCTCCCTTATTTTGACTCTAGTTCTTCCTCTCCCCACCCCTCCGTAATCCTCCTCCCATTGTGTCTCTGGTTTACAGTTGCTTGTTGATTTTGATTATTACTTTGCATTGATTAGTCTTTTTCCTGGTCCCTTATTTAGGTTTTCTAAATTCCTGCTATGAGTGAGACCATCCGGTATTTTTCTTTTTCTTTCTGGCTTATTTCACTGAGCATGATCCCTTCCAGCTCCATCCATGTTGCTGCAAACTACATGTCATGCAGTCTTTTCTTGAGTATCTCCCCAGAGAGAGTGGAAGCTCATAGCTAAAAGGCATCTACTTACTAATAAGCTTCATATCTTTAACCAAAACTGTTTCTTATAGTCTCACTTATCAGGAACAACAAAGATGATCCCTTGTTTTGATGTGGAGGTCCTTCAGTTATGGAGATAATTATTCCCCCTTCCCCTGCAAGACTCTCTCTCCAGGCCAAGTTTCACCAAGCCCTTTAATCATTTTGCTTATAATAAGACTTCTACCATTCCATGGGCCTTAATACTCTACTTTGGCTGTGTTTTTTTCTAGTCTAGTTTCTGTAGAATGAAGCTGAATATCCTCTCTTTGTTTTAAGAAATCTCTGATAATGCAGTTTAACATGTTTTACTTCATTTTACTGCTTTATCTTAATGTTGGTTCCTACCTAACTTGAGATTAATTGACATCTCTTGGTCTAGTTCAAATAAATAGCTACTCCCTCCCTTCTCCATGTACCTGTGCATTTGAGTCTTAAAATTAGAAGTGGGACTTTACCTTTGTAAATTATGTTTTTTGAATTCTGACCTGTCATCAAATCTTGCGAACTTATAAAATCTTGATTTTTTTCATCTAAGGTGCTGGTTTTTCTGTGAGTTGCAAATTTTTTTTTAAGATTTATTTATTTTTATACAAGAACCAGAGTACAGGCCAGATGTAGGGGAGGGTGAGAGGAGAGACAGAAGAGAGGAGAACACAACAGGCTGACTGAAGAAATACACTGCTGTGGGGAGCAGCAGGTGAGAAAGGAGAGGTCTGCTTTGCCATGTGAGATTCTTGCCGGCCATCCGGGATAGAACCCTCGCTGCAGAGGCTGTGGACAGCTTCACAGTGCAGCACTCAACCGCCTGCGCCACCAGGGAGGCCCTGTGAGTTGCAAATTTAAGTAGGGTTTCCAGGTTTTATAAGTGTTATCATAGTATTGTGAAAAAAGGCATGCACTTTGCAGTGAGCAGATCTTGGTTTTTAATCCCACCTTTGTGCACTAACAGTCTGATTTTGGAATGATTTTTAACTTCCCAAGTCCAGCTTGCTCATAAGAACACCAAAATGATAATAATTTCTACCTCTTAGGTTTGTTGTGAACATTTACAATAATATAAGTGCCTATCACAAAACACATGATGGTGATGGTATAATAATAATAAGAATGAGAATAAGAATAATAAGTTATTTTATTGATGTGTTACCAGAATCAAATTCTCTTATTTCCTTTTTGCATCAGAGTTACTATTTTGGATAAAACCAAGAACAGAACCATGTAGCCTCTAGAGACCATTCTCCAGTTTAACATCTGCTACTTAGACAAATATTATTGAGCAATATTTATTGAACGTAATTATGTTTAAGTATTAGTCTAGTGATTAGGATTATAGTGTTAAAAAAAAAAGATTGCAAAGTTCCTGCCCTCTTGGAGCTGACTCTCAAAGGGGCAGGTCTACCAAATTATGTAGGGATATCATTCACATAGAATTTTTTGGCTCTGCAAGAGGAGTAGACAGACAGACAAAATACACATACATATACACCTCATAGTGTTTATGATACAATGTTAGATAGTGGTAAGAGCTAGAAAATATGATATACTATGATATGAGGTAATGACAAGAACTATGTAGAATGTTAAAATAAGTTACTCAGTATGATAGAGGGCAAATGCTATCTTTTGTCAGATGGTTAGGAAAGACCTCTTTAAGGGGACAACACTGAGGAGAAACCAGAGGGTAGAGAAACCATTCTAGGTAACTCTGAAGTGAAAGGTGCTAGTAAAAAAATATTGATTCATGAATTCAAGCATTTTTGGTGTGAATGGTCAACAAAGCATTTCCCATTGGGTCCCCAAGAATATGAAGAAACTGTAAGTATGCTTGTCCTATTTAATATAAACCACAGATGAAAAAAAAATAAAGCCACAGATTGATCTGAGCTTATTTGGGGGCTTTGGAGGAGATACCAGATTTGTATTAATTTGTACACATGAGGGGTTTTGTCTTCTTGGTGTTTCTCTGTGAACAAATGTGTAACTTCACAGAATAGAAAGCAAAGGAGGTCCCATCAACCAGCCAGATCATCTGAAACAACTCTGGCGACCCACAGAGTGATAGGAGCCTTAACAAGGTTGCTCTCACATCACTCACTGTGATATGACACCCCCACTTTCACTATTCCTTAAACCTACAACAAAGAGCATCTCTTGTGATCACCACTTCTTTTCTAAGTGCTCACAAATAATCTGTCTAATCTTTTTAGAATATTACTGTTTCAAAGGCAAGCTTGTGGATCTATAGATTATGGAATATTCTTTTGGCCCCATGTTTAAAAATTGGAATACTATTTTTCTAGTTCCATTGCCCTAGTACCTTTTCTATTCTCTATGATCCCTTGAAGATTGCTGACAGTGACTCTTAGATTACATCTGCTAAGTCTCCCCATTCTCTGAGATGTAATTTGTTTAGGCCTGGAGACTTGAACTCATTTTAAACAGCAGGATGGTCTTCTGCTATCACCTTGCTTATCTCATACTTCAATTCCTTCTAAACTACATTTATTTAACCCTCTTGAGTTGAAAGATCATTCTCCTTGATAAAGAAGATGGAAATACAACAGAAGTTGAGATATATGACTCTCTTTGTTGTTTGTTAATGTTATATCATCTGCTCCAAGCAGTGAATGTGTTTTTTTGGTTCATCTTTCTACTCTGATTGAAACTGATAAGGGGAGTGTGTATGTGTGTGTGTGTGTGTGTGTGTGTTTCTGAGTTTGTGGATGAAAGGCTTAGGCATATTTCATATAAGCATATTTCACTTTGACACATTAAGGGATTAAATTTCCTCTTGTTCTTTCAGTTCAGTCCTTTCATGTACATTTTCTCTTGTTTTAGCATGCAGTTATGAGTGAGGGCTCTGGAATCACATTGTCTGTGGGGCAAATCCTTTCTATTCTACTTCCTATAGCAATGAGATAGGTTAGTTAACTTCTGTGAATGTGAGTTGTCTCCAACCTATAAAATTGGGATAATAATGCTTACCTCCTAGGATTTAAAGGTAAATGATTTAATAAACAGACTGGCTTTAGAATAGTGTGGAACTTAATTAAGTACTCATCATCACTACCACCATCCTCATTTCTAATATATTCCTCTCATCTTTCACATATATTTTTAAAATTCTGACCTCATCGGAGAGATTTCTGGTCAGCCACAGTTTGTCTTGTGGTGAGGTCACATTCAATCCAATCCTTTGTATCTTCTATCTCTGTGTATCCAGTTCCAAACAGTGAGAAGTGAAATAAATAATGATGATTTGAGGTTCTCAAAGACCATGCATCGTCAAAGAACAATTAAATTACATTTAGTGTGCTTGTGGCAGTAGCAAAATAAATGGATGCATTTTGAAAAAGATTCTCATGTGAGTCTGGTCTGAAAGTTTTAAAAGGCCTTTCATTTTTTTTTAATTAGTTAATTTTTAATTGTGATAATTTTAAGGTTCTCTCCATCAGGTATCACCACTGTAAGGTACCACCACCAAATCACCCATTGTTCACCATAGTCCATTGTACTAACTTTCCTCTTGGTTGCCTCCCCTGTCCTTTTATATGCTTCAGTTCTTTAGTCAGTTTTCAAGGGTTAGCATTTAAGGTTGTCTTCTCTGGTTATTGATTTGATTTCTTTATATTCCACTTATTACTGGCACCATCTGGCATTTATGTTTCTCCTCTTTTTAAAAGGTTTATTAATTTATTTATGCATACAAGAACCAGGGTATAACAGGGTGTGAGGGATTCGCCAGAGAGAGTGGGGAGCAGAAGGCAGATCTACTGAAATATACTGCTGAGGGGAACAGCAGGTGAGGCAGTTATGCCTCATGGTCTGCTATGCCATGTGGGTTAGCTCTCTGGCTGGCTGGGGATCAAACTTGTGCTACAGTAGCTGTCCATAGCTTGATAGTGCTGTTTTTAACCCCTGTGTCACCAGGCCCTATCTTTCTCCTTCTGACTTCATTTAGCATTATCTCTTCCAATTCCATCCATATTGCTGCAAATGACATGAGTTTATCTTTTTTTTTAAATTTCTGAGTTGTATTTCATTGCAGATATGTACCAAATTTTCATAATCTATTCCTCTGCTTTGAGACATTTAGGCTCTGTCCATGCTGCAATGGACATGGGAAACAATGCTGCAATGAACATGGGAGTGCAGGTTTCCCTCCAAATTATATTTTTGTGTTTTTCAGGTAGATACCAAGGAGTGGAATTGCTGGTTCATGTGGCAGATCCATTTGAATCTTTTGAGGAACTTCCATAGTGTTTTCCATAAGGGTCGGGCTAGCTTACATTTCCACCAAGAGTATAGGAGGGGTCCTTTTTCTCCACATCCTTAGCAGCCTTTATTGTTTCTCATTCTTTTGATAAGGGCCAGTCTCACAGCTATACGATGATATCTCATTGTGGCTTTGATTTGCATTTCTCTGACGGTAAGTGATGATGAACATTTTTTTCATGTGTCTGTTGGCCATTTGTATATCTTCTTTGGAGAAGTGCCTATTTAGTTTTTCTGCCCATTTTTTAATTGGGTTGTTTTCTTTTTGTAGAGGTGTCTGAATTCTTTTTAAATTTTTGATATCAGCCCTAGTCAGATGTATGATGTGCAAATATTTCTTCCCATTTAGTGAGTTGTCTTTTCGTTTTGATTACAGTTACTTCTGCTGTGCAGAAACTTTTTAGTTTTGTGTAGTACCATTTATTTAACTTCTTTGTTTTCCTTGCTGGTGGAGATGAATCCACAAAGTTGTTCCTGAAGCATATGTCATGGAGTAGGACTTTTTTCTGAATCAGGGTATTCAATGAGAATCCAACTAACAAGTACACCCATTTCCAAACTCTAGTTTGAATGCTTAACTTGAAAGTTTAGACTCTTTGTTAAATAAAATTTTATTGGTTTATCATTGTTTTACAACACTATATAAATTTGGGGGGTACAGCTCTGTATGTGCTAGTTCCATTCCCACCTTCTACTCATTCCCCAGCCCCTTCCCTCTCCCAGTCCTCTGCCCCTCCCCCTTTCCTTCTGGTAACCACCATATTTTTCAGAGTCTAGAAGTTATTTTTTTCCTTCTTGTTATTTCATTTGCTTTGATTGTTTATATTCCATCTATGAGAGAAACCATCTGGTAATTATCTTTTGCTTTCTGATGTATTTTGCTTTGTATAATCACCTCAGGTTGCATCCACATTGTGTCAAAAAGGAAGATATTATTTTTTCATAGCTGGGTAGTATTCCATTGAGTGTATATGTATATACATTGTCTACCTATCATCTGTCTATCTGTCTGTCTGTCTATCTATCTATCTATCTATCTATCTATCTATCTATCTAACAACTTCTTTATTCAGTCATTCGTTTATGGGCATTTAGATTGTTTCCATGTTTTGGCTATTGTGAATAATGATGCTATGAATGCAGGAGTGCTGGTATCATTTCAGATTGGTATTTTCATATTTTTTGGGTAAATATCTAGGAATGATCTTGCTAGGTTATATGGTATCTCTATTTTTAATTTTTTAAATTTTATATATTTTTTACATCATTTTTCATTTTTGCACAATGTATGCATTTTCATCTTGGTTATAGTCCCTATACAATTCTCACCCCCCTTGTTTGATCCTACTCCCTTTCCCCCCACCTCCCCATAGTGTGTCTCTGGTTTATAGTTGCTTATTGATTTTTATTTTTAAAGGAATCTCCATACCATGGGGATGAAATCAGTTTGCTTTTCCACCAACAGTGAAGGAGGTTCCTTTTTGACTGGACCCTTGCCTACACATTTCCATTCTTTTTGATTTAGTTCATCCTTACAAGGGGAGGTTTTGCCGTTTTGATTTTTATATCCCTCATAATAAGTGAAGATAAGCTTTTTTGCATGTGTTAGTTGGTCATCTATAAATTAAAGGCTTAGTTTAAATGCTAAAGGTAAACTTATCTTGGTCCCAGATGAGTCTAAGCAAATCTATAATACCTCATGGGAATCTTAAAATAAGATACATGATAGTATGAAGAGGTAAAATTGCAATCACCAAAGGAAAATCTGAGCCTCTCCTATCTTTGGACCATATTAGGAAGCTTTGATGGAATTTGACTGGTTGCTGTATTGAGGCACTCACCGTCTGCCCTTGCTTATATTTTTATGATGGATTTTCTTTGGTCTAAAAATCTTTGCATCCCTAGACTTCTCTAACTGGAGAAAGAACTGAACCTCCTTAGCTCAGACTTTTCTTTCTTCTTTGGTGTCCTCCTTTCTACAAGATACTGACACATATTAGAAACAAACAAGCATCAGCTGCCTGCAAGGGGAGAGTCCTTAAGTAGTGTGCTAGTGCCTGCAACGGCTACATAACTTTGTCTAATTTAGACTCAGTATTAGCAAGCCCATTGTGCCCAAATCTCAAGTCAGGTTATAAGTTTCATCAGTAATAATAATAAAACTGATGTTTTGGTTTGTAGTACTGTTTCCTATATCTTATTTCTCAATGGATTGTTAGCATGAAAAGGGAGAGGGGAATATTATTTATTGATCTTCTCTTACCTCAAATGATACAAACAATAAGAGTGAAGGTAATTCCTTTTTTCACATGTAACCAAGATGTGAACCAAGACAGTCTTTAGACTACTTGTGCAAAAGTGATCTGATTGGGCCTCCCCTGGTGGTGCAGGCAGCTGAGCGCCATGCTGTGAAGCTGTCTGCACCCTTTGCAGTGCCGGTTCGTTCCCTGCCGGCGGGTGAGGGTCCCACATGACGTGGCGTACCTCTCCTGTCACGCCCGCTGCTCCCCTCAGCAGTGTGTTTCGTCAGTCTGCCTGTTCTGTTCCCCACTCTGTCTCTGGTGCATCCTTCCACCCTCCCGCGCATCTGGCCTGTCCCCTGGTTCTTTTATAAATAAATGTTTTCAAAAAAATGATCTGATTGACTCCTTCCCCACAAGAAAACCTATCCTTATTTCTGCCTTTCATCAGATCAAACAAACCTATCTAGAAATCCAGAATGGAAAAGGAGCTATTGTAAGTACCTAGGCAGAGGAAATGCTAGAGTAAACTGCATAGAAAATACATTGAGGATCATTCAGGGTAGGAGGCTATGTTTTTGTTAGTTTAGGAATAGGAGGTAGAGGATTTTCACTGTCTGGGGAAAAGGAGAGTTTGAGCAGGATCAAGAGCAGAGGTCATGTAGATACACAGAAACTGAGACAGGAACTTTCTTAAAAGTGCTGTTTGCATAACAACCCATGTGATGCCTAGATACATTTTTATTCCCCCTCTTAACAAGTGCACACCAAACTTAAATTCTTGTCAAACTAGAAAGAGTTAGACTGGAGGGTGGAAAGAAAGTAGAGGGTGGTCTGGATGTGCATGCAGGAGATGGAATATGGATGTGAAGAACTCAAGAATAGGGCTAGATTTAAAAGCTGGATAATGATCACAATTCAAACAGATTGACCAGAAGAGAGGATCCTGAAAGTCCCAAGAATGGGTGGAAATGAGCAAAGTTGATATTAGAGTTTGCAAGGTGAAGAACCAAGGAGAACTCTGGTCAACCACAAAGTTAATGCCTGCAGATATCTAGTATTCTTTAGGATTCAGCGAGGAGATTGTTTTCCGAGAGGCAAGTTATCAGAGCTAAATTTAACCCCAAAATTTGTGCCAAATTTATTAGTTAATTGTTATGTGCTTATCACTGTGCTGGGTACTAGGGAAGGAATGGTGGGCCAACATGACCTAACTCTTGCCCTCGGGTATCTTATAATCCAGTGAGAGGTAGAGCTATTTAGAAAGAAAAATTTGGAAATGCTAAGTGGTATAGGTGCCAACTATATAGATAACACAGAGGCTATACTTGACCCACCAGGTGGGAGAAAGGAAAGTGAAATCTTTCAGTAAACTGGGACCTGAAGGGCAAGTTGGAATTTGGCAATCAGGGAAGACATTCCAGGCAGAGTAGGTAGGATGCAGCCAAGTCTGTAGAATAGCCAAAAAAGACCTTCGGAGCTAGGCCATTCAGAAACCTGCAAGTTGGTCAGTACTACACTCCAGGTACTTTTTACAGGTAGTCACCTGAAGTTTGAGTCTGCAGAAAAAATGAAAATTAGTATTGGCAAGACCATCAGGTAAAAGATGTCCTTTGGTATTTGTTCCTTGGGGTGTAAGGTATGAAGCAATAAAAAGTGGCATTGAGGGGGTCCCCTGACAAGTGGATTAGGTCTTGTGAGTTTCTCTGGATACTGAAGCAATAAGCAGAGATGCAGCATGCCACTAAGTCTAGAAGAAAAGAGTACGACCACATAGCAAAGTAAGCCTTGTGCATGACCAGGAAAGAAAAAAAAGACAATTTAAGTTTTATATGTTACATTTTAATAATAGTCATTTGTAACTACATAATGAAATTTGTGAACAAAAGTTCATTTCCAGAAGAATAATCTCTAACTGATATGCAATGCCTCAGTAGGATTTGGCCCGGTTTTAATTTTAGTTTGAATATATAATGTAAGATAGTAGGCCGGGTGAGATAAAGGGAAATCTCTGTACTTTCATCTCTCCATGATGGAAATAATAACTACTTTATTTCAAAACAACTTTCCAATTAGTTTCTGTGAAATATTATTATCCCCTTTTCCCAGATACTGTAGCTCATTTTGAAACTTAATTTTGATAATATATAAACATTTCTGAAACTTCTTTATAGGAATGACAGTTATATTTGGAGGGAGGAATGCTGTTGGGCCATAACTACATTATTTGAGACTGTTCCAAATAACAATAAAAATAATGAAAGAGAATTATTCAAAGTGTAATCTTGTTTTATGGCTATCCATGACCTGGTGTGGACTTATCTTTACCCTGGAGTGTACATCAAAGCTACTTCCTTTAAAGTTGTTCAATGAACTGTTTTTTTTTTTTTTTTTGTCTTGAAGAAAACTAGTTATACTTTACTTAAGGTTAGATATTGTCTTGCCCCAATTGAAAGAGATGATACTATTCAGGTAATTAATGTTCTCATTCAATAAGCATAATAGAACACCAACTGTGTGCCAGACACTGGGCAAGAAGCTCTGTCTTATGTAGTGAACTAGGTAGGTGTGAGCTTTTTCTTTAAGGGGCTTGCACTCTAGAAAAAGAGGAAGGCATTGTTATGATTTCTCTTTCTTCTTTTTCTCTTTGATACACACACACATGCACACAGAGTCAACATACATTGCAATGGAAATAAGAGGTGTACAGTGATTTGAGAACACATTGAATAGAAGGATTTGGGCTGGTCAGATTGGACAGGGAGAGATTTTGATGTTATTCTCTTGAGGCAGGGTACAGATTAGTTAGGATACCGGTTAAACTACTTTTAACACAGATGTTAAATTGCCATGACTTCAGAGAATGCCAGTTACGTTCTCTTTCATTTGACAGTACAGGGGTGAACAGTTCAAAGTTGGTGGGAAGCTCTGCTACCCTCAGCACCTGACTTCCAAAGTTACTCCAGTGGTCACCATTTCCAGCCAGCAGAAGGCAAGAAGGCATCAGTTTTAAAGGGTTGACCTGGAAGCTGTACACATCATTGTGCCTCATGTTGCTCTGGTCATAATGTAGTTCTGTGGCCACATCTAACTGCAAGGTATGCGGGAGATATTGCCTTGTTCTAGACAGCCTTGCAGGGATTTCTGTTGGTAAAAGGAAGGTGAGAATGGATGCTGGGGGACAGTTAATGGTCTTTGACACAGAAATGAAGGAAGAGTAAAAGTTAATTAGGCTGAAGTGAGGGAAGATACTGCAGGTAATGGAGTAACACAAGTATACATCATCTAACAGGAGAGGATATGGTGATGTTGCTGAAAGTAGGCCACAGTCCTGGCTCATAGAGTTAGGCAGTGCAGAGTAGCTGGGAGAGATGGGGAGGAGCCAGATTAGATTGAGCCTTATAGTTTAGTCTTTGTTATTAGAGCAAAGTTAACTATTGGAGTTTAAAGCAGGAAGAATTATTCATGAAAAATTCTCCTGTTGAGTAGCTTATTTGTCATAGGTTGGAGGGTTGCAATAATAAATACACTTCATCAGATACTGTGCTAGGTGTTGGGAAACAGTAGTAAGCAAGACAGACCCTCTGTCCTTCTGGAGTCTGCATTCTTGTGGAAGGGAAGGAAGAAGCTAAGGAAGATACAAGAGCCATGAGGAGTAGCTTTCTTACTACAGGACAAGAAGGGAATCATTCATAACACTCTGGTTGCAAGTGGGTAGATGGGTGGGGTACTGGTTTTGCTTTCTTTTCAACCTCCATCTCCCTAAATGGAGGAAGACTCCAAGTATATACATATGCAAGGTGTTTATATTTCCCATGAACACTTTAAATTGAGGTAGAATCTCACAATGGAAAATTGAACAGTAGCCATTTTAAAATGTGTAATTCAGTGACATTTAGTCCACTCACAATATTGTGAAGTTCCAAAACATTTCATCACCTCAAAAGGAAACCCCATATCCATTAAGCAGCTACTCTTTGCTTTCTGCTTCCCCTAGAACCTGGCAACCATTAGTTTAATTCTTGTGTCTATTAATGTATATATTCTGGATGTTTCATATAAATGGACTTACACTCCATGTAGCCTTTTGTTACTGGTGTCTTTCATTTAGCATGATGTTTTTGAGATTCATGTTGTAGCATGTATTGGTATGTCATTCCTTTTTATGGCTAAATAATATTTTACTGTTTGGATAGACCACATTTGTTTATCTATTCTTTTGTTGATGGGCATTTGGTTTGTACCACTTTTTAGCCATTGTGAGTAGTTCTGATGTGAGCATTTGTGCCTACTGATTTTTTTTTGCCCAAAGTAAGTTTTTTTACCCTATGGGAAAACAAACAAACTTTAGAATAAACAAAAGACAAGTTGAGTTTTCATGTTCTCACCCAGCTATGCATAAGCAACCCTTTTCACCTGGCCCCAAGTGAATCTGGTTATTGCCCCACCCTACTGAGGGTTTCGCAGGTCTCCCCTATTGTTGGCCCCATTTCTACCCTCCATCTTAGCTCTTCTCTTGGAAACATCTCCATCATCTCTGAAAACACTTTCACATCTCTGCTTTTGCTACCTGTCTTCTTTCTCCTCTCTATCACTAATACTTGGAAACCTTGTCTCCCGTACTGGATTTCTAGACTGCCTTACCTCAAAGTAAATAGTTATCATTTGAGAAAGATTACAACAGAGTGGGGAAATGGAGAAGGATCTATTGGTGTGTAAGAAGGTCATTTGCTTCATTCTTTAGGCTTATTCATTTACTCAATTCTTTCAGCAAAAATTTACTTAGCACCCACTTGTGATAAAGATTCAGACATGGAAAGATGCTTTGGCTCCTTTGGAGCTCACATGTGAGTCAGATATGTAAACAGAGAAGCTATGGAACAATCTGGGCTTTTAATAGAGATATGAAGCCTGGACAGAGTAGGGTACTTGAGAAATTCTCAGGGCATTTTGCAGGAAAGATTACTACACCCATTTCCCCCTATGTATAAATAGTAAAAAGAGTATACATTTTAATTTGTATTTTAAGTTAGGATTTGATCATTATTTATGAATCATTCCAGATAGATAAACTGAGGCACAGATTAATCAGATTCAAGACCTTAATAATAGTGATTTCAGCTGAAAGGTTGGTTCTCTGATGAGTTCTTTATTCCCCAGGTCCCATAAGCTCACTTTTCTACAATTGCAGTATACTGTTCACTCTGTTTTTCTTCCCTCAAAGCAGAAAGGCATACTGGTGATGCTATTTTTCAGATGCAGGAAACAAGGCAGGGGAGTTTACCCAAGGCCACTTATCACTTTTATGGAGGAGCCAGAATCACAACTCCTACCCTTTGAGTTTCCAGGCTGTTGCCTAGCTACCAAACCTCCCTGTCTCTTCCACTGCATGCAGCAGAGCAGCTCTTAATAATCATAATTGATGGTGCTGGTTAAAAGAGAACTCAGAGTGATTTGAGGGGAGTTTGTTTTCACATACCAATGAATTTTACTCTACCTGTGGTCAATAACCTATACCCATTTGTTTTTAGATAGCATCTCTATCTTAGACTACAAAGAAGCTTTCTTATCTCTGTGGATGATTTCTCTTTTTTCTCTTCCTCAACTATTCTTTCTTTGGGAAATCCAGTTGGTGTTTACAGGTATTTCATATTAAAAAACAAAAGATATAATGTATGCCCCAGGACTTCCAAGAGGAAAGTCTCACAAGAGCAATTTTAAGAAAAGGAATGCAATTTAATGAAAGTTAAATAAATTCTTCCAGAAAATAATATTTCTGTTTTTTGAAGTATTAGCCCCATTCATTAACTGATTAATTGTATTAAAAATATTTGAGCACCTGCATTGCAGATAGTGGGGAAAAAAAAGAGAAATGTGTTTATCCCTTCAATTATGATTTATGGTATGTTGACATGAGCCAATATTGTGCTAATACTGGGATTCTATGGTTTCCTCATATTGCGTATAGTCCAGAGGGGTCATGCACTCTGAAATAATCACATAATCATTGTAATTGCAACTTTTATATTAGACTCAAAGGGGAAGTACACAGAGCTGTGTCACTATCATGGCTTTGACATACTTAGGGAAGACTTCCCAGAGGAAGTGATGTTCTCATGACTGAAGGAGGGGAATCAGGTGAAGAGGGAAGGAAAGAGCATTCCAGACCAAGGAGAGAACATTTTCAAAGATGCTATGGTGGGTGAGAACATGTGGAGACCAAGGGCTAAAGGATTAGAGTGATTTGAATGAAGTCACAGAGTGAGAGGCAACTAGTGAGCTTGGTAGAAGCCAGGCCACACATGGTGTCAAGACACCTATAAGGCACCATCTTGTGGCCTTAGTTAGATTCCAGCCAAGGCTAGTGCCACACCAGTTCCCACTGTTTCTGGGAAACATAGGTTTTTATGATCTCATTCCAAGAGTGCCAGGGACTTCTGTGTTCCCCAGGCCTGGGGCCCTTGCAGAAAATCCCACATGTCAGCAACTCAGAAGTGCCAATGAGTTAGCATTCATGGGGCAACTGTCAAGTATTGGCAGATGAAAGTGGCTGTTCTCCCCCTTTGTCTCTGGTATACATTTTGGAGAAGCATACCCCAAGGTCCCGAAGAAGTTCTCTATGGGATTGATTGTGGTTGTTCATAGTGATAGTTAACTAATTCATTCATTTCTTTCTTCCCTAACCCATGACTTCTGCTTCCTGGTGTCACCTTCCAAATATACCTATGTGCACACAAACTTTTGTGTCCTGCCATTTGGGTGGAAGTCAGGCAGAGATACCATAATAAGACATTTTGTCTTTGTCATAAAAACAATGGCAAATGATTATTTTGAACAGGATGGCAACACCAGAACATCAGCACTTTAAAGAGAGCTTTTTGTCTGCTATGTGGGGAATGGTTTGGAAGAAGATAAGGGTGGTAGCGGCAGAGCAGTGCAGAGCTGTATTAGTGCAGCATACATTAAGATTGAATTGGAAACAATAGTGATGGAGAGAAATAGATTTGAGCAATGTTTAGGGCCCCTAGTTGACAGAAGTTGGTGATGAATTTGAGAAGGCAGGGAGGAGGAGTTATTTGAAGTGACTCCTAAGTGTCTGACTTTCTTAGCTGGAGGGATGATGATACTGTTAACTGAGTTGGGGGATGCTGAAAGATCAGAAGTAGGGAATGAATTATTAAAGGTTTTTATGATCCAAGTATAGAAAAACCAATGAAAATTAGTTTAAATTAAAAGAGAATTAGTCACCTAGTGAATATGAAAAAAAAAAAAAAAGGGTGGTTAAACTGGCCTCAGTCATGACTTATTTAGAAGTCAGAAAATGGAGCTAGGATCATTCTCTTAGTTCTACTTCTCTGGACTACCTTTGGTACGGATGAAAGCAGGAGGACCACATAATCTCAGGAAGACTTGGACTATATGCCCATAGTCCAGAGAGACACCCTGGCCAGGGGGATGGGATATGTAGGTTAGTTTAAGTTGATCACTACATATCCCTGGACTTGTGGAGGAGAGTAGGATAAGGATCATGGAGACCAGATTGGCCAACAGGTGAGAGGAATGAAGTCTTTGAAGGAGGATAGGATACTATTGCTGTAAAACATAGGATATGAGTGGCCTCCCTGGTGGCGCAGGTGGTTGAGCGCTGCACTGTGAAGCTGTCCTCATCCTCTGCAATGCGGGTTCGATCCCGGCCGGCTGGTGAGAATCCCACATGGTGAAGCAGACCTCTCCTGTTTCGCTCGCTGCTCCCCTCAGCAGTGTATTTCGTCAGTCTGCCTGTTGTGTTCCCCACTCTGTCTCTGGTGAATCCTCTCATTCTCCCGCACATCTGCCCTGTGCCCTGGTTCTTGTATAAAAATAAATAAATCTTTAAACAAAAACATAGGATATGAATATAAGGAAGTTCTCAATATCAGGGGGCAGTACTTTTGTTTTCTTTTGAATGGGTGAGATGCCCTTAAGACATTCAAGAGGTGATTTGTGCATGGGTTAATCTCAGGGGGAGAAAATATACTGAGGGCCAAGGAACAAGAGATTGAGGGATTCCAACATTGAATTGGAATTCTTTTAGGTGAAGGAGAATTAACCTGAAAATAGAAGGAGTAGCCAGGGAAGTAGGAAAAAATCCAGGGGAACTCACTTTAATAAACAGCAAAATGTGACACATAATAGCTGCTTTCTTAGAACTAATAGTTCAGTAATGAAATGAGTTACAAAAATGATAGTAGTTGAATTGAATAAGAGAACTTCAACCCCAAGTTAAGTGTTGTATTAAGGATTCAAAATCCCAGCACCTTCAGGGGAGCACAAAAAAGAGAATGGCTAGTTGTTCTTGAGGGATAAAGGGCCCAAGTGAGAAGAATTGGAAAGATGAACAAGATTTTGTCAGATGGAGAAGCTCCAGGTCCAAGTTGCACTTACATAAGGGACTCAGGAAGGAATCAGACCTAAGGGAGGCCATCCTAAACTATGAGAACTTTAGGAAGAAGGTAAGAATTGTGGGCCTCCCGGATGGTGCAGCAGTTGAGCTCTGGGTTGCAAAGCTTCCCGCAGCTTCTGCAGTGCCGGTTTGATCCCCGGCTGCTCCCCGGCCACCGGAGGAGGGTCTCACATAGCGTGTAGACCTCTCCTGCCACCTGCTACTCCCCTCAGCAGTGTACTTCAATCCTTCTGCCTGCTCTGCTCCCTGTTCTGGCTCTGGTGAATTCTCTCACCCTCCCGCGCTTCTGACTGTACCCAGTGCTTGTATAAATAAATAAATAAACAAATCTTAAGAAAAAAAAAGAATTGTGTAAGGGTAGATTGGCTAAGGGTAAAATCTGAGGGTATCATACATATAGTTTACATTTATGGATGTATCTTAGGTCTTGATTGTATCATTCCATCACTTCAGAAACCAATTTGACTGGCCTTTGTCCTGGATTGTCTGGTCATTTGACCATTTAACATTATTATTATTATTATTTTGCAGGAGAAAGACAGACTCTAAATCTAAAGATTTTACAAGGAAAATATTGACTAGTTTCTTTCTGTGACTTCCAAAGTAAAGGCAGGAAAAAATATGATTACATTTCAACAAAGCAATTTAAGTTAGACATTAGGGAGAGTTTTCTTACCAGTGACATTTGTTTTACTAGTCTGCATCAGCCTTCCAATTTATAGCCTCAGTCAGACAATGGTAATATTAGTCAAAGAAAGGAGGGCTATACAATAAACAAGCAAACAAACAGAAAAAGAGAAATAAGTAAAATCAGTAAGTTTACTGGGAATAAGGTAGTTGAGGAATTTACATCTGGAGCCATCACCATATTTACAATTAGCTAGGTACATGTTTCTGGAGTTATAATGTAGGGATCTGATTAGCCATAAGAGCTTTCGGATGGGGACAGTTTTCAGGCATTCCTGGCAGAGGTAACTGTGAGAAGCAACCCAATGGTCTTTCAGGGATGTCCTAATTCGTGGAAGCTGTGGCAAGGAAGAATTAAGGTTGTTAAGAATTAAGATTGTTCCAGTCATCTATTTTTGGGCATTTGGGTTGTTTCTAAAGCTTAGGTGTTGTAAATAGTGCTGCTATAAACATAGAGGTGCAGGTGCCCTTTTGAATTAATGTTTCTGTGTCCTTTGGGTAAATACCTAGGAGTGGAGTTGCTGGATCATATGGAAGCTCTATCTTTAGAAGATGTGGTATATATACACAATGGAATATTACTCATCAATCAAAAAAGATAAACTCATGCAATTTGCAGCAACATGTATGGAGCTGAAAGGGATCATGCTCAGCGAAATAAGCCAGAAAGAAAAAAAAAAATACCAGATGGTCTCACTCATAGCAGGAATTTAGAAAACCTAAATAAGGGACCAGGAAAAAGACTAATTGCAATAAAGTAAAAATCAAAATCAACAAGCAACTATAGACCAGAGACATACTACAGTGGGGGCAGGGGGAGAAGAGGGATTAGGGTCAGAATAAGGGGGGAGGTGGGAATTATATGGGGAATATAACCAAAATGAAAATGGATACATTGTGCAAAAATGAAAAATGGTGTAAGAATTATATAAAATAAAATAATTTATAAAAAATTAAAAAAAGATTAAGATTGTTAATCTGCTCACTTTAAGATAGTGGTATCCTGGTGGACCTAATTTTAAATCATAAAGGTTCTTTAAAATTAACAAGAGGCAGAAGGAAAGTCAGAGGATATGAGGAACCTATGCTGCTGGTTTTGCAGATGGAAGAAGAGGGCATGGTCCAAGGAGTATAGGCTCCTCTCAAAGCTAGAACAGATAAGGAAGGAGATTCTCTCACTAGAGTCTCCAGAAATCAAGGCTGCAGATCTGCTGACACCTTGACTGAAACCCTGACCCATTTTGAACTACTGACCCATTTTGTACTTCTGACCTACAGAGTTATAAGATAATAAATTTGTGCTGGTAAGCCAAATAAGTTTGTAGTGATGTTAAGGCAGTCATGGAAAACTAAACAGGGCCTAAGATAGTCTGATGAATGGTAGACATAGAAGTGGTTTGCTTCTGGGATAGACAGACATCAGGTGGAAGTATGGGGAAGCAATAGGCTCAAGATGTTATCCACTTCCTTTTTTCCAAAGCTTTTTATTTTGAGATAATTTAATACTTCAAGAAAAGTCATAAAAACACTATAAAGAATTCTGTGTGCCCTTCACTCACTAATTTTAGTGTCCATGGTTTTTGTTTGAAATGTATAATTCTATCATCTAGTGATTTTCTAATTATTTAAAATTTAAATTTATGTTTCTCGGGGTGAGGATGAAAATAAAACATAGCCCCAATACTTTCATCTTACCTAAAAATAATTGACTAACTCCTTAACTGTTCCAATTATCTTAGAATTTTAAAAAGTCTTTTTATATTGAGATATTAGACTTACAGACAAATTTCAAAAGCAACATAGAGAGTTACTTCAAATCATTGATTTGTATCTTAGTTCCCAAGAGATCATATTGGGAAAAATTGGCATCTTAATAATGCTGAGTCTTCTAAGCCATGAATGCTTGCTAACTACTAGTTAACGAATTAGTAGTTTGTTAGCTAGTCTTGCTGAACTCTTCCGACAGGTGTCTATCCAGTATTTTCCACTACATAGGCAAATGAGTGGTAAGTTAGTGGTTACATCCCTTCTCTCTGTAGATATCTGCTTCTCCTTGTATTTTGGAACAGTTGGTGGCCCTGAAACCTTAATTCTCCAGGGGCTTTGAAAAAATTTCATGAATTTGTTGTCATTGGTTTTGTAAGGGCAAGAGCAATGCTGTGTCCGGCTCTCTGTAGTTTACAGTGCACATGGGAGATGACACAGTTGTTTTCTCCATAATTGTTTGAGGCAGAATCCAAATCAGATTCATACAACCTAATGCTGATGTGTCCCTTAAATCTCTTTTGATCTACACTTTCTCCCTTCATTTCAGTATTTTTGTTTCCCATGCTATTACTTTTTCATGCTATTATTGTCAAAAGCTCTGGGGTTGTCCATCTCATAAAACTTCCCAGAGTTTGAATTTGCTGATTGTATCCCTGTGGTGTGGTCTTATATGATTCTCTGTCCCCTTTGTTTCTTATAAATTGGTAGTTAGGTATTGAAACTTTATCAGAATCAGGTTTATTTTTCTTTGGTAGTGCATGATCTGGTATTTCTTTTTGTGTATGTGATATTATCAATCACTGATGTTCACTACCAAGCTCTATCAATTCATTAGGGCTTTTAAAAAATAGCTTGATTTTTATTGTGTGAACATTAGGGTAAAAAAAATCTGTAATGAAGGTGATAAAATGAGGCTCGGAGGAGGTAAGTGACTTTTCTAAGACAATACGGGCATATAGTAACAGTTGGAGCCAGTCCTGGAACTTGTGTGTTATAAATTCAAATCGTATGTACTTTCTATCACATGTTGCCTTTACAGACATTGCATTATTAAGCAATAGGAAGATCAATGTTCCATCCTTAGTCACACGAGACAGATTCATCTCTTTTAGAAAGATTGAATTTAATTTTGCTTTAGAGGCATAAGACCATACCAAATGATTATTCAAAGAAAAAATTTCCCCTCACATTCTGGGTTATATTCATTTTTATGAATACAATTAGAGTTTTTTTCCATGCTAATTCTAGTGTCTGGAATGGTCTCTAAACTCAACTCAATCTTGAGCACATTTGGGTTTCTGCATGCTCCTCCAGTGCTATAGAAAAAAAGACAACAAAACAAACAGATGTAGAATAAAGCCATTTTTTCTTTTACATTGCATCCAAGACTTGGTACTAAAATTTCTCTTCAGCTAGGAAAGAGAGTGAAAGAAAGGGAGGGAGGGAGAAGGTTGCAATTGGTTTTTATCTACCGCTTAAAATTTTCATGAGTTTATATCTAAGGTGATAGAGTACCTCTCTTGGGGGACAAGTGATTCTATGAATTATTGGTTAGTGCTCTGTGGAGATAACTTTAGAAAAAGACATTTTTAACTCTATGAAAAATAAATTTCTCATGTTCAAATCAGCCAAGGACAGACATCTAACTTCACCTGAGCATTCACTTTTCAACAAAGTGAATGTACTCAAATGCCAATCCTATAGCATTTGATGTATGACTGTGATGTTCCTGAGCTTATCTTCCAAAAAAGGGCATGAGCTTCCCACTGTGTAAGTATTTCCTGAAATCTCTACAATTAATTAAATCTATAATAATGAAGATAACTACTGAGATAATATTCAGTGTATTTCAAATCTAATTTATGCAATAAGAGAGGATGAATTTGGTTTAACCTTATAACAACAAGGTACTGGGAAATCCCAAGAAGAAGAAAGTTCTGCCTTCCCTATTCCTTTCAATGCAGACTCAGAAACTCTTAGATATGAGTGGAAATTTTTGGCCTGAATGGAGCTTTTTGGTCTGGGTTGAGGCAAATGGAAGTATGGGATACTATTAGATAAAGGTGAAACTTGAGTAAAAACCTTAACACACCAAATTTTGGAAACAGCATCAAAGGTCCACCATTTAACAGATGTAAAGTAGGAATTGGTTTTTATCACTATCTTAGATCACTAGAATCTTTAGACTATGAAGGTAGTATGGCGTTGTAGTGATCGTCTAAGTCCAGTTCATCTTGGTGAGGTGACTTACACAAAATCACAAAATTGCCACTGGTCAAGCAAATGTCAGAATTCTGTTACCTTGAGCTGTTTCTTAAACTTCTTTTGGCCCTGCCATTTGAATTCAGATGCTCTGGGCAAGGTGTGGTTCTGGCTCTGCTGTCCACTACATGTGAGATAATCACTAATTGTCACCCAAACTCATTTTCCTCATCTGAAAAGTGTGGATAATAATACCTTCCAGGTTGTTGTGGATTAAGAGGGATCATGTGCATGGAAGCCATTTGTAAACTGTAAAGCAAAATGAGAAATTATTAGAGCTGCAGAATCAAACTGAGTCTGTTTAGATGCACAGATATTCCCTAGTAATTTCTTGCCAGATCTAAACTTGTCTTCTTTCTCAAAATCTTGTATGTGAATCTGACACCTATTTATATCTTGCACAGTAAGAGGTGGTGAGGTAGTTACTCAATCCCTCAGTAAGATCATCCCCAGGGAGCCATTGATAGTCTGGAAAGCACCTGGCTCTTGGGAGTTGCCAGAAGGACTACATGAGCATCCTTTAGCATATTCTTTCTGCTTGAAAAAAATACAGTTAATAGATTTCACTAATGTCTATAGAAGTGTTCACCAGGGATCTTTGGAAAGAGTAATCCTCACATTTAGAAGTATTTTCTCATTATGGATAATGAGATGATGAGGTGAAAAATGATCTTGGCTACTTATGATTCTAAAAAGCCTTTAGTTTGAATAATGTATGGTGAATTAGACATAATGGTAGCAAAGAAATAACTCATTTACTACAAGGTCCACTTAGTTATTTAATCACTTTTACTGTCACACAAATACGTATTCCCATGCAAAGTGGTAAAAAGTTAGTAATGGCATAAAATGAATTTTATAAAGATGGCCTAGCAAATGCTGTAAAGGGAGAGTTTCATTCTAGACAGTTCCATGATTGAGCCAAGATTCATAGTGGTGTGCACATTGTAGACAGCAGTGATTGGATTATTATACATTATGGAACAGAGAAACAGAAAATTGGCAAGTTAAACCTGGATTTTGCCTGGGCTTAAATGAGATCATTAGAGTGAAAATACTTTGGGAGAATACTGGTGGAATACAAAGTTATTATTACTTTAATTTAAATTTTTAGTCAATTTAGGCTAAGGAATCATATAAGCAGTATTATTCACATATGTTGCAAGTATTTATTAATGGAAAACCCAATTCTGGAGTTATGACAGGAATCAAAATGCCCCATTTGGATTCTAGCATCATCTGAAATAATTGGTGAAAGGCATAGTTGACAAATTGTGTAAGAGATACCAAGTGCACAGGAACTGGGGGAGGTGGGGTCATCTGTGAGGAGGTAACCACCAAAAGGAGTTATTTATATGATGACTTGACGAATGGGAGGAACTTGGAAGAATGGGCAGGAAGGTGGATTCTGGGTTTATTTTGTGCTGAGAAACTAGTCAAGCATAGTGGCTGGAAATGTGTAGTTCTAAAAGTGAGGCTGGTCCTAGTGGTGCACCTCTCCCCTTCTGGGTCCTCAGGGAATTTTCAACAATGAATCATTTTGGGGTTGTTGCTCAAAGATGACCACAAATGTAGTCTTAACAAAGAAGACTCAGACAGTGGACAATGAAACTTGTGTCCCCTCTTAATCTCATTCAACTGTAAAGAGCATATTATCTTTTCCATGAGAGCTGTAACTATTGCCATCATTATTAGGGCTCAGTTCTGCATCTTAGGAGCCTTGACAGGACACGTATCTGTCAGACTAGGACTGCCTAATAGAAATCCAATGCAAGTCATGAATATACAAGCCATGACATAGCTCTAAATGCTCCAGTAACCACATTAACAAAACTAAACAAAATACAACTGTGATGAAAGTGTCTTATATATGCATTGTGAATGTAACATAGGTAATCAATATTAAAATTATTAATGATATAGTTTACATTCTTCTTTTCTTTTTAGCACATCTAAATTTGTAATAGTCACATTCCAATAGCTTGGTAGTCCCCTTTGAGGAGTGGAACTGCCTGCGTTCAATTCCATATTTGAAAGACTATATTACTTTCAAAGTGAGGTGGGCTGCAGGGGGCATCTAAGGACCAATCTAAAATCAACTTCATATCACCTAAAAAGTTAAAATATTTATCAGAAGAATTGGTATGATGATGGTTTTCTTAATTTTTAAGTGCAAAAAAAATCACAAAAGACTGGTAGATTTGCTATTATAAAATGTAAAACATTTAGATAGTGAAACCAACAGAGTGGGAGAGATATTTGCATTTATTATGCAATGAATATCTACATTACAAAAAAGTCTTTCAAATATAAGGAATAAACTTAATACCTCATTTGACTTATGAAATATTAAATAATTCATAGGAGAGGGAAGCCAATAACTATTTAAGAAAATTTTCAATCTGTTCCTTAAAGAAATTAAAACAAAACCATCATTAAAGCAAGGCAGCTTTTTATATTTATTAATGAAGCTAAAATGGTAGTACCTAGTACTAATAAAAGTTATGGTAAAGAGTACTTTGGCACAATTCTTTTGAAATGCAAAATGATACACTAGTACTTGAACCTTAAAACTGTTCTTATCCTCTCACCTGTAATTTCATTCTTGGGTATATATATCCTAAGGAAAGAATCCATCAAAAGGAAAGAAAGTATGTGCTGAGAGAGGAGCATAGAGAAGGCCAGGGAAGATAGTAGGACAGGGAAAAGAAAAACTATGTAAAAGTAGGAAAAGGAAAAAGGAAAAATAAAGAAGCAACCGCTAGCGGCAAAAAAAAAAAAAAAAAAGAAAGTATGTGTTTGAAAATGTTCATTTCCACTCGTCTGTAATAGTGAAAAATTGGGGGGTAGTTAAGCAAATGATACTAGATCACCTTAATGTACAATTATGTAGTCATTAGAGTGGTAATTATGAAAATTGCATGGAAAAATGTTTTAGGCATATTAAGTGGAAAAGAAGAATGCAAAATTTTAAGTACATTTTGATTACAACAATATGAAATTATGTATGCGGACAAAGACCAGAAAGGAGTATACAAAAATAAAAATAAGTGTGTAAAAGGTGGAGGCATTATGGGTCATTTGGTTTTCTTATTTTACAAATTCCAAGAGATTGGATCAAAATAGTTGGAAGGGAGCATATGTACCTAACTCCCCCTTTACCCAAAATCTCATGAAATATGAGAAATTATGTGACATAAGAAATTTAATTTATAATTACCCTGGAAAACGTGAATGAGTAAAATCAGGGATGCCAAAAAAAATGCAGGTGCATTTATATTGATGGAGGAAAATGTGGCCAAAATGCACCCAGGTGAGGAATGCAGAAGAGGGGGGTCCACTCAGCCAATCATGCACATTCAAAGTCAGAGTAAAAGCTGAGCTTTTCCTCTATTCACTCAAATGCTTCTGGCACCAAATATATGGGTTTCCTACATCAAGCAATTCTCCAGTTCTCTGTGGACACCAGCAAGATGGCCTACAATTTATTATAAAGTACATGATAAAGACACAGATGAAGGGTTAGATGAAGAGTAGCTAGGCAAGGTCTGGGGAAGTAGCATGGCGCTTCCATGGCCTCTCTGACATCACCTTCCCAGCACCTATGAGTGTTCACTGCTTAAGAGCTTTGTGATCCCCTTCATCTGGAGATCCATTATATGGGAATGATTAAATCATTAGCCTTTGATGGCCAGCACAATCTCCAGCCTCTCACCCTTCCCTGGAGAGGGGGGAATTAAAGGAAGTTGTAAATCTCAATCCTCTAATCACATGATTGGCTCCTCTGGCAAACAGCCCTCATCTTCTAAGACTCCCCTCATTAACATAAATTCAGGTATGTTTAACAGGAGCTTATAACCAACCAAAAACATTCCTTACCCCTATGACTGAGGAAATCACAGGGTTGTAACACCTTTGGCAGAAATGGAGAAGACCAAATATTTATTTTTTTATTATATCATGTCACATAGAATATACAAGAAGTTGAGGGGGGTTGGGGCTATCAATGGGATACATATATGAGGGTATCTGGGCCAGCTGATACCACTATCTTTATCGGACATGGCAGGTAGCAATGGAATTTGTCAGTGAATATGAATATTGGTACTGGGAGGTAGAACAGAATTTCAGGTAGCTACCCAACCTTAGGGGACTAAGAATCTCAGATATGTATCCTGAAAAGATGAGCTACCTATGCACCCCACTCTTCTCACCATAACTGTGTAAGGAAGGTTCAGTAAATAGAATAGGGAGGCCTCAGCATGAGGGTCAGCCCTGACTGGTTTAATCCAGTCAGTTCATCATGCCTCCAGCCTTCGGGATTTTTTAGTAGTGGGTGTGTGGCTCAATGCAGGCTCCTGAGAGAGAAGCCTAAGAGTTTTGTTCACCTCTTGGAGAGAGAAGCCTTTGTTTTACATCTAGAAGTGTTGCTGAGAGACATAGCAACCATCCTGTGGCCTTCAAGGGAATCTTTTATCTGAGTTGAAACTAATGATAAAGTAGAGCAAAGACCAGCTCAGGGACAGTGCAGGTATGGTAACCTGAAATCTTCCTATCTGGCATTTGGTGGTCAGGATGGTGATGGTCCCTTTTCAACTTAAATCAAGGTTGGCTGGTCCCAGTCACCCTACTCTTCTCTTACATAAAAACATCCGAAGAAAAATAACCACCATATATTTATGTATAACGTAAGCATGGTAGGGAGAACCCAAGAAAAAGCTAACAGAAGACCGGGCGTGCAGGGGAGCGTGTCGCCGGCACCGGCATTTTGCAGCAGGGACCCTTCTTGCTGGAGACTGTGTGAACCCAGCAGAAGGCTCACCGAGGAGACAGAGGTTAAGCTGGGAGGCTTGCCCACACCGGGCACCTTCTAGCCTGCAGTTCCAGCCCAGAGGGGAGCAGCACCCACCGCTGGGGCAGACCGGGCATGCAGGGGAGCTCGTTCCTGCATCGCCATTTTGCAGCAGGGACCTTTCTTGCTGGAGACTGTGTGAACCCAGCAGAAGGCTCACCGAGGAGACAGAGCAGGGACCTGTCTTTGCTGGAGAATTGTGAACCCAGCAGAAGTTCCCCAGAGGAGCCAGTGGTGAGCTGGGAAGGTCGCCCAAGATGCCGGCCAGTACCAGCAACACAGTGTCACAAGGAATACGGCAAATTAGAAAACAGGCAGTAGGGAGTAGAAAAACAACATGCAACCCAGCAACTCCTCAGCAAAATAGCACACCACAAAAAGAAAACCATCTACCAGATTGCAACGACAGTAACTTGGAAGAACTTCTGAGCCTTCCAGATAGAGAATTTAAAATTGCTGTGATTAAAAAACTGACAGAAGTCATAAAGGAAAACAATGATAAGGGGAAAATAATTAATGACCAGAAGAATGAAATTGAGTCCCTAAAGAGGGAAATAAAAGAAATGCAGGAGATCAAAGAATTAATGGAGACGCTAAAGAACTCTGGGAAAAGCAGTGAAAGCAGAATAGATGAAATGGAAGAAAGAATAAGTACTCTTGAAGACACAGAAATAAAAAGAACTAAAACAGAAAAGGAAGGAGAAGTACGAAGGAAAAAGACCGAAGAAAGACTTCGGGAACTATCTGACTCCATGAGGAAAGGAAATATAAGAGTTATAGGAATCCCAGAAGGAGAGGAGAGAGATGTAGGAACAGAGAAAATATTCATGGATATAATTGAAGAGAACTTCCCAAATGCTAAGAAGGATCTGAAAATTGATATACAAGAAGCAAGAAGAACACCAAACTTCCATGACGAAAGGAAAAATACAGCAAGACACATAATAGTAAAGCTCCCAAGAATCCAAGACAAAGAAAAAATAATGAAACTAACAAGAGGGAAGAAACAGATAACATTCAAAGGGAAACCAATCAGGCTGACATCAGACTTCTCTGAAGAAACACTATGGGCAAGGAGAGAGTGGAGGGACATAGTCAACAGACTCCAAGAAAACAGATGCCAACCAAGAATACTCTATCCCGCAAAGCTCTCCTTCCTCTTTGAAGAAAGATTATGGACCTTCCCAGACAAACAGAAACTCCGGAATTTCATTGCGACTAAACCCCCACTCCAAAAAATACTACAAGGAGTCCTAAAGCCAGAACCTCAGAGGGACGAATAACAACAAAAGAAGGCCAAAGAAAGTTATTAAAAGAATAAATAAATAAAATCAAAGGAAAGACAAACACAATGGCAAATACAGATGCTAACATATCAATACTAACTCTAAATGTAAATGGACTAAACTCTCCAATAAAAAGACACAGAGTTGCAGGCTGGATTAAGAAACAAAACCCAACCTTTTGCTGTCTCCAGGAAACACATTTAGCTGCAAAAGATAAAAATAGACTCAAAGTTAAAGGATGGAAAACAATTCTACAAGCAAATGGACCAAAAAAGAAGGCAGGAACAACTATACTCATATCAGATAAAACAGATTTCAAACTTAAAAAGATAAAAAGAGACCCCAGTGGTCATTACATTATGATCAAGGGGATAATACTTCAAGAAGAAATAATACTCATTAACATATATTCACCAAACGAAGGAGCACCAAAATATATCAGACAACTATTGGCATCTCTGAAAACAGACATCAGAGAAAACACATACGTAGTGGGAGACTTCAACACACCACTATCAACAATGGATAGATCAACAAGACAAAAAATAAGTAAAGACACTAAAGCTCTAAATAAGGATCTAGAGTGCTTAGGCTTAACAGACATATATAGAACACTAAACCCAAAAAATCTGAGTATACATTTTTCTCAAGCGCACACGGATCATTCTCTAGGATCGATCATATACTGGGGCACAAGACAAACATCAACAGATACACCAAGATTGAAATCATACCAACCATCTTTTCTGACCATGAAGGCATCAAACTAGAAATAAACCATAAAGAGAAGGCAAGGTATTCTCCTACCTCGTGGAGATTGAAACCCACACTACTGGAAGTCCACTGGACTAACGAGGAGATAAAAGAAGAAATTAAAAAATTCTTTGAATTGAATGACAAGGAGGACACCAATTTCCTAAATGTATGGGATGCAGCAAAAGCAGTAATAAGAGGAAAATATATAGCAAGAGATGCTCACATCAAGAAACAAGAAAGAACTCAAAGAAACAACCTAATCTCGAAACTCAAAGATCTCGAAAAAGAACAACAAAAAAGCCCCAAAACCAGTAGAAGAAAAGAAATAATAAAAACCAAAGCAGAAATAAATGAAATCGAAACTAAAAAAACAATCCAAAAGATCAATGAAACCAAGAGCTGGTTCTTCGAAAAAATAAATAAAATAGATAAACCCCTTGCCAGGCTCACAAGGGCAAAAAGGGAGAAGGCACAAATAAATAGGATAATAAATGAAAGAGGAGAAATCACAACGGACACAGCAGAAATCAAAAGAATTATTAATAACTACTATGAACAGTTATATGGAAACAAGTTTAACAATCTAGAGGAGATGGACAAATTCCTAAAACTCTACAATCACCCAAAGCTAGATAAAGAAGAAATAGAACACCTAAACAGACCAATTACAATTAGTGAAATTGAAATGGTAATCAAAAACCTCGGCAAAAACAAAAGCCCAGGACCTGATGGATTTACAAATGAATTCTACCAAACATTCAGAGACGAATTGGTACCTATCCTTCACAAACTCTTCCAAAAAATTGAGAAGGAAGGTATAATACCTAACACGTTCTACGAAGCCAACATTACACTAATACCAAAAGCGAACAAGGACAACACAAAAAAAGAAAACTATAGGCCAATCTCCCTAATGAACACTGATGCAAAAATCCTCAATAAAATTTTAGCTATCAGAATCCAACAGTGTATCCTTAAGGTAATTCACCACGACCAAGTAGGATTCATTCCAGGGACACAAGGATGGTTTAACATCCAAAAATCAATCAACTTTATCCAACACATCAACAAAAAGAAATATAAAAACCATATGATAATATCAATAGATGCTGAGAAAGCTTTCGACAAAGTGCAACACCCATTCATGATAAAAGCCCTTGAAATTCTTGGGATACAAGGAACGTACCTCAACATCATAAAGGCCATATATGACAAGCCAACAGCCAGTATCATTCTCAATGGTGAAAAGCTGAAAGCAATTCCATTAAGATCTGGAACAAGACAAGGATGTCCACTTTCACCACTGCTTTTCAATATAATACTGGAAGTCCTAGCCAGAGCAATAAGACAAGAGAAAGACATCCAAGGAATCCAAATAGGAAAAGAAGAAGTCAAACTATCACTCTTTGCAGATGATATGATAATATACATAGAGAACCCCAAAAACTCCACAGAAAAACTAATTCAACTCATCAATCAGTTCAGTAAAGTGGCAGGATACAAAATCAACATGCAAAAGTCAGTAGCCTTCCTATATACAAACAATAAATCTGAAGAAGAAGAAATCAAAAAAACCATCCCTTTTCTTATTGAAACAAAAAAAAATCAAATATTTGGGAATAAATCTAACAAAAGAGGTAAAGGACCTATACAAAGAAAACTATAAAACACTGTTAAAAGAAATAGAAGAAGACACAAAGAAATGGAAAGACATCCCCTGCTCGTGGATTGGGAGAATAAACATTATTAAAATGGCCATCCTACCAAAAGCAATATACAGATTCAATGCTATTCCAATCAAAATTTCAATGTCATTCTTCAAAGAAATAGAACAATTATTGATGAAATTCATATGGAATCACAAAAAACCCCGAATAGCCAAAGCTCTCCTGAAAAAAAAGAAGGGAATGGAGGCATCACACTCCCAGACTTCAAACTCTACTACAAAGCCACAATCATCAAAACAGCATGGTATTGGAACAAGAACAGACATACAGACCAATGGAATCGAATAGAAAATCCAGAAATAAACCCACAGATTTATGGTCAACTAATCTTTGACAAAGGAGCAAAGACTATGCATTGGAGCAAAGAAAGTTTGTTCAATAAATGGTGCTGGGAAAACTGGGTCGCTACATGCAAAAGAATGAAGCTTGACCACTACCTCACACCATATACAAAAATCAACTCAAAATGGATTAAAGAACTAGACATAAGACCTGAAACCATAAAATACATAGAAGGAAATATAGGCGAAACACTACGTGATTTACATATCAAAGACATCTTTACAGACACATCACCCAAAGCAGTGATAGTGAAGGCAAAGATCAACAGCTGGGACTACATCAAATTAAAGAGCTTCTACACAGCAAAAGAGACAATAACAAAAACAAAGAGAAACCCCACCAACTGGGAGAAAATTTTTGCACACAACACTAATGATAAAGGACTGATCACAAAAATCTGCAAAGAGCTGATGAGACTCAACAACAACAAAGAAAATAATCCAGTCAAAAAAATGGACAGAGGAACTAAAAAAAAACTTCTCTGAAGAGGAAATGCAAATGGCCAACAGGCATATGAAAAAATGTTCAACATCACTTGCAATCAGGGAAATGCAAATCAAAACTACCATGAGATACCATCTTACACCAGTGAGAATGGCACATATTAAAAAAACTAGCAACAACAAATGTTGGCGAGGTTGTGGAGAAAAAGGAACTCTTCTGCACTGTTGGTGGGAGTGCAAACTGGTCCAACCACTATGGAGAGCTGTGTGGAGATTTCTGGACCTACTAAACATAGAGCTTCCACAGGATCCAGCTATTCCACTCCTAGGTATTTACCCAAAGAACACAGAAACATCAATTCCAAAGAACACCTGCACCCCTATGTTTATAGCAGCACTGTTTACAATAGCTAAGCTTTGGAAACAGCCCAAATGCCCAAAAATAGATGACTGGATCAAGAAGATGTGGTACATATATACCATGGAATATTACTCAGCATTCAAAAAAGATAAACACATGCAATTTGCAGCAACATGGATGACGCTGGAAGGGATCATGCTCAGTGAAATAAGCCAAAAAGAAAAAGAAAAATACCGGATGGTCTCACTCATAGCAGGGATCTAGAAAACTTAAATAAGGGACCAGGAAAATGAATAACTATAAGAAAGTGAAAATCAAAATCAACAAAAACTATGAACCAGAGACACTTTTTGGGGGGTGGGGGGCGGTAGGGGAGGGATTGGGGTCAGAATGGGGGGATTGCAATTGTATGGGGAATATAAAAATAAAATTTATTAATTAAAAAAAAAAAAAAAGAAAAAGCTAACAGAAAAATTGACTCTTTAGAGAGTTCCATAAAGTGGCCAGATACAAGATTCACATGAAAAATCAATAGCAATTCTATTACTTAGAAAATGTTATGAAAAAAAGATACCATTCTCCTTAGGAAAGAAATCCTTTTATTTAGGAATAAATACAAGAAATGAATGAGACCTAAATGAAGAATATCAAGGTTATAATCTTCACTGAAGGACACAAAAGAATAAATAGGCAAACTATTCAAGGATGGGAAGTTAACAGTTTAGAAAAGTACATATTTTCCATTTTTTAAAATAGTTATTTATTTATGCATATAAGAGCTGGGGTATAGGCCAGAGGTACAGGGGGTGAGAGGATTCACCAGAGACAGGGTGGGGAGCAGAACAGGTGGATCTACTGAAATACACTGCTGAAGGGAGCAGCGGGGGAGACAGGAGAGATCTGTTGCGCCAGGTGGGTCAGCTCCCTGGCCTGGGAATGAACTTGTGCTGCGGTGGCTGCGGATAGCTTGATAGTGCTGACACCTAACCCCTTGTGCCACCAGGGAGGCCCCCATATTTTCCATTTTTAAGAAATTATTTGTGACAAGATATTTTACTTGAATTGGACAAAGGGTGTCTAATGTTGGCATAAAAGGTACAATGTGTATGCAGCAAAAAATAGCCAAGAAAGAAGACAGACATATGGTGAAGCTATAATACTTCTAAAAGTGTAGGTATTAACTTAGAAAGAGGCAAATTGAAAAAGAAAGGGGAAAGAATTCAGAAACAGAGTTAGGTAAATGTGGGAATTCAGTGTATGATAAAGTTAAGTATTTCAGTCAATAGAAAAATAATAGGCTGTTTAATAAATGAGATCATGGGCTCTTCATTCAGAAAACAATCTAGACAGACATCACAAGTACATCATATTTTGTAAATTACACTCAAATATAAATTTCAAGTGTATTAATGAACTAAATGCAAAACCCACTACCACTGCTACCACAAACCATTGCAAGCAAATGAAGCTGTAAAAACTACAATACCGGAATATGAAAAAAAAAAAAAAAACTACTTGGGAATATTTTAAATCTATATGGAAGTTGCAAAGATAGTACAGAGAGTTCCATATACCCTTCTATTAGTTTCTTCTAATGTTAACATCTTACACAGCCAAAAGCTCATAGAAAATTGATGACCTGGGCCTCCCTCGTGGCACAGGGGGTTAAGATGCAACCTATAAAGCTATCTGCAGCCACTGCAGCACAAGTTTGATCCCCAGCCAGGGAGCTACCCACATGGCGCAGCAGATCTCTCCTGACTCGCCGGCTGCTCCCCTCAGCGGTATATTTCAGTCAGTCTGCCTGTTCTGTCTCTGGTGAATCCTCTCACCCTCCACACCTCTGGCTTGTCGCCCAGTTCTTCTATGCATAAATAAATAAATCTTAAAAAAAAAAATTGATGACCTAAGGTAAAACAATACATTAAGTTTATCAAAGGGAAATTAACAAAGACTATGTTGAAATTAAGGTTTTTATTATGAGTAAAAGATTGGGATAAAATATTTTCAACATATATAACAGGAAATATATTAATATCTAATAATGAACTTCTCAAGTCAAAAAATATAACTGGCAAACATCTAATAAGAAAAAGATCAGATAATTCACAAAGAAGAGAAAAGTTAATATTCAAAATATTTATGAAAATAAACTCATCCACAGTTGTAATTAGGAAAATAAAAATTAAAATAAGGTAAACATGCTCATTTATTAGAATATGGTACAGACAGTGGAATAATAGCACTAAAAAACAAATGAGTTGTCAGATCTTGATAAGACATGAAGGAATCTTTAATGGATATTACAAAGTGAAATAAACAAACCTGAAAAGGCTACATGCTACATAATTCTAATTATATGACATTCTGGAACAGGCAAAACTATGGAGACTATAAAAAGTCAGTGGTTGTGGAGTACCGGGTAAGGAGAAATGATAAATAAAGCACAGAATTTTTAGAGCAGTGAAATGCGCTGTATAGTATCGTAATGATGGTTATATGTCACTGGACATCTGTCCAAACCCATAAAATGTACAAGAGTGAAACCTGAGGTAAACTATGGACTTTAGGTCATTATAAGTATCAATGTAGATTCAATAATTATATCTAAGTTACCACTTTGATGCAGGATATTGTAATGGGGGAGGCTGTTCACTTTGGGGGACAAGGGTTACATGGGAAATCTCAATTTGTATTACAAAAATAATGCAATACAGGCATTTCTTGTAATACAATTTTTTTTTTTGTGAAGCTAAAACTGCTCTATAAAAAAAGAGGTAGAATTGCATGTTCAGACATTGTACCATCTCTAGGATGTATTGCTAAAGTGAAGAAAGTAAATCACAGGATGAATAGTAGAGTCAGATCCTCTTTGTATTAAAAAAAAGTGTTCATATATATCAGTAAATCCATGCAACAGTAATATGAGGGGCACTCAGATGGGAGCAAAGAAAGGAGTCATTCATATTTTAGATTATGTAATTTTGGATGTTTGTATCTTTCACAATATTAATATATCCCCCACATTATTCACGTAATACAAATTGAAATGAGAAAAGAAATAAAAATTTTCTTTCTCATTATTGTTTTACTGTTACAATGAAAAATCAGGATTTAGAAAGAATGAGAGTGCCTGAAGATGTTCCTCCACAAAAGGGATATCTCACTGCTGGCTTGTGTTTCCAAATAGGTCAGACTACCTTTAGAGAGCACAGCTCTCTCAGGCATTTCTTGTATCTGTCACAGCTCTCCTAACTGGCTCCCCAACCCTGGGGTGGAGCTAAGGGGCCTTCAGTTTCTAGACACAGGCTGGCAGCTGGCAGTGTATGCTCAATGGCATGTTGACATCCTAATCATTGCGCTTTGCCTGTAGCACTGGCATTTCAAGAACACTGACAACTGAGGAAGAAGCTGTAGATAAGCAGCATATCACTGGCCAGAATGGGCCTTGCTAGTTCTCACATTAAATTGAAACATGTGCCCAAATGTAAATTTTAAATAGTGTTATCAGGCTGTTTGACAGCTCTTCCAGTAACAGGGTATGGTTCCATTGAGGAGGCAGAAGCTGTAATCCAAATCTCAGAATTGCCCTTTATACTTTGGTAGATGAGACGGTTTTAGCTTTCATTTACCTGGGATTGGTGCATGTGTGTGTGTGCTTGTGCTCACATATAGTTACATGTATACATCCATGTGTAAGTGTGTATCTGACAGCCACCAGTTAAATATGCTGTTTTCCTTGGTAACCATCAAAATATTCCCCAAAGATAAAATTTTGGTATCTAAGTAACATTCCTAAGGGGACAGGGATGGGGATAAGAAATGGTTAGAAGATCGCATGGAAAGCAGATTTTGGTTGGAGTTTTGCCATGATTTAGAGTTTCTATTCTGTGTATCATCCATCCATCCACTAGAGTATATTTTATTTATTTAAAAAAAAAGGAAGAAGTATGAATGTGAAAAGCAACCTAAGCATTAATCTTTCATAGGACTATTTTTGAAATTGGTTCCATTCAGAGGCTCTTTTAAATTTAAATTTTTAATTTTTTTTAAAAAATTGATGTATTAATGGTGATAATTTTGTATTCTTGAAAGGAATACTTGAATTATTAGGATGTTGCCATCTTCTACATTTAGTTTTGGTATGTATTGGGGTGCATGTGTGTGTTTGTGCATGGGGCGTGAGTGAGAGAGGTGGGTATGTGGAGTGAGGAGGCAATAAGCCAGAATTATACCAAAAGCCTTTTTCCCCTTCCTTTCTTACCCCATCTTTTCTTTTCCTCCTTTTTACTACTTCTGCCTTCTGAACTCCTCCCCCTTTTATTCTAGCTCATATTTTTACACTCACTGTTTTCCTTTTTCCTCCCATCTCTTTTCTACAAACATTTATGGGATTTTCCCCAGTGGTTTATTAAAGTTTTCAAAAGCATTATTAGTAGAAGAGAAACTTTTGTGATTTACTACCATGCTTCAGATCACAATTGTTCTAGGGATACACTCCAAATAACACTGATAGGGAATGTTCTTTTTCTTTTTTTTTGTTTTCTCTTTATTTTTATTTTCTTATATCTCATTTTTCATTTTTGTACAATATTTGATTTCTCTTCTCATGTGTAGTCCACATAATTCTCCGACCACTGCGGCACCTATGATCATCACCACAGTCCCTTGTGCTCTTCCCTACCCTGTTTTAACTGCTTTCCTCTCACTCCCTGCTGTATGTCTCAGATCTATGGTTTGCTTGCAAGTTTTGCATTTTTTCTGATCTTTATTCAGTTTTTCTATATTTTAGTAGAGAATGTTCTTGAACAATTAATATGTTATATCAATAGGAATCATCTGTGAAATAAAAACAATTAGGTCTTTACAAAGAAAAAATATTTCCCCCCCCATCATGTTTTTATTGGAATTATCTTTATTTACTTGAATATAAAGAAATTAAGTCATTATAAGAAAAATATAGCATTCAATAAAGTTTCATACTCCCTATTCTCAATTACTTTTTTACATGAATTCAGTTGTGACATTAAATTCTCAGATTGTGTATTGTTAGTACCTTATTTAGGATTTTGTGTTCAGCTTAAAGTAATAAGTATATGGTATGAACTGGTTTGAATGGGCAATTAAAACAACCTGCTGCCTAGGATTCAATAACCAGTTGCCAAAACAGAACATCACAAGCATCTTCAGCTAATCAAAACCAAAATTCATTATATCTTAGTGTTTGCTGATGCTCTCTTTATAAAGGGTGGTGCCCTAGAGGGTTGTGTTGGTTTTTCAGGAGAGAGAAATGCAAAGTGGGCCCTGGTTACTAAATTTTCTCACCTTAAGTTTCTTCTCTGAAGTGGGAGTAGTAGTGGTAGCATCTATTTCAGAGGTATGCATACACAATAAGAAAGAAATGAGGTACATCATCTAAATATCCACTATTATTCAGTGCTCAGGAGGGATGAAGGTCAATGTTCTTAGAGATTTTACTCTAAACTGAAGTCTGTGTTTCTAATGTATTGTTTGGTCACAGCAATCATGGATGTCCATGTTGAAACCTTGGTGTATTTACTGAAATTTTTCTTAGTGAATAATGACATATTCATTAAAAAATGCAAATATCTGTAGTCATTATCTTCAAGGAGTCCCCGGGACTATATTGCTTACGGAAAGTCATGAGTTGCTATTAATCTTCATGTTTCTGTCACAGTGCCTGGCTCATGGTTGATGCTCAGTAAATACTGTTGCATGATGTGATATGCCTGGTTGTGGAAGGGAATGGTGGTGCAGCCATTATGAAATAATACCTGGGAATCAAGCACACTGAGTCCAAAATAATACTCAAAATGATCCTTTACCTTTAAGTTGAACTGAGATCCTAGGTAAAAGCAGGTTTTGAAATAGATCCCATTTTGTCTTCAGCTTTTGCAAACTCCCAAATCCTCAGAGCTCTTAGGTTTTTCAAGTCTTTTTGAGGGGGTATCCCTCACGTCCAGTCCCCACCCTTCCTCTTAGTGTGTGCCCTTTCTCTCTTCTTCCTTTCATACCTTCTCTGCCCACATTTTCTCTTCTTCCTAGGGAAATTGTCTATACTTTGTAGGAAAGATAGAGTGGCTCAGGCTTTTTTTTTTTAAAGATTTATTTATTTGTGCATACACAACTGAGGTACAGGCCAGAGGTACGGAGGGTGAAAGGATTCACCAGAGACAGAGTGGGGAACAGAACAGGCAGACTGGCTGAAATACACTGTTGAGGGGAGCAGTGGGTAAGACAGGAGAGGTCTGCTGTGCCAATTGGGTAGCTCCCTGGCAAGCCAGGAATAGAACTCATGCTGCAGAGGCTGCAGATAGCTTCACAGTGCTGTGGCTATCACCTGTGGCCTCGATCGTGTTAATGCAGAAGGTGCTCAGGAGTGTGGGTGTGGGGCACGTGTGTCTGATTGTGGACACCTGGAGTATGGGTGTGTGTGTAAGTGTAAGTGTGCATACCTGTGCCTAGAGGCAGGGATAAAGGTGGTGGCAGTGGCTGCAGTGAGAGGACGAGCAGTGTGACTGCAGAAGAGTCAAGACTACTAAATGACATGAAAGAAAGAATGCAGAAAGAGCCTAGAGAAAAGACGTAAAGATTTGTGGGGGCTTGGGGGACTTGGTTGCTGCCAGCCTACAAGCCCCTTGGCCTCCATGCCTTGACAGCTTGCTACTACAACCTGGTTCCCTGCTTCAGCATTAAAGGCCTGTCAAATCTATGGAGCATTCCAAGATTCCTTACACATCTGCTTAAATCCACAATGAACCTGCCTCGTCTGGAATGCTTGCCACTACAACTTCTTGGTGTCCGCAGAAACTTGCCAACTGTCTGGCTCTATGTGGTTCTACTCCAGGATAAGTGATGGTGGTGGTGGCAGCATTGACACTGTTTGATCCTCATGACTAGGCTTTTTTTTTTCTATTATTATTATTTTTTATTTATTTTTTAATTGTTTTTATATATTTTTTAAAATAAATTTTATTTTTATATTCCCCATACAATTGCAACCCCCTTATTTTGACCCCAATCCCTCCCCTCCCTGCCCCCTACCCCCCATAGAGTGTCTCTGGTTCATAGTTTTTTGTTGATTTTGATTTTCACTTTCTTATAGTTATTCATTTTCCTGGTTCCTTATTTAAGTTTTCTAGATTCCTGCTATGAGTGAGACCATCCGGTATTTTTCTTTATCTTTCTGGCTTATTTCGCTGAGCATGATCCCTTCCAGCACCATCCATGTTGCTGCAAATTGCATGTGTTTCTCTTTTTTGAATGCTGAGTAATATTCCATGGTGTATATGTACCACATCTTCTTGATCCAGTCATCTATTTTTGGGCATTTGGTTAGTTTCCAAAGCTTAGCTATTATAAACAGTGCTGCTATAAACATAGGGTGCAGGTGCTCTTTGGAATTGATGTTTCTGTGTCCTTTGAGTAAATACCTAGGAGTGGAATTGCTGGATCATATGGAAGCTCTATGTTTAGTAGGTCCAGAAATCTCCACACAGCTCTCCATAGTGGTTGGACCAGTTTGCACTCCCACCAACAGTGCAGGAGAGTTCCTTTTTCTCCACAACCTCGCCAACATTTGTTGTTGCTAGTTTTTTTAATATGTGCCATTCTCACTGGTGTAAGATGGTATCTCATGGTAGTTTTGATTTGCATTTCCCTGATTACAAGTGATGTTGAACATTTTTTCATATGCCTGTTGGCCATTTGCATTTCCTCTTCAGAGAAGTTTCTTTTTAGCTCTTCTGCCCATTTTTTCACTGGATTATTTTCTTTGTTGTTGCTGAGTCTCATCAGCTCTTTGCAAATTTTTGTGATCAGTCCTTTATCATTAGTGTTGTGTGCAAAAATGTTCTCCCAGTTGGTGGGGTTTCTCTTTGTTTTTGTTATTGTCTCTTTTGCTGTGCAGAAGCTCTTTAATTTGATGCAGTCCCAGCTGTTTATCTTTGCCTTCACTATCACTGCTTTGGGTGATGTGTCTGTAAAGATGTCTTTGATGTGCATATCATGTAGTGTTTCGCCTATATTTCCTTCTATATATTTTATGGTTTCAGGTCTTGTGTCTAGTTCTTTAATCCATTTTGAGTTGATTTTTGTGTATGGTGTGAGGTAGTGGTCAAGCTTCATTCTTTTGCATGTAGCGGCCCAGTTTTCCCAGCACCATTTATTGAACAAACTTTCTTTGCTCCAATGCATATTCTTTGCTCCTTTGTCAAAGGTTAGTTGACCATAACTAGGCTTTTTATATTGCCAACACTGACCTCTTCAAGGCACCACTTGAAGAGACACTGTTTGTCATGGTGCTTATAGAGTCTCTGACTTCTTCACATTAAGTCATTTCACCAAATTCCCTGTGGTACCTAGGCTGCATAATATGCCATGCCCTAGAAGAAAGGTGAGCTTGGATTGAGGCTGAGGAGAAGAAAGACCATTCTGTCACACATGAATGCACATGCCAACATTTCCACACAGAATATTCCATTAAGATCTAAATTTTTGTTCCCCCACATACCACACCAGAACTCTGATTATTCTCAGTGGAGGATGAAGTTGCCAGCACTATTGAGTTTGGAAATGGCATCTTTTCAGGCAGCTAAAAGTAAAGAATTAGCTGTAGCACCTGAGAATGAGTTGTGTATGAAAGCAGGCAGAGTCCCAGGCTCATTGGCAGGTAATTTAACGGTCAGAGAGCACTGCCCAATGGGAGAAACAAAACAAATAGCCAGTCCTGATGATTGGCAGCTGAATTCCTTGACAGGCTTCTTTCTCAAGAGCCTTCCAATGACTCAACACAAAAACCACCACTTCATGACTGTGGAATCTCGGGCAAGATGCTTGAGACTTGCTGATTTTGAATTTCACCATATAATGGTGTAACAATAATTGACAATATCTGCTCTGCCTATTTTATAGGATTGTTGCAAGTCTAAAAAAGAACAAAAGCAATTGACCCAAGGAATTAATCAAGTACTTATTTTAGATGGTCCACTAGAACCCACATAGAAATTATGTGCCCCAAAAAAGAATTACCACTCACTTGAAGGTCCCTGCATACACACACACACACACACACACACACACATACACACATACATATATATATTTACCTATATTTGATATGAAATCATTGTGTTTAAGTATAACACATTGCAAGTCCCTTCAAACTAGAATTGAGCCAATATATTTTATAATTTATATAGCTACAAAGCAAAATTGGATCTTCAAAACTTCAAATTGATTTATTGAATTGATACTGCTTTTAACTTGGATCTGAGACATTGGCTTGTGATGAAGCATCCTTTTTAGACACTTGCTGTCATCTTTGTCAGTCTTTTTAATAATCTCTTACAAGTGCAGCCAGGGACGCTCATCTCTCAAGATGCATGCAAGCACTGTTCAGCACGGGCCCTAGTCATTATGCTCAGGAAGGATGGATATGACGCAGTTATAGGCTCCCTTACCACTGCTGTCCTTGCCTGTCTACATTCTGACAGTGAGGGTTGTTCACTGTATGAGCTGGCTCCTTAACTTGACATTTAGCCTCTGTGGTTTATACTAGACTCCAGACGCCTAGAATTTGGCAAATTGGCAAGGTTTCTCTCCACACCTACCAGGAGCTTCCCCCCAAAGGCAACATGCTGGCCCCATTCACAGAAGTAACATTGTAAATTGTGGTTGGGAATGCTCAGGTATTTCATGGGATTAGGTGCTCAGGGAAAGCTTCTCTAAAGTGCTAACATTTAATTCATGATCTGAAAGAAAAGTTAAAAGTTAAAACCCACCTGTGTTTCCAGACAGAGGGTACAGAGATCATAGAGCCTATGCTGGGAATAAGCATGGCATATCTGAGGAATTGTCTGGTTGCTATGGTGGGAATACTTGGCCAGGGTTGGGGGAGGGAGAGGGTGTCAGATAATGGTCAAAGATGTAGGTAGGGCTCAGGTTATGGTGGGCAGGGCTTCTCAAATGTAATGTCCATAGGTTTCTTTCTGTTGTGCAACTATCCAGGTAGGTTCATTGTCGATTTTCACAGATGAAGAGAATTTTGGAGCCCTCGGTATCATTTTACATGACTTTAATGATGAATCGGGGCAGACCAGTTGATCAAGGAGAGAGAAACTGAGCCCTTGTAGGATAAGTGAAGATTGCTCAGGCTTTTGCGCCGTTGGCCTCTGTGGCTATTATCTGTGGTTTTGAATGCAGTAGGCGCTTGGGAGCGTGAGCTTGGGGTACACATGCCTGATGGTGGACACCTGGAGTATGGTGTGGGCATATGTAAGTGGGCACACCTGAGCTGAGACACTAAGCATATAAGGGCAGCATCACAGAGGGTGGGTTGCAGCAGAAGACAGTGCGACGGAGTGCAGTGGAGAGTGGCGGAGAACAGCTATGAGAGGAAAGAGTGTATAGTGATTTGCAGGGGGGCCCAGTCTCCTGGCTGGCTTATTTTCCCTGAATACTATTAAAAAAATCTGTGGGGATGATGTCAAGGGCTCCAGGTTTCTCTTTTAAGCTGCCTGAATCAACGATGAACCTACCTGGCATAGGATGATTACAGAACAGCCCACTAGATGTAGTGAAGCCACTGCCCATGCCAGAACTGTGGAGCCCCTTTTATTCCTCCCTTCTCAGCCCAACTGTCTGTATTTACATATGTGCATTGTCCTGTGTTCCCTACTCAACTTCTATCTCCATGGCCTTGGGACCATGTACTCTTACTTCTCTCCAAAGTCTTGGCTTCCTATTGTGATCCAAATTGTGCAGATAATGTTTAGGTTTGCTCTCTATCCATTATTTCCCTCCTGCATACCAAGATCTTGAGATCAGTTGAGGGATATTCTCTGTTATGGTCAGCACTTAGATCTGCAGATGAAGCCCTATTCCCCAAAACAATCCACCCAAATTATTTGGGATCCATTGTGGGAGTCTCATATTTTCTAGACTCCTCAAATATTCCTGCGAGGTCTGATGTGCTATGTTTCCCTTCTGACAATGAAGTGCCTCAGATTTTTGGTGTCATCAGGGTTGTCCTCCCAACCTGCTAAGTGGCCTTTCTGCTTGGCAGTCTCAGAAAATTCTTCCTGGGAGTTAGTTGTTGCTCCTCAGCTCTCTGCTGCCCTCTGCTGGTTTCCAGTAGCCAGAGGTCCTCATGCTTGCTCTGTTGTGGAGTTCCTTTGTTCTGAGTTCTTAGCACCCACCAAGATGTTTCACTTTTCCCACCTCAAAAATACTTATTAAGAATATTCTGTGTTCCAGGATATATAGAAGCCCTGGGGTACACAACTGGGAGAAAATTTTTGCACACAACACTAATGATAAAGGACTGATCACAAAAATCTACAAAGAGCTGAGGAGACTCAATAAAAACAAAGAAAATAATCCAGTCAAAAATGGGCAGAAGAGCTAAAAAGAAACTTCTCCAAAGAGGAAATGCAAATGGACAGGAGGCGTATGAAAAAATGTTCAACATCACTTGTAATCAGGGAAATGCAAATCAAAACTACAATGAGATGCTATCTTACACCAGTGAGAATGGCACATATTAAAAAAACTAGCAACAACAAATGTTGGCGAGGTTGTGGAGAAAAAGGAACTCTTCTGCACTGCTGGTGGGAGTGCAAACTGGTCCAACCACTATGGAGAGCTGTGTGGAGATTTCTTGACCTACTAAAGATAGCGCTTCCGTATGATCCAGCAATTCCACTCCTAGGTAACTACCCAGAGGACACAGAAACATCAATTCCAAAGGGCACCTGCACCCCTATATTTACAGCAGCACTATTTACAATAGCTAAGTTATGGAAACAACCCAAATGCCCAAAAATAGATGACTGGACCAAGAAGATGTGGTACATATACACCATGGAATATTACTCAGCAATCAAAAAAGATAAACACACACAGTTTGTTTGCAGCAACATGGATGGCGCTGGAAGGGATCATGCTCAGTGAAATAAGTCATAAAGAAAAAGAAAAATACTGGATGGTCTCACTCATAGCAGGAATTTAGAAAACCTAAATAAGGGACCAGGAAAAAGACTAATTAATACAAAGTAAAAGTCAAAATCAACAAGCAACTATAAACCAGAGGCACACTACCGGGGTGCGGGGGGGAGAGGAGGGACTAGGGTCAAAATAAAGGGGAGGGGCAATTGTATGGGGAATATAACCAAAATGAAAATGCATACATTGTGCAAAAATGAAAAATGATGTAAGAATTATATGAAATAAAATATTTTAAAAAAAGAAACCCTGGGGTACAAAGATGAAAAACTTAGTCTCCTAAGACACTGGCCTAGCAAGAGATGGAAGACAGAAAGGTGAACAATTAGAATCCTACTATGGAAGGTCCAGGTACTAGTAAGGCAGAGGGTGACTGGAGCTGAAAGAAAAGAGACGTTGGCACCGCTGGGTCGTGGGGAATGCTTCAGTGGGCTTTTGGCATTAAGTCATATCTTAAAACATGGTCAGGAGTAGGCAGGGTGTTGGGGTCTTAGATTTACAGACTAGGAGGGATGGAAAGGATACTAAAAAGTACATTTTGTTTCACTTACTAGGGAGCTATTTAGAATTTTAGAGGACAACATTATAGATCAAATTCATAACATCTTTGCCTTGAGGCTTAAGCACTGGGGTATTTTTATAGTCCTGTATTTAAATAAACAAACGCCCAAGAAAAATTAGACCAGGGTTTTCTGTTTAAAATCAGGTCCAAATATTCATAAAAAACAAAGTAGGGTTCCAAGAATTTCTCTATTTTTTTTGAAATCTGAGAGATTGCAGACTTTGCCTCCCCTAAAAGTTAAGGAATTTGATATTTTCACTCTTGGATTATTTGGGATTTCTGTTACATTCTAAATAAATATAGTAAATACATTATCCCCAGAAAAAAAAATTTTTTCTATTGCTAGTGAAAAAAGTTATCTCACTAAAACTCACCTCCTCTCCCCAACCCCCAATTATGTTGTTCTTTCACTGGTGTGCTGCTCATCAAGATAACTGACAGTTTCAATTGTTATTTGTAAAAAGTTGACTTCCAGACTGGGCATCTTGCCTGCAGGTTGGTTGGCATAGCCTGAGAATGAACGGAGCCTACCGACCTTTACTTCTTCATCCCCTTTCCCAACACAGTGTGAGATACAGTAAACAGCATCTGGCTGAATAATACAAATGGAGAGACATTCTTCCAGGGAAGAAGATAAAATAACTGGGGTTATTTTATAATAAAATAATAAAATCCCAGTTATTTTATCCCTACCTGAATAAAAAGTGAAACTGGCGAATTCTCAGCTTATTGGTAAAAGAGCATATGCCTCATCATAGAACATGGACCTCACGTTCCCCCTGCTTATTTCCTTGGGTCTTCTCATAGGATCTGGCCTGTTATAGGCACTTCCAAAATGTTAGAGTTGAATTTTATTGCCCTTTGGGTAGAAATTCCATATTTAGTCTTCCTAGTTGGTAGAGCTTCTAGAAAAGGGTTTGCTTAGATGAGTTTTCCCTGGCACATGTAGACTTACCACAGGAACTATGGAGGGGTCCTGTTTCTTTATATTTATCCATTGTGTTCCCTTTTCTGAATCTTCAGTTTGCCCTGGATTCTTGACATAATTTTTTTAGTGTGATTCAGAAAACCACTCAGAACCTTTGCCATATGATTCATTATTTTCCTGAAATAATTCGTTGATAACTGAGATGCAACATCAAAGAGACAGAGAGGAGATGTTATGACACACCATAGATGAAAGTCTTTCTACTGGAGTGTGAATGTCCACAGAGAGAAGTGTGGCAAAAAATCAAAGAGAAGATTTCCGTGGAAGCTCTATGACCCAAGGAGAAGGATGAAGCAAGTAGGTCTGAGAGACAGAGCTTACCACTCATAGCCTCTTAGATGTCTACAATTGCAAAATGTGGGAATGGAAGTCTTTATGACTCATGTATACAAAATTTGTTTTTTGAATCATGTATTTGTGTTTGGCTAGCCACAAGAAATAGACATCTTGACTTATAATGGTTAAAAGAGAAGAGGATTTTGTTTTTCTTACACAAATAAGTGGTCGTATTGGTTTAGTGATTTGAAAATATTAAGACCCATTGTCACTGAAACATTCTTGGTCTTTCTCTGGTCTCATGGTTGCAAAAAGGTTGCAATAGCTTTAGACCTTGTGGTTATATTCAAGGCAAGGAGAGGGTGCAGACATGGTTTTGTCCATCTATGTTCCATTTAATGAAAAGTAAAAAAATTACAGAAGTTCTCTAAAGGATCCCTCTTATATCTTTTTTTAGCCAAAACTGGATTCAGAGGGCCACACCTAAGAATAAAGGGAGTAGATTAAGTGGGGCTGAATCTAGTACTGCATGGACAACAGTAAAAGGGAGGTTAGTAAGAAAAAAGTGGAGGATGGAGAATGCAGGCAGTGAACAATGTTTACCACAGATGGAGAGTCATAGCAGTACTCAACACTAGTGAACAGAATATTTTTAACAATAGCTCAGTGTTCAAATGCTGCAAAGAAGTTAATGCTAGATTGTTAGGCCAGTTATTATGTCCAGTGCCCTAGCAGAATGTAAAAGAGAGGTGGGTTACCTGGTTTTGACCACTTGGTACACCTGTAACTGGCTCCCATAGTACAGTGAGGATACCCTAGTGAGATTTAGTTGTATTATGAGAGGTAATATATATTTTTGCATCTTTTAATTCTAAGCCTAATGGTATTGAGTTGTACAACAGACTCTAGGCATTTTCCAAGACTTTCAAGAACCTCCCAGATTCATGAAGAATATTAGTGAGCAACAAACTAACATCAAAATGCAGGTACTGGCTCATCCACCACCTAAAGACTAATTTCCCACACAACAGCTCACAGTGGGGTTGATTCAAATGAATGCCTAACAAAATTACGAATTATTACATGTCCTTGTCCTATTCCTGTAGGATCTCTCACAAATCATCAAAACCATGAATGTTAAATTTTCAAATGCAAAAATGCCTACTGTGCATTCTTCAAAATCCTTTCATCAGTGAAATATTGGAGCAAAATGTCAATGATAGTTTTCAGGATTTATTTAAGAAAATATTGAAATAGCCACATTTTTACTGTTTTATTTTATTAAGAAATGATGAGGCCATTGTATTCTACTTGTGTCCTCAAACATTGTTTTAACCTGGGAGATGATCAGACTGAGCTTCATTTGTCTCAAATATCTCTAACTAGGTTAGTTGGGAAGCAGAGTGCTGTATAAAATAAATGAGTAAATTAATAGAACGGTAGCTGGCTTCAGATCTCAGTGGAAGGATAGTGGCCTGGAGGTTAAAGAAAACCAGAGTAAGTAGGGTGACCTGAAGAAAGAATGTTCAACATCAAAGAGAGGGCTGGAATTGGGCCTTACCCTTTACCCATTTTCATACTTATACCCATGTCCTTGCCTATCCCTATATCTCTCAGTGTCTTTTGATATTAAGCCAACAAAATTACCAATATGCCTGTACCTACAAAAATGGAAAGGTCTGTCTAAGTAGATCAGTATTGCAATAGCAGGTTTTATTGTCTGATGTGAGATATACAACAATTTTAAAAAATATTTTATTTTATATAATTCTTACATCATTTTTCATTTTTGCACAATGTATGCATTTTTATTTTGGTTATATTCCCCATACAATTGCCCCCCCCCCTTATTTTGACCCTAGTCCCTCCTCTTCCCACTCCTCTCCCCCTCCCCATAGTGTGTCTCTGGTTTATAGTTGCTTGTTGATTTTGATTTTTACTTTGTATTAATTAGTCTTTTTCCTGGTCCCTTATTTATGTTTTCTAAATTCCTGCTATGAGTGAGACCATCCGGTATTTTTCTTTTTCTTTCTGACTTATTTCGCTGAGCATGATCCCTTCTAGCTCCATTCATGTTGCTGCAAACTGTGTGTGTTTATCTTTTTTGATTGCTGAGTAATATTCCATTGTGGAGATATACAACAATTTTATAAGAGTATGCATCAAATTAGGAATTTCCCTGATTTTGCACATAATGTCCTCTTGAAAACTTGTGAAAAAAATCAAACATATAAACCTTATACAAGATTACAGGTGGGTTGTGTTACCAGAGAGCTGAATAATGTTCTAGCACCCTAATTACATCTTGCCTTTTAGGCATTGTCCTTGATGAGTCATATATTTCATACATGTTCTTTCATTTTGTTCTTTCCCTTCAGAAGGCAGCACAAAGTTGACCAGCTTGAAGTCAATGAGCATTTGATTGAGGCTAATGACTTACCACTTTCCACAGGCCTAATGATTTCTTTGTCTCAATTGTATTGAGTTAATGAGAACTCTGCTTCTTAGCACAGTATCAGCACTTTCATTTTTCTTTTTTTCCACTCATTTTTATAGGCTAATAAGGAAAAATGCTGTAAAATATTGATACAATTACACAAACATTGCTTTACCTTTGAAGGTAGGGCTGTATCTGGCTAGCAGTACTACTCTAAAATAGCCAACAATGTAGAGATGTAAAAAAACTCTTATTTATGGAATTAAATCTATAAAGTGTTAATGTGTGGATTGCTCAGAAGGTGAATACATGGAAGCTGTTACAGGTGGCTCTTACTCATATACCAGGGATCAGTACTATTAACTCCTACAGCATTTTAATTCTTTCAACAAATATTTGTTGAACAACTACTCTTATGTGCAAGACGCTATCCTAGGTGGTATCATTTTGTTTTTTGTTTTTTTTTTTTTTCTTTTCACAAGTTTTATTGGTTTTTCATGTTTTTTATATAATTTATTTATTTATATGTATATACTACATCATTGTTCTGTTTTTTAATATTGACTTTTTTATTTATACAAGCACTGGGCACAGTCAGAAGCACGGGAGGGTGAGAGAATTCACCAGAGCCAGAGCGGGGAACAGAACAGGCAGATTGACGAAATACACTGCTGAGGGGAGCAGCGGGCGCTACAGGAGAGGTCTGTCGTGCCATGTGGGACACTCGCCAGCGGGCCAGGGATCGCAGCCCAGCGCTCAACTGCCTAGGTGGTATCATTTTGTTTTATGTAATCCTGCACTAGAGTCTCCAGGGGCAGCCCTCTGACGGATTCCACATTGACTTTCATACTTTAGGCCCTCTGATTATCACTGTGGCTTTGCTTTGTGTCTGCAGATTTCTGCAGTGGTATTGCTTTGGAAGTGGCTTTCTGACTGTACATATGCCCGCTTGGACTTCTCCTTTGTCTAGGGGTAGTAGCTGGGTCATTTCAGAGTCCAAGCATCTCTGTGAATGGGGCTGCACTACCTAGCTATGTAGACAAAGACTCTTGAGTGATAATAATAAATACCTACATATTCTTCAGCCAGGCATCAAAATTTAGCACTCTCAAGTGATGATCAAATGGCAAGATAAAGTCTTTCTTTTTGTTCTCTCTGTATTCCCAAAGGTTTTTTGTTTGTTTGCTTTTTTTGTGAATGACCCTGTGGTAGGAAAAACAAATCCAGCCTATCTTTCATGAAGTGGCTTGGAAACTGTGTTTGTTCATTTCATGTGGGGAGTCACAGGTTGCGTTCTTGGAAGTAGGCACACTTAAGAGTTGGGCGTACAGGATATTTATTAGAAATCAGAACTTATTGGAAGGGAGAAAGAAGTAGTAGTTGAACAGTGATGTAAGCTAGACAAAGCTTTGCCTGATTCCAAGGGAAATTCTGTTTAAAAAACAAATGTCACTCACTGGGTAATAATGGGTACCTCACTGGAGTGAAATGACTGGGGTATTTACACCACATTTCTATGGTCACTGAATGTGGGTTGCCCCAGGAAGAATGTGTCCTTGAGTAAGGTGGCCCTCAGGACCTGAGGCATACCCTGATGGGGCAACAAATCATCCCTTGAAGGCTGGTGCTACATCTCTGTTTCAACAAACTGGGATCGGAAGGAAACCACCTTAATTTGATAAAGAATATCTATAAAACCTTACAAATAGTTAGAAATTGAATATTTTCTCCATAAGTTTAGGAACAAGGCAAGGAAGCCTTTTCTCATTTTATTTTTCAGAGTTATCCAGAGAAATAGAACAAGTAGGAGATATATATATATATATATATATATATATATATATATATATCATATATTAGGAACTGTTATTTTAAGGAATTGCCATAGGGAATTGTTTCATGCTATTACTGAGGCTAAGACATACCGTGATCTGTTGTCTGCAGGCTGGATCCCCAAGAAGGCCAGTGGTATAATTCAGTCCAAAGGCCTGATACCAAGGGAAGTATGGTATAAATTGTGGTCTAAGAGTTGGGGAAGTTGAAATATATCCCAGAGCAACCGTGAGATAGGAAGAAAAGAGTGACTTCCTTCTTCCTTTGCCTTTTGTTTTATTTGGGCCCGGGTTGATTAGGTGATGTCCACCTACATTGGGGAAAGAATCTACTTTACTGAGCCCATCTACTCAAATGTTAATCTAATCTGGAAACAGCATCACAGAAATATCCAGAAATAATGTTTATTCTGGGCACTCTGGCACTCTGTGGCCAATGAAGATGACACATAAAGTTAACCATCACACTCACCACCTCTATTTAACATTACATTGAAAGTCCTTGATAACACAGTAAGATAAGAAAAGGAAACAAAAAGTATGTAGATTAAGGAGGAAGAAATGATACTATCCTTATTTTCAGATGACATAATTCTCTATCCAGAAAATCATCAATAATCTGCAAAAAGTTCCTTAACTAATAAGCAAGGTCACAGGATATAAGATAATATATAAAAATTAATTTCCTATATACAAGATATGAAGAATTGAAATTTGGAATAAAAAGTAATACTTAGAATAGAACGCCCAAAATGAAATACTTAGGCATAAATATGTGTACAATCTGTATGTGGAAAACCCCAAAACTCTGATTTAGGAAATCAAAGATCTAAATGAATGGATAGATAGTCCGTGTTCATAGATTAAAATACTCAATTTTTTTTTTTTGGTAAAGATTTATTTATGTATGCATACAGGAATTGGGGTACAGGCCAGAGGTGTGGGGGGTGAGAGGAGTCACCAGAGACAGAAAGTGGGGAACAGAACAGGCAGATCTACTGAAATACACTGCTGAGGAGAGCAGCGGGCGAGTCAGGAGAGGTCTGCTGTGCCATGTGGGTGGCTCCCTAGCCGGGGAGTGAACTTGTGCTGCAGTGGCTGTGGATAGCTTTGTAGGTTGAGTCTTAACCCCTTGCACCACCAGGGAGGCCCTAAAATACTCAATATTGTTGATGTCAATTATTCCTATTTGATCTATTGATTCAATGAAATCTCCAATCAAAATTTCAATTTTATGGATATTGACAACCTTGTGCTAAAGTTTACATGAAAAAGCAAAATACCCAGAATAGCTAATGTAATATTGAGAGAGAAGAACAAAGTTGGACTGTCACAACCCAACCTCAAGACATTCTATAAAGCTATAGTAATCAAGATAGTGTGGTAATGGAGGGTAAAAAAGACTAATTATCAATGGAACATAATAGACAGCCCAGAAACAGACCCATATAAATATAGTTAACTAATCATTGACAGAGGAGCAAAGACAACTTAATGGAAAAGAATAATCTTTCAATAAATGGTGCTGGAACATCCATTTCTCATTGGACATCCATGTGTAAAATGAAAAACACACAAAAAAACTAAGGATACACCTGAATGTAAACCACAAAACTATAAAGCTTCTAGTAGATAACATAGGAGAATATCCAGATGACCTTTGAATTGGCAATGATTTTTAGCTACAATAGCAAAGGCATAACCCCTGAAAGAAAAAAATATTATGTCAGATGTGACAAATTTGTTTAAATTAACAAAGTGTGCAAAAAGACTTAAGAAAATGAAAAGGTAAGCCACAGGATAACAGAAAAATTTATAAAACACTTATTTGATAAAGACTTGTATCCAAAATATATAGATCATTCTTAAAAACTCAACAATAAAAAAAAACAACCAAGTTAAAAGATGAGCAAAAGATCTGAACATTTACCTCACTAAAGAGGATAAGTTGGTGGCAGAGTGATGACACCAGGCATGCCTCCTTCATGTAGTCACAACTAAATTGTAACAGAACAAAGTTAATAACCCCTGAAAGACAAATAGAGGACTACAGTATATACTAGGAGCAATAGTCCAGTGGGAAGAACAGTAGGTAAGAGAAACTTTAATTGAACTGATTTTATAGTGATACTGTGGCAGTACAACTCATGGATGGGGAGAGATAATATAATCAAAGTTACTATCCTACTGAAAGTGATATATAAATTTAATGTAATTGCTATAAAAATACCAACTATATTATTTAAAGAAATGGAACAAAAATATTGAAGTTTATATGAAACCATAAAAGGCCTTGAATAACAAAAGCAATCCTGAGGAAAAAGGAGAGAAATGGAAGCATCATGTCACCTGACTTTAAACTATGCTGTAAAGAAGCAGCTGTACTAAAAACCATATGGTATAGGCATGAAAATAGACACATGGATCAATGGAATGGAACTGAAGCCTAGAAAATAAATCCATATACATGTCAAGTCTTAATTTATGGTAAAGCAGTCACAACCATAAAATGGGGAAAGGAGAATCTCTTTAATAAATGGTGCTGGGAAAACTGGATGACTCCTTGTAAAAGAATGAAATTGGATAACTCTTAGCTCCATTCACCCAGACAAATTGTAAACATATTAAAGATCTAGATATAAGACGTGACACAATAAAATACATAGAATAAAACATTGGCAATATGTTCCATGAGATCAATGATAAATACATCTCTGGAGATTCAACTCTTATGACAAGGAAAGTAAAAGCAAAAATAAACAATTGGAATTACTTCTTAACTAAATAGTATATATGTAGTGAAATAAAATATAAGTAGATTAAGAAACATCTACATAAATGGAAGAAAATATTTAAATGTTACATAACTGGCAAGACCTATAAAATAACCGAGACATAAAAAATACCCTCGGCATATAAAAAACTTTCAGGATTCAATAATAGAAAAAACAACACAATAAATGGGCAACAGATCTGAACAGATAATTCCCAATAGAGGTTATCCAAGAGCCAATAGATAACTTGGAAAAATGTTTATCACATTGCCAATTGGAGAGATTCAGATTGAAACCACAGTGAGATATCATCTCATACCTGTGAAAATGGCACACATTAAAAAGACCCCTAATTACAAGTTCTGGAAAGGGTGCAGAAAAGGAGGAATCTTATTACACTGTTGGTAGGAATGTAAACTGGTACAGCCATTGTGGAAGACAATCTGGATTTACCTTTAAAAATAAAAAATGGAAATACCGTATCATCCAGCAACCCCTCTCCTGAGAATCTATCCAAGGAATGTGAAACCATCAGTCAAAAAAAAAAATATGTTCTGCAATGTGTAATGCACATTATTTTGAATGGCTGGAACATGGTAAAAGCCTAAGTGCTCACTGACAGTGGATTGGATCAAGAAGATGTGGTATATCCACACTTTAGAATATCATTCAGCCATAGGGAAAGATGAAATGCTGCCATTTACAGTAAAATGAAAGGAGTTTGAAGGAATTATGTGTAGTGAGGCAAGCCAGAATGATATAGACAGCTATTGGACATTTACATAGCAGACAATTTGAAAATTAAAATACTTATAAAAGTGAGTGTACGTTAATAAATGAAGTGGAGTTTCTGAAGCTAAGGGGGGGGGGAGGCCAAGGGGATATTAGGGATGGTGGTGGGAAAAATTAAATTTAAAAAAGTTATAGTGATAAAAAGGAGATATAAAGATACCAAGTAAGCATAGGAGAAGCTACTCAATATCATTTGTCATTAGAGAATTACAAATTGAAACAACGATGAGATATCACTACACACATAGTAAGATGGTTAAAATAAAAAAAATTCTGATATTATCAATTGCTGGCAAGGATTCAGAGAAAGAGCAACAAGAACCCACATTCTTCGCCCCCCATAATGTATAAATTTTATTTAAATCCTGATTCAAACACTGTATAAAAATTATGACAAATGGAAAAAATATGAAACAGTGAATGAATAGTTAATAATTAAGGAATTATTGATATTTCTAAGATGAGACATAGTGGTAAATAAAATATTTTAAAATTTTAATTTCCCCCTCAATTATGTTTATTAAGGTAAATTTGGTCTATGTAATTGTATTTGTTTTAGGGCTTATAAGTTCAAACCTCTATAAATGTATGTTCTCACCACCATTCCCACCACCAGTGCCCCAATAATTCTCTACCATGCTCTATGGCCCCCCGCCTCCCCATTTTGTTGCCCCAATTTTTCAGTCAGATGTCAAGGATTTCTTATTGGTTTGGTTTTGTTTGACCCTTTGTTTTTGTTTGTCTGTATTCCACATATTAAGTGAAACCTTCCAGTATTTGTCTTTATTCTTCTGACTTATTTTGCTTAGCATTATCTTCTCCAGTTCCTTCTATGTTGTCACAAAAGGCAAGAGTTCATCTGTTTATAGCTGAGTAGTATTCTATTTTGTGTGTATGTGTACATACATACACATTTTTTTTTTATTCACTCCTCTGTACTTGGGTACATAGGTTGTTTCCACAGCTTGACTATTGTAAATAATGCTGCAATGAACATAGGAGTGTATATATCCTTTCAAATTAGTATTTTTGCATTCTTCAGATAGACACCTAGGAGTGGAATTTCTGGGTTGATCTATTTTTTTTAATATTTTGAGAAACTTCCATATTGTTTTCTATAGGAGCTGGACCCATCTACATTCACACCAAAGAGAATAAGGCTTCCTTTTCCACATTCTTGCCAACACTTAAGGTTTTTTAAATTTGGCCATTCTCATGGCCATTCTCATGGGTATTGTTTTGATTTGCAGTTCCCTGACGAGTGATGATGAACATTTTTTTCATGTGCCTGTTGGCCATCAATATGTCTTCCTTGGAGAAGTACCTGTTTTGTTCTGCCCATTTTTTTTTTAAAGATTTATTTATTTATACAAGCACTGGGTACAGTCAGAAGCACAGGAGGGTGAGAGAATTCACCAGAGCCAGAGCGGAGAGCAGACAGACTGATGAAGTGCTGAGAGGAGCAGCGTGTGCAGCAGGAGAGGTCTGCACACCATGTGGGACCCTCGCAGGCGGCCAGGGATGGAACCAGCGCTGCAGAAGCTGCGGGCAGCTTCGCAGCCCAGCGCTCAACTGCTGCACCACCAGGGAGGCCCTGTTCTGCCCATTTTTAGATTGGGTTAATTGTTTTCATTTTGTGAGCTTCATGAGTTCTTTATATATTTCAAATATCCTCCCTTTGTCAGATGTATCATATGCATTAATTTTCTCCCATTCAATAGGGGTTTTACTGATAGCTTTTTTTTGATGTACAGAAACTTTCTTGTTTTACTGATAGTTTCTTTTGATGTGCAAAAACTTTAGTTGGATGTTGTTCCATTTGTTTATATTTGCTTTTGCTTCTCTTGCTGTTGGAGATAAATCCCCAGAGACATCTCTGAAGTCAATGACTTTTATTTTTTTTTTTATTTTTTATTTTTCAATTATTTTTTTTATTTTTTTCTTTTATTTTTCAATATATTTTATAGTTTCGGATCTTACATCCATGTCTTTGGCCCATTTTGAAATACTTGACCAGCATTCCTTAAAACTCACAGTCATCAGAAGTGAGGAAATTCTGAGAAACTGTCATAGTCAAGAAGAGCCTACAGAGATATAATGGCTAATTGTAATGTACTCCTCCGAATGGGATCCTAGAATAGTAAAAGGACATTAGGTTAAAAACTAAGGTAATATGAATAAAGTATGACTTCAGTTAATAATAATGTATGTAGAGCGGTTCATTAATTGTGATTATGGTGCCATAGTAATGGAGGATGTTAATAGGAAAACTATTATTAGTGAGTTTGATGGGACCTATACCTCCTTTGCATTTTTTAAATAATCTAAAACTGTTCTAAAAAATGAACTTTATTATCAGTTTAAAATAAATGGATGTCATATATTGTGCCAAGTACTGGGGTAAGACATTACCCTATCCTCAAAGCGCTCAAGTTTGTGAGTCCATGTGCATGTATATATGAAGTCTAGCATTTGAGTCAGGTCATAGAGATATTGGCAGAGGAATTTGGAAACCTGAGATTTTAGATTAATTGTCTGAAGGCAGTTGCATTCCACATCCCATTTAAAAGTTCTCCCTAAAATTTGGATGGGGTTATCTTATTTGTAGATATAAGTTTCTGTTACTAATAAACTCATTTCCTTTCATCTCTCACCACTCTCCTCTTTGCTCATATGCTTTGATACTTAGCCTGTTTCCTTCTTTGTCCATCCATGTGCGTTGTCAGACTTTATTAAAGATTGAAGATATGGAAGGTGTTTCAAGTCTAAAGTACAAAACATTTTAAAGTATAGACTTGCCAGCCAGTTTTTAGAACTTCCTTGGCCATTCCACCACAGGAAACCCTTAGTATGTAGGCTCCAGCTTCCTGCCATGGTGTCTAGTGCCCTCTCTTTCCTCTCTGCATACTTCCAATATTCTGGATCATTTCTTTTGCAGAAATGTTTACCTCTCTTTATTTCTTGCTCTCTGTATAACACAGTTTGGAATCTACTTTATTTACCCCCAAATACACTCATAAGATATGTTTCTTAATGATGGTAATTTCTTCTAAAAAACAAACAAATAAAATAATAAATAAAACCTCAGGTGCCAACTGTTAAAACAGTAATTTGTTTATATTGCTATGACAGGTCAGAGAACAGAATGTTTCTAATAAAAAGGGAGGTTGTTAGGCAGATGTAAGAGGATATCATCTATCTCAATTGCATGACATAAATTGGGGCAGTTGTACCTGGACGCTGGAAACGGGAGTCCTTGTCTTCACTCTCTACAAGGAAGTGCCCATTTCATGCTTCTCTCCTCATAGTTCTTGGACAGCTCATCTGCTTTCATCTGCAACACCCCAGAATGGCAACTTCACACTCCAGTACTGCAGCGCACTCTTCCTTGCAATTTGACTCAGTTTAGTCAAACCTTTGCTCGTGTCTCATGAATCACCTTTGGCCAGGAGGATAGAGTCAACTTTGCTCTGACCCTGGAGAGTGGTGCTCAAAAATGCTAGTTGTTATTGTTATTATTTTACTGTTCCCTTGGTTAGTCTACAGTGATTACAGTTTGCCATTTCATGCATTTTTTTAAAGCTATTTATTTTCTTACATTGTTGTTTATTTTTTAGTTTCATGCAGTCTTCTTCCTTCTTTTCTCCTTTACTCTGAGAAGATTGAGAGGGGCCCCATTTCCTCAAGTGTTTATCTCAGTTGGCAGGAAAGTCAGGAAGTGTACTAATCCTGATTCTTTCTGTCATAAGCTGTAAAAACCCAACTTCAACTGGCTTCAACAAAGGGGTGACTGATAGTTGAGTAACTTGCAAAATCGAGGGAAATACTAAAGGAATCAGAGCACCTTGGTAATAAGATTTGTATATAGCGTCTCAATTTTTTCTGTAATCTTCTTTTTCCTTGTTTGGATTCTCTCTAGAAGACTTACATTCATTCCCAGATTTCCATTCTCCTAGTTCTACCACCCCACAGAAAAAAAAACCCTGTTTTTATTGTAATATCTCTATCATGATAGTGTCAAGGAAGAGCTGTAGGCAGCCCACCTATGGTCATAGGCTCTCTCCTTAGATCATGATTAGTATGGTTTGGGACACTTTCCACCTTGAAGGACAGCGGTTTAGGGGGAAATGACTGACAGCATCAGAATGACAAAGGATGGATGGAAACAGGACAGATAAATTAATATGTGTGGTCTGCCAAAATTATTCTATTTTTTCATGATAGCATAATGGCTGCAACATACTGGGAAATATACTGGGAAATATACTGCAATATACTGGAAATATACTGGGGACAGTGTGTGGTAAGTGGATCTTACAGATAGAACTCTTCTCTCCGTGGGACAACTTAGCCTTTACCCCTTTCCTAGAAGGAGGAGACTGAAACTCACCTGAAAATGATGGATCATGTGATTTGGAAAGCATGAGTTTTAGATCAGCTGATTTGTCAACACTTTTCAGGCTCATCAGAGGCCCTCCCTGAGGTTTGGAGTCTTGGCTGGACCTGGAACCTCAGTAGGGAGTATGGTATTTTCTTTGTACCTCTACTTTTACCCAGTGAAGCCTCTGTGCAGTAGGCTTCTCTGTCTGAATGGGTTTGGACTCTTGCTGCTGAATGTGAATGGTAGTACTCTCACTCTGGGCTTCCACAGACCTCAAAAAAAAAAAAAAAAAAAAAAAAAGGTTTGTAAAGGTCTTTATTTTCTCTTGCCTGAGAGGTTGGAGGCCCCATCTCCTGGGGGTCACTTCTAGTTCTGAATAAAAAAGTGGTTAAAGTGGTAGTATATGAGAATTTTTTTCTTATTAATGGCTGCAGAGGATTATAAAATGGAACCCAGCAGGCATGGAAGGACTTGCACATATTTCAAAAGTACCAGTACATTCAGAGGCCAGAAAAAATCTTTTGAGAGTGCACTGTGAAGCGTGTTGTCAGTAGTTTTTGTCCTCTAAGACCTGGTGAGGATTCTGGAGCAAATGGCTGCCATTTCATTTTTAGTTCCAATCACAGTGTAGTCAAGTGCCCACCTAGTCTCTTTTTAGCTACTCATTCAGAGTAGCTAAAACATTTGTGGGGACTTTCTCCTTGTGTGCAGTATGACTCCTGTCTTCACCTCCCTGCCTTCAGGGCACCTACAGTGAAAACAATAGACACACAATCACATACATGCGACTGAACAGGTACAGAACCCTGAGGGAGGGAAAAACCAATATTTTGTCTTGGAGTTAACAGATATTTTCTTTGACTAGATAAGGATGAAGGGCAGATAGTAGAATGGGGAGTAGAGAGGGGGGTATCTCATAACTCCAAGGAGTCCTAAGAGAAATAGCAGAAAGAGGTATCAGGGATCTGGTTTGCCAAACCTTAGAACATTTTAGTTATTTCATGATATCCCCTGAACAGAAAAAGAAATATCAACATTGACATAAAGGAAAGAATTTTGAAATAGTTGTTTGCAAATTTCTCCTTTTTGTAGTATTCCGTAACCTCCTCCAAACCTAGACTTCGTTCTCCCTTCTTCATAAGTCTCATTTACTCTAGAAATGAGAGAAGAAGTGAAAAGGTGAACCTGCCAATAAAATCCCTACCCCCCGTTAGGAGGTAGCAAGCAGAGATCTCGTCCAATAAACTTACCTTCGTGTAACATATAGAGCCCACTCATAAGAACTGAAAAGTTTCCAGATACAATCAGTCTACAGTTATCAGACAAAAATACAGGACATCCAGTTAGATTTGAATTTCAGATAAACAGATGAACAGTGAGTAATTTGTTTGCATAAATATGTCCTAACATCCTTAATCCAGACTTGCTTGGCACTAAGTGGATAGATTGGTTTCTTCCCCATGTCTAGCTCAAATTATTATTAATGCCATGTGCCGGGCAAAACAAGCCCACTGCCCCTTTCCTATCCTAGCTCCCCATAGTAAAAAAGGAAAACTCAGGGCAAACGAGAGGAAGGATTACAAGGTAACCCCAATAGGAAATGGGGTGATCTGGGTGTTAGTCCTCACCTGTGAGCTTAGGAACTCAAGACAAGAGAAGAGCAGGCACACACAAAAAAAGTTAATATGAGGTTTATTTACAAGGGAAATGAGAAGAGGGAGAACACAGAGAGAAAGATTAATTGGTCAATATGTCCTGCCAGTAAGGCCTTCTGAGCGGGGGCACCAGGTGCATGCTGAAGGCAAAGCCAAGAGAGCACAAGCCTACACGTGTTCAGTTTATACCAACATGGCTGCTTAATTCCATCCTTAGCTCCTAGAAACCCTCCTTTCAGGAAGTTGAGAATCATGGCAGATTCATGACATGATGGGAGTTGTACTCCTTGGTGCTTGAGATCTCTTTGGCATGGAGGTAGGCGTGGAGTTCATAAAATATCAGTGTGTGAAGTTCATTCATGACATATTGTTCCTCCAAAAGAAGGACACTGACTGAGGATATATACTAATAAGTTAACTTTGTAAAGGTAAAATGAGGCTAAAGGTCTCATAGCCTTTTTAACATCCATCCTGAGCAAAAAGCTTCATCAGGGCCACACACCCTGCACTCTTTCACCATCCTCAGGTTTTAAAGAATACCCTATACCTATACCTATACCTATGCAACTGGGGATAGCAGAATGATTGAGTGAACTCATGATGGAGAGGCAGGGCACAAAGCAGTGAATCTTCTCAGTTAGTTGTGAGTAGTTGGCTCTATAGGGGTGCCCTGAAATTCTAGAATTAGACTGTAAGGAACATGGAGTAAAGGAAAGAAGCACTGGAAGAAGGTTTCTAGTTTCTGCACTCTAAATCCTGTAGTCTTCTCTTTCCACATCTCCCTTTGACCCACAAGGAAGAAAACCATTGGCTTTCATTTAAAAAAATTCACACTGAGATTTTAAATAGAGAATTTAGAAATGCCATGATTAAAAATCATAGACTCCGAAAAGGAAAAGAATGATGTGATAAATATAATTAATGAAAATGAGTCTTTAAAAAGGAAATGAAGGAAATGCAGGATATTAAAAGATTAATGGAGGAGCTAAAGAACTCTGGGAAAAGTAACAAATACATAATTGAACAAATGGAAGAATGAATCCGTACTCTTGAAGATACAGAAAAGAAAAAGGAAAAAGAATGAAGAAACACTCTGAGAACTATCTGACACCATGAGGAAAGGAAATATGAGTTATAGGAATCTCAGAAGGTAAGGAGAGAGACAAAGGAACCAAGTAACTATTCAAGGAGATAATTGAAAAGAACTTCCTAAGCATGAAGAAGGAGATGAAAATAGACTTAACAGGAAGCTAGAACACCAAATTGCCACAAAGAAAGGAGAACTACAGCAAGACACTTAATAGTAAAGCTTCTAAGAGTCCAAGGCAAGGAAAAAATAATGAAGCCTGCCAGGGGGAAGAAACAGTTTCCTATAAAGGAAAACCAATCAGGCTGACATCAGACTTCTCTGAAGAAACACTAAAGGCAAGAAGAGAATGGAGGGCCTCCCCGGTGGAGCAGCAGGTTGAGTGCAGCACTGTGAAGCTGTCTGCAGCCTCTGCAGTGCCGGTTCGATCCTGGCCAGCTGGCGAGAATCCCACATGGTGTGCAGACCTCTCCTGTCATGCCACTATTCCCTCAGCGGTGTATTTCTGTCCATCTGCCTGTTCTGCTCCCTACTCTGTCTCTGGTGAGTCCTCTCACACTCCCATGCCTCTGGCCTGTACCCCAGCTTTTGTGTAGAAATGGATGAATCTTTAAAAAAAAAAAAAAGAAGAGAATGGAGTGACATTTTCAACAAACTCCAATTCAACAAATGCCTGACAAGTATACCTTACCCCACAAAGCTCTCCTTCCTCTATGAAGGAAAAGTAAGGACCTTCTCAGACAAACAGAATCTCCAGAAATTCATCACTACTAAACCCCCACTCCAAAATTTACTATAAGAATTCCTAAAGCCAAAACCAACAGAGGAATGAATAGGAAGAACAGAATAAGGTAAGGAATAAAATGACAAAAAGACAAACAAAATGGCAAATACAGACTCCAAAGTATCAATATTAACCCTAAATGAAATGGACTAAACTCATCAATAAAAAGACACAGAGTAGCAGGCTGGATTAAAAACAAAATCCAGGAAAATACAGCTCTCTCCAGGAAACACATTTAACTACAAAAGATAAGCATATACTGAAAGTAAAAGATTGGAAAACAATCCTATAAACAAATGGACCAAAAAAGAAGGCAGGAACAACTATATTTATATCAGATGAAATAGACTTCAAACTGAAAAAGGTAAAAAGAGACATAGATGGAAACCACATTATGATTAAGGGGACAATACATCAGGAAGATATAACACTCATCAACATATGCTCACCAAATGAAGGAGCGACAAAATATATCAGACAATTATTATCAGCTCTGAAAACAGACATTAGAGAGAATACATATATAGTGGAGACTTCAACACCCCACTCTCACCAATGGACAAATCAACAAGACAAAAAATAAACAAGGACACTAGACCCTAAATATAGACCTAGACTTCATGGGCTTAACAGACATTTATAGAACACCCAAAAAAAACCCCCGAGTACACATTTTTCTTAAGTGAGCGTGGATCATTCTCCAGGATTGGTCACATGTTGGGCCACAAGACAAACATTAGCAGATACATTAAGATCAAAATCATACCAACTCTCTTATCTGATCATAAAGGCATCAAACCGGAAATAAAACATGAAAAGAAAGCAAGAAATCCTCCCACTTCATGGATATTGAAACCCACACTACCGGAAGATCATTGGATTAAAGAGGAGATCGAAGAAGAAATTAAAAATACTTTGAGATGAATGACAAGGAGGATACAACTTTCCAGAATGTATGGGACATAACAAAAGCAGTAATAAGAGGAAAGTATATAGCAATACAGGCTCACATTAAGAAACAAGAAGGAACTCAAAAAAAACCTAATCTCCCATCTCAAACAATAGCCAAAAAAACCCAAAAACCAGTAGAAGAAAGGAAATAATAAAAATCAAAGCAGAAATAAATGAAATAGAAATAAAAAATTCAGTTGTGAGGCAGCCCGCAGCCTCTGCAGTGCCGGTTCGCTCCTGGCCGCTGGGCGAGGGTCCCACATAGAGTGCAAACCTCTCCTGCTGCCTGCTGCTCCCCTCAGCAGTTCTGTTCCCCACTCTGGCTCTGGTGAATCCTGTCACCCTCCCACACTTCTGACTGTACCCAGTGCTTATATAACTAAATAAATAAATCTTAAAAAAAAGAAATAAAAAAATCCAAAAGAGCAACAAAATCAAAAGTTTGTTCTTTGAAAAAATAAACAAAATAGACAAACCTCTAGTCAGGCTCACAAAGGGAAAAAAAAAAAAAACAGGAAAAAGCACAAATAAATAGGGTCATAAACAAAAGAGGAGAAATTACAAACAGGCTCAGTAGAAATTGAATAATCAGAGACTACTGTGAATATTTATATGCAAACATTCAACAATGTAGAAGAAATGGACAAATTCCTACAGCAATATGATCATCCAAAACCAGATAAAAAAGCAATAGAACATATAACAGACCAATTACAAGCAGTGAAATTGAAATAATAATCAAAACTCTCCCCCAAAATAAAAGCCCAGGACCAGATGGTTTCACAAATGAATTCTACCAAAAGTTCAGAAATGACCTAGTGCCTATCCTACACAAACTCTTTCAAAAAAATTGAGAAAGAAGGAATATTACCAAATACATTTTATGAAGCCAGCATTACACTAATACCAAAACCAAACAAAGACAACATAAAAAAGAAAACTACAGGCCAATCTCCCTAATGAACACTGATGCAAAAATCCTCAATAAAATCCTTGCCAACAGAATCCAACAATGCACCAAAAGGATAGTATACCATGACCAAATGGGATTTATTCCAGGGACACAAGGATGGTTCAACATCTACAAATCAATTAATGTAATCCAACATATCAACAAAAAGAAAAATAAAAACTATATGATCATACCAATAGATGTTGAGAAAGCATTTGACAAAGTTAAGTATTCCTTTATGATGAAGACCCTTGAAATTCTCAGGATTGAAGGAGCATACCTTAACATGATAAAAGCCATATATGAAAAACCCACAGTCAGTATTATTCTCAATGGTGAAAAGCTGAAAGCCTTTCCTTTAAGATCAGGAACAAGACAAAGATGTCCACTTTCACCACTGCTTTTCAATATAACACTGGAAGTCTTAGCCAGAACAAAAATATAAGAGATAGACATAAAAGGAATTCAAATAGGGAAAGAAGTGAAACTATCACTATTTGCAGAAGCTATGATAATATACATGGAGACCCTAAAAACTCCACAGAAAAATGATTTAAAATAATAAACCAGTTTAGTAAAGTAGCAGGACACAAAACCAACACAAAATTAGTAGCTTTCCTATATGTAAACAATCAGTCTGAAGAAGAAGAAATTAAGAAAACTATCCCCTTTATAATTGAAACAAAAAAAAAAAATCAAATACCTGGGAATAAACTTAACCAAGGAGGTGAAGGACCTATACACAGAAAATTATAAAACATTTTAAAAAGAAATAGAAGACACAAGGAAATGGAAGACATCCCTGCTCATGGATTGGAAGAATTAACATTAATAAAGTGGCCATCCTACTGAAAGCAATTTACAGATTCAATGTAATCCTGATAAAAATCTCAATGACATTCTTCAAAGAAATAGAACAAATAATGATGAAATTCATATGGAGCCATAACAAACCTTGAATAGCCAAAGCTTTTCTGACAAAAAGAAGGTGAATGGAGCTATCACACTCCCAGACTTCAAACTGTACTACAAAGCCATAATAATTAAAACTGTATGGAACAGTATGGAATAAAAAAAAACACACAGTCCAATGGAATTGAATAGAAAACCCAAAAATAAAGTCACATGTATATGGACAACTAATCTTTGACAAAGGAGCAAAAAATATGCAATGGAACAAGACCAGTTTGTTCAAACTAGAAATAAACCATGAAAAGAAGGCAAGGAACTCTCCTGCCTCATGGAGATTGAAAACCACACAACTGGAAGAGCACTGGACTAACGAGGAAAACAAAGAAGAAATTAAAAAATTCCTTGAATTGAATGACAAGGAGGACACCAATTTCCTAAATGTATGGGATGCAGCAAAAGCAGTAATAAGAGGAAAATATATAGCAATAGAGGCTCACATCAAGAAACAAGAAAGAACTCAAAGAAAAAAACCTAATCTCGAAGCTCGAAGATCTAGAAAAAGAACAACAAAAAACCCCAAAACCAGTAGAAGAAAAGAAATAATAAAAGCCAAAGCAGAAATAAATGAAATAGAAACTAAAGAAAAAAACAAAACAAACAAACAAAAAAACAATCCAAAAGATCAATGAAACCAAGAGCTGGTTCTTTGAAAAAATAAATAAAATAGACAAAACCCTAGCCAGGCTCACAAAGGAAAAAAGGGAGAAAGCACAAATAAACAGAATCATAAATGAAAGAGGAGAAATCACAACAGACACAGCAGAAATCAAAAGAATAATCAGTAACTACTATGAACAGTTATATGGAAACAAGTTCAACAATCTAGAGGAGATGGACAAATTCCTGCAACTCTACAATCACCCAAAGCTAGATAAAGAAGAAATAGAACACCTAAACAGACCAATTACAAGCAGTAAAATTGAAGTGGTAATCAAAAACCTCGGCAAAAACAAAAGCCCAGGACCTGATGGATTTACAAATGAATTCTACCAAACATTCAGAAACAAATTAACACCTATCCTTCACAAACTCTTCCAAAAAATTGAGAAGGAAGGGATAATACCAAGCACATTCTATGAAGCCAACATTACAGTAATACCAAAACCGAACAAGGATAACACCAAAAAAGAAAACTACAGGCCAATCTCCCTAATGAACACTGATGCAAAAATCCTCAATAAAATTCTAGCTATCAGAATCCAACAATGTATCCATAAGATAATTCACCACGACCAAGTAGGATTCATTCCAGGGACACAAGAATGGTTCAACATCTGAAAATCAATCAATGTTATCCAACACATCAACAAAAAGAAATATAAAAACCATATGATAATATCAATAGATGCCGAGAAAGCTTTCAACAAAGTGCAACACCCATTTATGATAAAAGCCCTTGAAATTCTCGGGATACAAGGAACATACCTCAACATCATAAAGGCCATCTATGACAAGCCAACAGCCAGTATCATTCTCAATGGCGAAAAGCTGAAAGCATTTCCATTAAGATCTGGAACAAGACAAGGATGTCCACTCTCACCACTGCTTTTCAATATAATACTGGAAGTCCTAGCCAGAGCAATAAGACAAGAGAAAGACATCCAAGGAATCCAAATAGGAAAAGAAGAAGTCAAACTATCACTATTTGCAGATGATATGATAATATGTATAGAACCACAAAAACACATAAAAACTAATTCAACTAATCAATCAGTTCAGTAAAGTGGTAGGATACAAAGTCAACATGTAAAAGTCAGTAGCCTTCCACACAAACAATAAATCTGAAGAAGAAAAAAATTTAAAAAAATCCCTTTTATTATTGAAACAAAAATATCAAATACTTGGGAATAAATCTAACAAAAGAGGTAAAGGACCTATACAAAGAAAACTATAAAATACTGTTAAAAGAAATAGAAGAAGACACAAAGAAATGGAAAGACATCCCCTGCTCATGGATTGGAAGAATAAACATTATTAAAATGGCCATCCTACCAAAAGCAATATACAGATTCAATGCTATTCCAATCAAAATCTCAATGGCATTCTTCAAAGAAATAGAACAATTATTGATGAAATTCATATGGAATCACCAAAAACCCCGAATAGCCAAAGCTCTACTGAAAAAAAAAGAAGGAAATGGAGGCATCACACTCCCAGACTTCAAACTATACTACAAAGCCATAATCATCAAAACTGCATGGTATTGGAACAAGAACAGACATACAGACCAATGGAATCGAATAGAAAATCCAGAAATAAACCCACAGATTTATGGTCAACTAATCTTTGACAAAGGAGCAAAGACTATGCATTGGAGCAAAGAAAGTCTGTTTAATAAATGGTGCTGGGAAAACTGGGTCGCTACATGCAAAAGAATGAAGCTTGACCACTACCTCACACCATACACAAAAATCAACTCAAAATGGATTAAAGAACTAGACATAAGACCTGAAACCATAAAATACATAGAAGGAAATATAGGCGAAACACTACGGGATTTGCACATCAAAGACATCTTTACAGACACATCACCCAAAGCAGTGATAGTGAAGAGAAAGATAAACAGCTGGGACTACATCAAATTAAAGAGCTTCTGCACAGCAAAAGAGACAATAACAAAAACAAAGAGAAACCCCACCAACTGGGAGAACATTTTTGCACCCAACACTAATGATAAAGGACTGATCACAAAAATCTGCAAAGAGCTGATGAGACTCAGCAACAACAAAGAAAATAATCCAGTCAAAAAATGGGCAGAAGAGCTAAAAAGAAACTTCTCTGAAGAGGAAATGCAAATGGCCAACAGACATATGAAAAAATGTTCAACATCACTTGTCATCAGGGAAATGCAAATCAAAACTACCATGAGATACCATCTCACACCAGTGAGAATGGCACATATTAAAAAAACTAGCAACAACAAATGTTGGCGAGGATGTGGAGAAAAAGGAACTCTTGTGCACTGTTGGTGGGAGTGCAAACTGGTCCAACCACTATGGAGAGCTGTGTGGAGATTTCTGGACCTACTAAACATAGAGCTTCCATATGATCCAGCAATTCCACTCCTAGGTATTTACCCAAAGGACACAGAAACATCAATTCCAAAGAGCACCTGCACTCCTATGTTTATAGCAGCACTGTTTACAATAGCTAAGCTTTGGAAACAACCCAAATGCCCAAAATAGATGACTGGATCAAGAAGATGTGGTACATATATACCATGGAATATTACTCAGCATTCAAAAAAGATAAACACATGCAATTTGCAGCAACATGGATGGCAGTGGAAGGGATCATGCTCAGCGAAATAAGCCAAAAAGAAAAAGAAAAATACCGGATGGTCTCACTCATAGCAGGAATCTAGAAAACTTAAATAAGGGACCAGGAAAATGAATATAAGAAAGTGAAAATCAAAATCAACAAAAAAACTATGAACCAGAGACACTTTTTGGGGGGTGGGGGGCGGGAGGGGAAGGATTGGGGTCAGAATGGGGCGTTTGCAATTGTATGGGGAATATAAAAATAAAATTTAATATTTAAAAAAAAAAAAAAAAAAAAAAAACAAAAATCAACTCAAAGTGGTTAAAAGAATTGAACATAAGAACTGAAACCATAAAATATATAGAAAAAAATAGGTAAAACACTACATGACATAAACTTCAGTAACGTCTTTAAAGACTCATCTCCCAAAGCAAATAAAGTGAAGGTAAAGATGAATAGCTGGGCTTAAATCAAACTATAAAGCTTCTGTACAGCAAAAGAGACATTAACCAAAAGAAAAAGACACACTACTGATTGGGAGAAAATTTTTGCACTCGATACAATTGATAAGGGACGGATCACAAAGATCTACAAAGAACTCACACATCTCAACAAAAAGAAACAATCCAGTCAAAAAATGGGCAGAAAAGCTGAAAAGACACTTCTCCAAAGAGGCAATGCAAATGGCCAACAGGTAACATGTATATGAAAAAAATGCTCAACATAACTTATAATCAGAGAAATGCAAATCAAAACCACAATGAGATATACCACCTTACACCAGTGAGAATGGCTCATATTAAAAAAACAAAAAAACAAAAAAACAAAAAACAGGAAACAACAAATGTTGGCAAGGATGTGAAGAAAAAGGATCTCTCCTGCACTGCTGGTGGGAATGCAAACTGGTCCAACCACTGTGGAAGGCTGTTGGAGGTCCCTCGAACTACTAAAAATGGAGCTACCATATGACCCTGCAATTCTACTCCTAGGAATCTACCCAAAGGACACAAAAACATTAATTCAACCCCTATGTTTATTGCAGCACTATTTACAATAGGTAAGCTATGGAAACAACCCAAATGCCGAAAAAAAGATGGCTGAATCAAGAAGATGTGGTACATATACACAATGGAATACTATTCAGCAATCAAAAAGATAAACTCATGTCATTTGCAGCAACATGGATGGAGCTAGAAGAGATTATGCTCAGTGAAATAAGTCAGAAGGAAAATGAAAAATATTGGATTGTTTGACTTATAGGAGGAATATAGGGGAATGAAATAAGGAATCAGGGAAAATAAAAACAATAAATAAAAAAATTAACAAGCATCTATAAATCAGAAACATTCTGCAGGGGTGGGGGAGGGAGAGGTATCAAAACAGAGGAGGGAAAAGCACCAGGGACTATGGTGATGTGCACAGGTGAACTGGTGATGGGAATTCTGTAGGGACTATACCTGATAGGAGAATGTAAACATTGTACAAAAATGAACAATGATGAACAAATGAACAAAATATATATAAACAAACAAATTATATATATATAAATGCAGATTAGTAAAGGTTACAGTGAAAACAGTAACCTTACAGTGTCTCCTTACCACCATCAACCTCTTTTCAGAATAGTACCTACTTTTAACCAGGTTCTTATGTTTTCTTCCAAAATCTATTCTCTGCAAATATAAGTATATAAGTACATATATCTTTATTTGTATACATTTGTTTGTAAATGTTTATTTTTACACAAATGGTAATCTATTTCTCCATCTTTCTCTCTGTTGTTAACTGCATACTTAGCAATTATTTCATATTGGCAACATTGAATCTTCATTCTCTGTCACAGCTATACAATATTCTGTTGCACATCATTGCATACTAACTATAATTTGTCAAACCTTTCCTCTATGATGGATATTTAGTTTATTTCCAGAGACTGGTTTCTTCAAGTTATTCTTGGAGTAAACTCCTTGTGCATCCTTGTATCTGTGCAAATATATATCATGAAATCTTAGAAGCGGGGTGTCTGGGTCCAACCATATGGACCTTTACATTTTAGTATAAATCATCAAATTGCCCCCTGGGGAAATGTCAACAATTTACATTTGCACTAATAGAGCTTTTCAATGTACCTCCACTGATACTCTGTATGGATATCTATAACTAATTTGAATGTGTAATGCTATCACATTGACAGTTTGGTTTTGTATTGCTGTCATTTTGAGTGAGCTTGAAGCAGTTATTTCTTTAAATGTTTAAAAACCACATATCTGTGGATAGCTTGCACATGCTCTTTTTCCATCTGAAAAAGCACGTATTAAGTGGGTTGGCCCAAATTGGCCCAGCTCAGCAGAGTCACTGTCCCCAGGGCTTATTTGGGGCTCCCTCTCTGCTCTCTCAGCTCCTGTCTTTCTGTTTTTGGTGTGTGGGTGCTGCTCTGGCAGTCATAGAAGCCCTTGGCCATGTATCTGTGCCAGTTTACCCATCCATTTGCCTCATAAGTGAAAGCTGATTGCAACAGCTACAGGAAATATTTTACTCCTCCAATCCCTGAGAGCTAATGTAAAACGAATATATCTTCTTGATTTTATAGTATAGCAAATGGAGTGCAAGGACATCTAACTGGCTGGTTGAACATCTAGCAAGACACTCAGAGTCTATGTGTGTGATATGTGTGACTGTGCCATTGAGTGGAGCACTGTATTAGGAGCTACATGCATTCTACTTCCTGCTTTAGTATGTATCTGCTGAGATTGGGCAGGGACACTAATATTCAGATGCATTTTTCACATACCTCATTTCTTTCTAACTGTGTATGCATACCTCTGAAGTAGATGCTTACCACTATTATTCCCACTTCACAGAAGAAACTGGAGATCAGAAAATTTAGTAAACCAGAGCCCACTTCACTTTTTTCTCTCCTGAACAATCAACACAACCCACGAAGGCACCATCCTCTGGCCTCCTCCCAAAGCAGGTCTGGAGACATAATTGCTCTAGGATAAAGGAACGTTGTACTCCTTTCCTTTTGAAATATCTTCATTTAGTAAGTAATTAAAATTGTTTACTGTAAATAAACAATTGTGGAGTATTAAAAATATATTTCCTCTATCATGTATGGAATCTTTATAATTGGGTATTCATGAGGGAGGGGCCAGCTACCGAAACAACCTTGATAAATCCCTTGTTCTTAGGTATATATGGGAAGTAGGCACAAGAAGCCCAGATATCATGAGGTGATACAGGCATGTGGCAACTCTTCTTCTTCAAGTTTTCCCAGGACAGGACCCCAAAGGCCCACAAAACAGACACTTTTGGTGCCCCATATCTCATGTCCACTTTCAGGTTCAGCCATAGTTGTGAAGGACAGTTCTATGGAAGCTCAGATTCACCTGGAAGCATCCTTCCTGAAGCACAAAGGTTAAGAGTTCCTTTTTACCCTTAGGCCTTATCTGGGATGCCAGAGTCTATGTGTCTCCTCTCCTGCAAAGGCTCTCTGGAAATATCAGGTTGTTGATGTGTCTGAGGTCAGTCTCAAACAACAGAGGGTGAAGGTCTGTGGACTAACACCACAGCCCCTCATCCTTCAAGTGGGCAGGAGGCACTCTACTCATCTCTGGAGCTCTGAGTCAAATAGAGCCCTTTTGGCCATTAGCTGGAGCCCCAGATATGTAACCTTATTTTATCCGTTCTTTCCTGTCTATCATACTTTTCCTGTTTCTTCACTTCCTCAATTACTTTGTCCCAAAACAAATACCTGTGCCCATCTTGTCTCAAGCTTTGTTTTCAAGGAAACTAAAACAGGGTTCACATGTCACAAACCCCTAAAAAGTAATCTTAATGACTTAGGTGACTATGAAGACCTGTCCATGAACTATTAGTGAAGAGGTGGGGGACTTCCCTCCTCTCTGCTAATGCATTCTCCAGATCTGTTAAATAATATGTAGGTTCCTTGTTGGAATGTGGCCAAAATCACCAACCTTCGGGTTGTTGGAACAAAAAAACAAAGAGAAATTTTGACAAAAACCTGTAATTCTCAGATGATCACTACCTTTTGGGTGATACTGTTGTTTCCCTATAGCTAAACTAGTATTCTTTCCACTTAGGTTTTGTTTAGCAAGAACCAGCCTGGGGCCATTTCCTCCTCAAAGGATTTCACATAAGCCATGGAGTCTGAACCAGGTTATGCTGTTCCTAATAATTCTTTGGGAACCCTAAGATCTCCTTGTTTATACTTGTGATTATTCTTAATTTAGGCTTTTACTATATTTCCCCAATTTTATCTTCAACAAGTCCAATTAAGGCTTAATCTAATAAAATTTTAAATTAAATATGTGTGATAAAATATATATTACTTAAAGTTTACCTTTTTAACCATTTTTAAGTGTACAAAGCTCTTTTCATCTTGTCCAACTGTATCTCTGTCCCCATTGAACAACAGCTCCTCATTTGTCCCTCCCACCAGTCCCCAACACCATTTTACTTTTTGTCTCTTTGAATTTGATTCCTCTATAAGTGGAATCAAACAGTATTTGTCTTTTTGTGATATTGCTGTCTTGACTTAGCCATGCGATGTGACTGGTTCCCTTAGAAGTAGATGCATTTTCAAGCTGAATTAATGGAAATTCAGTGTTTGGAGCAAGTGGGATAATAGTCCATTGAATTCTGGAATATTATATGCCATCATGGGCTCTCAGTTTTAAGAGGGATATTCATAACTTGAACTGTGAACAGAGAGCAATCAGAGGGTGGATGCCCTGAGTTCCTTGCCCCTTGAGGGCTAACGAAAGAAACCAGGGTTGCATTTAGCTCAAACAAGTAAGATGGAGGCAGCGACTTGCTAACATTTGAAAGGTTTTCACTGCTGCCCCACCAGGGCTGAACTCCGTTCAGTACTAATGTATCCCTAGTACTCAAAAGATACATCAACATCAGTACAAATTTGATGTTAAATAAATGAAGGGCTAGATCGTGTAAAGGTTGTTGTGGTTGATTCCTTGGATTGCAGGAACTTGAGGCTCTTACAATGCACTTACATTGTGCAAGGCAAGGGAGCTTGACTGTAAAGATGAGGGCAGTGATAGGAATAGTTTCCATCTGCATTGTCCAGTATGGAGGCCATTAGTCACATACACCTACTGAAAACTTGAAATGTGGCTAGCGCACCTCTAAATTTTTAATTCTAATTAATGTAAATTTACATTTAAATAGTTAATGGCTACCATATGAACAGTGCACATATAGATTTGAAGGACAAAACCTGAAGGTTTTTAGGTGTCTGGAATTTAGGTGTCACTAAGAGAAAGCTCCTCTCAGACTTACTTTCTTTGCCTTGCCTCTCTTCATCTGTTTCTCTCTGTGTCTGTGTGCCCTCCCTTCTCTCAGCTTCTCCATAACTTCAGCTTGTCCTTAGTCATCTTGAACACTCCAGTTCAGAGCACTTCTGTTCTGCTCACCCCAGAATTCTTCTTTACATAATATTCTTTGCACACTATCCACCATCAATTGCAGTTTTCTTCTGTATATCTTCTTTTTTTAAGATTTATTTATTTATACAAGAACTGGGGTACAGGTCAGAGGCGTGGGAGGGTGAGAGAATTCACCAGAGACAGAGTGGGGAGCAGAACAGTCAGATGGACCAAAGACGCTGCTCAAGGGAGCAGCAGGCGAGTTGGGGAGGTCTGCCGCACCATGTGGGTTTCTCCCTGGCTGGCTGGGAATTGAACCCACGCTGCTCTATATATATATATATATATATAGAGAGAGAGAGAGAGAGAGAGAGTATATGTATATATGTATATATGTGTGTATATATATATATATATATTCTCCAAAGGGAGACAATAGGAATTAACTAACATGGATATGGAGGTTGATAAAACTCATGATCTACAATCTGTAAACTGGAGAACTAGGAAACTGGTGGTATAATTAAGACCTAGTCTAAAGGTCTGAGAATCAGTAGACTCATTGTGAATCTGAAAGTAAGAAAACCAGGAGAACAGATGTTGGAGGGCAGGTGAAGATGGATGTCCCAGCTCCATCAAGAAAGAGATCAAATTCATCCCCCCCCCCCGTTCTCTCTCTCTCTCCCCATCTCTCGGTTCTATTGGGGTTGATACTCACCCACATGATGAGGGCCATTTGCTTTACTCAGTTGACCATTTCAAATGCTAATCTCTTCCGGAAATACCTTCATACACATACCCAGAAAAAGTATTTTAAGAGTGATCTGGGAATCCCTTAGCCCAGTCAAGTTTAGACATAAAATTAATCATCACAATTACCTAATTCATGAATTATCAAGAAAAGCAGAAGTAAAGTAGGTGACAAGAATAAAGAATGTCAGATGCCCTGGTAATGGCTTAGTGGATGTCTAGTGAAGATAGAGCCAGGGATCCTAAGGCAATTTGGAGAGTCTAGGAAAGACTTCAAGAAAACATGACATAAGAGTTTGACAGATAAAAGGAAGGAGGGGAAAGAATAGGCGGAGGCCTAGAAGGGAGAAAATACAGGTTTTATAAAAAAGAACTAAGTTCTGTGATGTCACATAACATGTTATGAGAGTATGTGGTTCCTGATTCTGGAATTAGTAAGCATTTCAACATATTGCATCCTCTTAAAGATTCTCAGTAGTAGAAGTTTTGAATAAACAAAGTTAAAAAACCTTACTGCTGTTTTATTAAGCATTTGCAAAACCCATTTACTCATGGAATTGACTCCTCTCTATCCAATCTTCTGTTAGCATCTGGCAGAGTCAGTGTTCCATGGAATACAAATGGAGAAATAATGATCTGGACATTTCAGTTGTGTCCAGTAGAAAGAAATAGTATTCAAGGTATATCTTGCAGTTCAATCAGATTGTTCTGCACCTAAGAACAATTGGGGATCTTTCTGTCTGCATGCTTCTTGGCACACCCAGAGCCAGATTCATTAGTCTGTGCAGCTGGCAAAGATGGTGATTTCCTTGCAAAGTGTTTCTCTGGTCTTCACACACATCCTGAATGGACTTCACTTTCTCTGCTGCTGTTTGTCCAGTGCCTAGAGATACAGGAACTCAGTTCCTCTTTCCAAGTGTCCAGTTGTCTGGAAATTCCCATCCCTTTCTAGTTTTTCATGGTCTTTTCTCAGGAAACTATGAGGACATCAAGTGTCCTGGCCACTGTCTTGGTCTTCAGATTATGCTCATCATTTCATTTGGGTGCATCTTGCCTTCCCACTGAGCACTGGACTTTGGGGTCAGGCTTGCCTTCTACCACTGACCAGCCGTGATAATGTGTTTTCATCTGTAAAACAAAAATTATATTACTTACTGCATAGGATCCTGGAGGGAAGCTTATGTGATATAAAATGATATTTTATCATTTTGCTAAATGCTTTTCTGCACATTTAGGGCAGTAGCACCACATAGTAAACACTTACCACCTTTATAGAAGATGGAAACTCTAGTGGATTTACAGTTTTCTCCTATAACTCTTGTGTATTGTTGACACATGGTTTTCATCTCTAACAGGAAAACATCTTTGTCTAGAGTATATAATAACCTGATTTTGAGTTTGTGATCCCTTCACCCATTGTTTCCTCCCTCTATCCTTTCTTCCTTTGTTATCCAAATTTAAAACATTTTTATCACCCCCAAAGAAGCTGTGTACCTATCAGCTGTGTACTGCTAATATTATGGACTGAATGTGACCCTGCCCTTCCCAAATTTACATACTGAAACATCAACATCAAAGTGTTGGTGTCTGGAATTGGGGCCTTTGAGAGGTTATTAGGTTTAGGGTTTAGATAAGGTCTTAAGGATAAAATCTCCAGGATGGGATAAATGTATTTATAGAAAGAGAGACTAAAACTTGCTCTCTCACTCTTCTTCCTTATATCCTGTCTCTGCCATCTCCATCTCTGTCATCCTTATCTCTGCCATCTCCTCTCTCCTTGCATGAACCAAGAAAGACCAAGTGAGTATATAATCAGGAAGAGATCCTCACTATGAAGCAGGCCATGCTACTAGCACTCTGATCTTGGACCTCCAGGCTCCAGACATATAATAAACAAACAAACAAACAAACAAACAAACAAACAAATAAATAAATAAATAAATAAATATGTGCTTCTTAACTCCCAGGTCTGTGATATCATTATTATAGCAGCCTGAACTGACATCCCACTTTACCCACCACTTATCCTGAATACATGCTATTCATTAATCCTCTTTCTGGCTCTATGGAGTTGCTCACTTTGAACCTTTAAACAGAATCACACATTGTGTGGATTCTGTGTGTGACTTTTTAGCATGATGTTTTCAAGTGTCATACATGTTGTAGCATGTATCAGTCTTTCATTCCTCTTTATTGTTAAGTATTCCATTTATGAATGTAACACATGTTATTTATCCACTCATCAGTTGAAGGACTTTGAGTTGTTTCCACCTTTTTGCTCTTGTGAGTAACGCAGCTGTGAATATTTGTGTGCGAGGATTTGTTTGAACATCTATTTCTAATTTCTCTGGGTCTTTGCCTAGAAGTGCTATTGCTGGGCCACATGGTAACTCTCTATGTTTAACATTTTGAGGAACAGTGAAGTTGTTTTCCACAGTGACAGCACATTTTACATTCCCACTGCAGTGACCCTGTTGTTTCTTTGATGTGTCATTATCTATACCTTCTGGCTCACTTAGGAATAGGGACCTAGTGGTCTAAAATTGATGCATATCTTAAAAAACAAAGTAAGAAAGACCTAGTTTCGTTTTAAGAGCTACTGGTTTATGTTGAGATAATTCTGCTTTACAAAAATCTAAAAACAAAACTTAAAAAGATTTGGTGGGGAGGCAGCAATTGTTATCAATTATTGTTAGTTCTAAACCCCTTGAAGTGAAGGACTTAATCTTATTTACTTATGTTTCCTCCAGGGGGTTTAAGAAGAGGTTGGGGCAAATATGCATTTATCATTCTTCCATTTGTTCATTTGACACTCCATCTAGAGTTATGGTATATGCCCCTATAATGGTATGCAATGAAAGAAAAAGAAAAATCATTTAAATGCCATTCCACTCCATGAAGGTGGCCCCACAGGCAGTAGATGCACTCAAGCCTGAAATAGTGAAAGTAGACTTGAAACCTGTGGAAATTATTTACAAATAATTTTAAGGGCTTGTTACTTTTTGACCAAGAAGGGAGACACATGATTCAGGTAGTCAGCTAAATGAGCAATGATGCTTCTTTTGACAAAGAAGTGGAGGTATTAATTGAGGACCAAGGGAAGCTTTGAGCAAGGGGACATGAGAGGAACTAGAGATTTCCCTTAAAAGATAATTTGTGGGATATTTAATGATTTTACACAGAGCAAGTTGGTTCTTTGTCATTTTGTCCTAACTTTGCTGACAGCCCTGTGTTCCTTTCAAGGAGTTGCCAGAATTTGGCTGATGGCAGAAGATGGAGTCCCCACTTTCCAGGGTCCCAGGGTCTAGCATGGAAGGTAGCACAGTCACATAGCAATTGCAAAATCACATGAAAAACATGAAAAATACAAAGATAGGTATGTGCACAGGATTGGAATGATGCAGAACAGGGGAGAACCTCGAATGGAGATCAGGGGGATTAGCTTCCAACAGCTTCTGTAACCACTACCAGAAACTGGGGGACTTAAAGCAACAGACATTTATTGTCTCTCAGCTCTGGAGGTCAGAAGTCTGAAATCAAGGTGCATGCAGAGTCACAATCCCTTTATAGGCTCTAGAGGAGGATTCTTGCTTTTCTCCTCCAGTTCTGGTGTCTCTAGGCTTCCTTAGCTTGTGCCTCTGCTGCTCAATCTCTGCCTCCCTCTTCACATGTTCCTATCTCCCTCCTCCCAGTTTTCTTCTCTGTATGTCCTTTACTAGGGCACTTATCCCTGGTTTTAGGTCCACCTAGACAAGGCAGGATGATGTCATCTTGACATCTTTCATTATGTTATGCATTTATACAAAGACCCTTTACCCAAATAAGGTCCCCTTAGCAGTTCTGGGGTTAGGAGGTGAACATACCACTTTGGGAGGCACCATTCTACCTGAATGCATTAAAGCCAGCTGAGCTAAATCTTGAAGAAATTAGGTAAGTGAAAGGACAGAGAAAGTGATCAGAAAGAGGAAATAGGGATCAGGGTGTGCAAAGTTCACACTGGAAGAGATTCTGTGTCATTTGTGTGCACTGTGGTATGATTGGAGTGCAGTGTGTGTGTGTGCATGCATGCGTGTGCTCATGTGCGTGTGTGTTGCAGTGTGGAGTAAGGAGAACAGAGCAGTTTGGATTAGAGAACTAGGCAAGGCCCAGATCCCAGAGGTTCTGGGAAGACATGACAAAGAGAGGGTTCTGAGACTATTAAGGAATTTTAAACAGGGAAGTGATGTGAGCTGATTGACATTTTGGAAAGACCACAAGGATGCTGTGTGGAGGATGGGATGCAACAAGGCTGGTGGTAGAGAAACTATTAGTTAGTGGTACTTCTGAGTAAATATGCAGACTTGGGTCTACCCTTTTCTTACTTGTATTTTCCTACACTAGCCTGATGATTTTTCTGGGCTCTTGGATACAATTTAACACTCTAAGCCAATCTATTTACTTGTAATGCTCATCACTAATAGGAAACAAGATGCTGGCCTCACAAGGGATGCTGGCCCTGCTCAGTGACAAAGTCCCTTGCGTTGATGATGAAAGATTGAAAACAGATCAAGCAGGTTCATGGTGTCAGTTCCAATTTGTTGAACCACTGAATCACATTGTCAGCAATTAGCATCTGCAAAATATGAACACACACATCACCCTTTCAGTAAAGACTGATGAATTCTGGCTAGCATTCTAGAGCTGACAAAAAGCTCTGTTTCATTGCTGCTTTGTAGGTGCTGCTGAAATTAAGGCTTAAATGATTAAAAAAAAGTATTGAGCCCTTCAAGGTAGCAAGCACTGTGTGAGAGGTCCAGGATTAAGCAGGGACTAGATAAACAGTTGTACCTACAAAGATTTCACAGTTTAGAGAAGAACAGAAAAGCTCACAATGGGGTTTCAGGAATTACCTTTCCTTACTGAGGAAAGTTAGGTGCTACAATCTCCTAAATATGTCAAAACAGGAACAAAAAAGGGGGGAAGGTTGTTGAGGCCCTCTTTGTTTCAGCCCATGCTATAGTCCTGACTTCAGTAGGGGGAGTTATACCAGTTTTTCAGTGACCTCCCTGGATACAGAGCGCCTTCCTTCTGAGTGGATGCTATACGTGTCACAGGTATTGTCACTGTGCTCTACCCCTTCATCTTTTCTTTATTATCTACTCCCTACAACAGCATTAGCTCCTTCCTCCAACCTCAGAGTCTCTTACAGAGAGAACATGTGTTCTTAAGGTCCATTTATTTATTCATGTGTTCATTCAGTAAAACTATGCTGGCCATTGATGCTTGCAAAGCCCTGTACCAACCAGCATGGTTACTACAGATACAAATTAGTTGTGAATCTTGCCTTAAGATGCTTATGCTCATGTCAACTGCTCAAAGCTCAAAGTAAGGATATTGATAGGCAGGGGCATGTTTCATGTGCAAGAGGCACTGTTGTCACTTGGAGGGAGTTAGATGGATGTGGCACTGTGGGGAAAAGCAGGAGAAAATGGTTTGACTAGGAAAGGACGGTTCATGCTCACCGTCCAACCTGATACCTGAGTTTAGACTCTAGCCCCAAACCTATGCTAGCCATGAACCTTAGTTAAGCAAAGGCCCTCCCTTCCCCCATATCTGGCTAAGTCCCAGTTTCCTCATCTTTGAAATAGGATATGACTAGCTCTGCCTCCTTGGTGATGCCGTGGAGCTTCAGCCATCTGCATGTGATGCGCTGGGCACAGTGCCCAGAAGAGAGTAAGCACTCTATCAATATCAGCTGCTATTGCCATTATCCAATCCTTGTGAGAGCAGGGCCTTTCTTTCAAAGCATTCTTTCAAAGCACTGTGTGCTTTGAAAAGGCACCTAGGACCGTCTATCAAGGAGGACTTGGTTGGCAAGGAGAGGTTGAAAGGTGAGCTGGTCCCACCTCCAAAGCCCCAGTAAAGGTCTACATTTCTTCCTGGCTCTGGGACTGGGTTTTCTACCTGTTATGAAAACATGGCCTGGAATATCTCTAGTTGAGTGGTCTAGAGCCTGTGAGAACTGTCAAAACTGGGATTGGAACATAAATATAAAATGACAGGCAGCCTCATGCGCTGTTATTAAACTTCACAGCTAGAATTTTTAAAAGCAAATTATCATGTAAAAATATTCTTGTTATGTTAAACTAGAAATGAAAATGACTTATTTATTTGCTTAGATCAAATCGTTGGAAGCAAAGTTAGGCTGTATTTTTCTCCCCTGCCAAATGCTTTGATGCATTCCTTTAACCAAATGGTTTAAATATGAATATTAGTTAAGATGCATCAATCACAGAGGGGTTGGGTCAATGAATAGAGATTTAAAATAGGAGTCAGAGGCTTTAATGGTTTTGGCAGTCAACCAAGAGAATAATTTGCATCAAGATAGTATGGGTAAACCATAGGTGATTGAGAAATGGGCTTAATATAAGGGAACTAGGTACCACACACCACTCCCCCGTCCATCCCCGTCCATCCCTGTCCATCCCCGTCCATCCCCGTGTATGTACCATAGTCTTCAGGAGTTTGTGCAGGTGTTACAGGACCTGGGACTCGCTTTAATGGCCACCAGATGTCACTGTTGAGTCATAAAAGCAGAGCCTGAGGGGCTGAGACTCCATCCAGGGTAGGACTTTTAGGGAAACTTTGCCTGGACAAACAGCTCATTCTTTATTTTAAATATCTGCCAAGCTCAGGAGCCCAGGGCAAGCTTAATTGAAGTCAGGAGAGTACTTTAGAGTATGAAAGAAAATTAGAGCAGTGGGGAAGAAAATGCGATATCTGCTCTTTCCTGATTCTGGAGATTCTCCTTGTCATTCAGTCACCTCTGCATGCCTGGTCTCCCTCCATTCCCAGTACAGAAGTTGGCAGTAAGTGCACTGAACTGGTTAAATTTGCAAAGTCACAGAATGTCAGAGCAGGAAGGGCTGGTAGGGTCATCTAGCACAGGGCCTCAACTCAAGGGCATAGTCACTTGGAGGGGATGGATTACTCGAGGTCACAATTATCACTAGGCCAGAGAATGTCTTATGAGTTGTTAATTGAAGGTATAGGAGAATGGTTCTCAAAGTGTGGTCCTGGGACTAGCAGCATTATCATCACCTGGGAACCTGTTAGTAAAGTAAATTTTTGCATTCTACCTGAATGAGAACGGCTGGGCTAGGGCTCAGCAATCTGCGCTTTAACAAGTCCTCCAGGGGATTCTGATTTGAGTGAAGCACAAGATATACTGTTATAGGAGTAGGAGGGCTATAGTTACTACTTCTTTGTGCTTTGAGCATCTCTCTAGGCTCTGGGGAGCATGGTCGACTCTCAGCTTCTCATTAGAGCTTGACCTCATTTACACTTCCCCTGGAAGAGTGTCTCCCAAGTAGACAACCCACCTGTGTCAGGTTGGGTAAAAAGATACTTGTCCTCTATGCCCCCCATTTTTCTGTGTCTCAGTTTCCAGTCATTGGAATGATAAGCTCTAGCCTTAGTCTACTTTCCCTCTCCCTTTCTCCCTGATCCTCATTAAATTTATTTTCTCTTGTCATGTAGTGTCACTGTGCATCTCCTATGTGCCAGATGCTTCTTATTCTTGGGATTCTCACAACAACCCCCTTAATTCCCCCCCTTTTTTTTACAGGTGAGAAGTGCCCAAGGTCACACTAGTGAGGAAGTGTATGCACAGGGAAGATTTTAGTGGCCCTGTTTCAAGTTAATAGAGCTTTATTTCCTTCCCAGTCTCTCTTTGCATTTTATATGGATCTTCAAGTCCTAAGAGGAAGTCAAGAAATAACTACAGGTTCCTCTGCCAGAATCCTAGGACAGACATTTCTAAGGGGTAGGAAACATAAATGAAGGAACCTCCCTATAATGCCCCACAAACTGCCTTTCAAAAGACAGCCTATCTTTTGTGCTTAGAAAGAGGTGAGACCCTGGGCCTCCCCTGGTGGTGCAGCGGTTGAGGGTCCCACATGGTGTGACAGACCTCTTCTGCCGCCCGCTGCTCCCCTCAGCAGTATATTTCATCAGTCTGCTTGTTCTGTTCCCCGCTCTGGCTCTGGTGAATTCTCTCACCCTCCTGCACTTCTGACTGTACCCAGTGCTTGTATAAATAAATAAATATTTTTTTTTTTTTTTAAAAAAGAGGTTAGATCCTGAGGAGGGTCTTACAAGCAAAGAATGCTCTTCAGCCTCAGCCATCACTTTGTGGTGTCATTCTCCAGATATGCTCAGGACTGCTTGCTCATCTTTATCATGAGTTCTTCCTGGGTTTAACCTCAAACTTGGTTAACCAAATGTGAGGATAGTTGGGCTTCTTTGCAATTTCTATTGTTCCATTTTCCTTTGTTTGTGTATGGGGAGAAAAATATCTATTTCATTTTGCTGCTATGTTTTTTGTGGGGAGGAAGCCACGAGGATTTTATTTATTAATTCTTTTTCTTACATCAATGTAGTCCCCATAGGTTTCTCTCCACCATATCACCCTTGAACCATCACCATGTTCCCATTTTGCTACTCTAGTTCTTAGGAAAAGCCTGATCCACAGAATACTATCTAACCCATTTCTTTCCTTTTCAAGTTCTACTATTCATTTTTTCACATCAAACAATACAAAGGAATGATGAAGTCATGAAGATAAGGGTAAGCACACACTGATGACTTCCAGCATCTTCTGTCATTAGCTTTTCCTCCCTAGCAGTCACATCTTTAGAGTTTTAGAACATTTATGTTGTTTTATGCTTCATCTCATTTTTAGGCTTTCTTCCTTCTTTTCAGGCTATTTCTTTGTGATGTAAGACTTAATTCTGCTTTTTCATTTTTCAATGAGATTTTCATTTCCCTTTATGTTTAGGCATTCACTCACCCTAACTTATCAGTGTGGGTTATTCTGCTGCGAGAACTGAGTGTTCATAAGAACACTGTTCTTTCATTTTTCTAGTTAATTGTTCTTTAAGCATAGGCTTTGGAATCAGGCATGCCTGGCTTCAATCTTCATTTTGCTTCTTACTGGATTGTATGAACTTGGGGGAGTAACCTCTAACTTCAGAGGCTCAGGAACATAGAGGTTCCAGGCTTAGGACATAGAGATTCAGATTCCTGGATTACCAGGTCCTGGTGATGCCTCAGAGTTGCTGCTAAGCTATTTTGTGGGTGACACAAGGAGGGTGCTTTCAGTTCTTACCCTGGGAAACCGCCATCTGAGGTGCTGAGGGTGGTTTCCCTGGGAAACCAACCACCAAGGAAAATGGTATGTGTAAGGGTTCACCCTTCTACTCCTATACAGTCTTTGCAGTTCTGTTTTGGACGGCTTACCCCACATCAATAGAAACCAATTGGGTGGAGAGCTGGAAATATCTAGGAATTCATATTCCCCCTTCCCACCCAGTCCCTAGTCAATGATGGGTGTACAGGAATATGAACGACCTAGCCCTCTTGCCTCACCTGGGGCAAGGGAAGTGCATGGTAAGCAGTGGGGTAACCACATGCTAGAATGCTGCCTCCCCCAGAGAGACTCTTCCTGGGTCCAGCCACTTCCTCTCTAGTTGTCCATGGAGATTCTATTGAGAAATGAACCTCCTTCCCTACTCCTCTCCATCTATTTCTCTTCCCAGCGGTTGCTTGATCTTGGGACCCCCATGAGCAGAGAAAGCAGTGGTAGGCTTGAGCTACCTCAAATGCTGTGTTGTGCTCAACCAAAGCACTTGCTTGTTTTGATTACCTTCGAGTGAAGCGATGACAAAAATCAATCTAAAAACCTGTAAAGTATACCCTTTTATTCCAAAATCCTTTCAATTGGAAAGCATTGTCAGTGAGAAATGCCACGTTGGGCCTTTCTTTCTTAGCAGCATTGTGTTTGAATGAAGTAGGCACCTTAGTTTACATGTCTCTCTATTCCCTGCTCTGAACATAGTGATAAGTACTTAATCAATATGGACCGAATGATTGATTAATGAGAAGATCTGGGTTATGTGATCTTGGGCAAGTCACTCAATTCTCTGGGCCATTTTGAAAAAGGTTGATAATTATCCCTATGTTTTAGGTCCAGCTCTCCATGATCCAAACTCCAGTTACTGACTTATTAAGGAAGTGTGCACAGTGGTGGGAGGAGGGGAAGCAGAACAAGGAGAGATGACAAAGTCCTGAAGGAAAACTGTCAAGTATGGGTTAAGGCTCCTAGTGGTTCCATCTGAGGCAAAGGGGCTAGGCCTTTCATATGCCTCTACTTATGTCACTGGCTAGAGACTGAACGGGAAGGGGGAATGTGAATTCCCAGATACTTCCAGCTCTCTACCCAATTGGTTTCCATTTGGGGAAGCCCTCTAAAACAGAACTGCAAACACTGTGTAGGAGTAGAAGGGTGGGCCATGAAATTACAGCTACATCCTTTCTCACCTACATTTCTGATACATTGATATCAGATGAGAACATATGTGGAAATGCTTGAAAATTGCACTGTTCCATTCCAAAGTAAATGGTAGTTTTCATGTTCCATTGTTAAAAAATAAAAGAGCCTCATGCATCTGGAAAGACACCCCCTCCCTCAGGAATATTCACTTAATCACACTTTCTGGTTCATAAAGAGTCACCCTTAGATAAATTTCATGTCCTTTGAGAACTGGTAATCCAGTGCCAGTTTTCAAAGAATTGTAATTTAAATTAACACTACAACACAGGCAAGACAATTTAATCTCTGTTTGATGCTTCAGAAGGCATTTCCCAGTCTTGTAAGGCCTCAGGGTCGTGATTATCATTGCACATTCGACATGTACAACCGCAGTTAACAGACTGGGTGAGGGGAGTGCAGAAAATGGCATCTCTTCTCTCCTGTAACAAATGGAGAAGAGAGGCCAGGCATTGGCTGTTGCTGTATTTACAAATGGTTAAACCTTGGAGCGCTGACAACTTTTTGGGCCCAAAGCTTTGATTTTTCTTTAATTATTTGGCTGTGATGGGCCAATTCTGGGACTCTTACCTGACTTAATTAGATAATCTTGACTATAAAGACACACACTCTGTGACACAGGTAAATAGAATTTTCCTTAACAGTTTCTCACCATGTTCCAAACAAAAGCCTCAGGGTAGCTATGCCCTCACACACATACTAGCTCCCATGTTACACAATTGTTATGCTTGAATTGCCATTTTGATTCTCATTTTTCATTATCTAGACCACCCCAGGCTAGGGTGGTCAAGGTGGGGTTTTTCTACTCTCCTATGAGCTTATCCAAAGGCCAACTCTGACCAAGGTTGTTCAAAATACCCTCTCCTTCCCACTACCACCCATTTAAAAATCACATTATTGATACATTTTTGGGATCCTGTCTTGTAATAGGCATATATAGGGATGCAAGAAAAACATAAGACCCCAAAGGTGGGAAAATGATGAAGAGGAACATAATAAAAAATATTATCCAGGGCCATTTATGAATGGGTGGCAGAGAAGGCACATGAAGGGTCCTGATCTTGGGCCCATTTATGTTTCATGAAGTCCTGGGACACTCTGTGGAACATTCAAAGACTTTATTAGCTTTTGTAATAGTCCCATCTTTTTTTGTTCTCATTTCCTTCCCCTTTCTTTTCCTTGTCATGAGCGGCTGGCAATTCATACATAGTCATTGAATTGTTCATGTGGTAACATTTGTCAGATGCTTTCTATGTGTTGGGTACTGTGCTAGGCTCTGAGGTTGTGATGATAACTCAGACATGGCCATGTTTTCACTGACCTAAAGGAGTCAGAGTTTAGTGGGAGGCGTTAACATCAACACTCATGGACAGCAGGCCTTGCCCATCAGATGGAGGAGTCATAAGAGCACAGAGGGACAGAGTGGAAGAGTGAGAGATGATGGATAGCAGCCTGGTGAGCACAATGCCCCAGCTTTGGAAACAGGGAACCACTGGGAATAAGAGCAGGGCCAGCTGACTCCTACAGGCACCTAGAAATGTTCCCTAGACAATAACATATGTCTGGCTTGTTCCAGGGCAGAACAAAATCACTTCCTTGTAAAAATCTCTGGTAGGACCCTGTGATTTAAAGAGGTAGTGCCTTTATAGCAAGAGACTGAATGTATAAAAGGACAACAGTGGCCAGAAGGCCTGTGAAAATAAAACCCTTACCCACAATCTCTGTAGCCATGGGCTCCAGACAGCCAGGACTTGATGGGTGATTGTCAGCTTCCCTAATTTTGCCAAGTTAGGACCAACCAGAGAAAGTCAAATAGGCTCCCCTAACCAACTATGTACCCTGCTTTATAGTCCACCCAGTTTCCCCGGGCCTACAGCCTCTGTGAAGAGCAAGTGTTCCCATTTTTTTCACCGTAAAGCCTTTCCACTCCCCTTCTGCCAACCACAAATGATGGTGGTTGACTTCCCTTTTATAGAAAACCTGGCTAGAATCTTATTTGAGTGGTTTTCTTTTATTTCCACAGTTTTTTAATAAAGGTTATATGGGAATATGAACACAAGTGCTTAACCCATCGGTAAATGGTTGTTCTTATTGGAGCACCCCTAAATTTCAGCAATAAGGCTAGAGAACCTTCTTCTCTCCCAGGTTGCCAACCGCCCTGATGGAAGGTGGAATGAGCCTCTATAAAATCTGTTATATTTGGGTTAGGAAAGAACATCAGCAACTGTGAGGGGCTGGAGAGTTGGATAGGATAGCAGGTGAGCTGAGGCAGCTGGAGCAGGGCCAAGCTCCAGTCCCAAGCACAACAGCTCAAAGACAATTTAGAAGGCTGGGCAGAGACCATGAAGTAAAATGGCTGCCTTTTAAAGGCAGGAATCTGGTTCCAAGTCAACAGGGTTTCTTCCCCTTCCAAACACGCTTCATGATAATAAGGTTCCTGATAAACTGTGCACAAATCACATTTCTGTAAATCGAGTCCTGCTTCTCCCATGATTTACACTTTAAGTGCTGATTTATCATCATTTCTTCCCCTGGCAACCATCCTTACGACTTGCCTCTTAGTTCTAGCCTCCCTGGCAGATAATTAATGAGCTCTTAATACGGCTTATGGGCACCAAAGGGAACACACTATTTAAAGATGCCTTTCAGGGGATTTTTTTTCTTGGTGAAGTGAAGAATTCCTTTGTCAAGCAAAAAAACAACAACAACAATAACACACACACACTTGGAAAATGTTGCCCTTTTCAACTTATAGAGTGTTCAAAGGCAGATCAAGTAGTTTGTTTGGTTGGTCTAAAGATTTAGCTACCTAGCAGCCCCTAGAAGAATTTGGGATGGGAAAGAGGGACTTATTAAAACTATTTTTGTGAATTAATTGATAGTGTTTTGTTTGCCCACTACTTTTACAAATACTTACTGAACACTTAAGTAGACCCCAGGCTAACCAACAGGGATCTAAAGTGAGTAAGACAGGCCATCGTGCTGGCGGCAGTGCTCATAGCCTGTTGTGGGAGACATAATGAATACATAATTATGCAGATAATTAGTTCACTACGCTTTTGATAAATATACCAGGGGACCAAGGACGAAGGCTAATGAGGCCTTAGTTAGGTTGAGAGAGAGATAGGTTAGGGAATTTACTGTTAAGTTGAGCTCCAAGGGTGAACTATTATTAACTAAGGAAGGGTCACTCTAGTCGGCACAGAATGTGCAAAGGCCCTGAGGAGAGAAACAGCTCAACCTTTTAGAGGAACAGAGAGGTCTTTGGGTAGAGCCCAATGATGAAGACAAGAGAGTAGGAAAAGATAAGCCAGTGAGATAAATGTAACCCCTTGTAGGCCTCCCTGGTGGCACAGGGGTTAAAGACAGTGCTATCAAACTATCAGCAGCCACTGCAAAATGAGTTCGATCCTGGCCAGCCAGGGAGCAACCCACATGGCACAGGAGACCTCTCCTGCCTCGCCCGCTGCTCCCCTCAGCAGTGTATTTCACTAGATCTGCCTGTTCTACTCCCCACTCTCTCTGGTGAATGCTCTCACACCCCCTCCCCTCAGACCTCTGGCTTACATCCTAGTTCTTGTATACATAAGTAAATAAATCTTTTAAAAAAGGCGACCCCTTGTGACAGTTCTTATGGACTGTTTTGAATTGTATCCTTAGAACAGTGAGTAAATCACTCACATGTTCCAGGCATCAACATGCTCAGATGTACCCCCCTTTTTTGTGGGACCCTCGCCAGTGGCCGGGGATTGGATGTACCTTTTTGAGACAAAATTTTGTGCAAACTGTGGGGAGTGAGTTGGGGGGTGGGGTAAAGAACGGATGGCAGGGGCTGGAGAGGGGTTCATAGAAACCCATAGGCTTTGCCCAGAATGAGAGAGGGGATGTTCAGTGGTGGTTTTCACCAGGTACAATATGTAGGAGAAGTGGGTAGTGAGTGTTAGAATTTGACTCAGTTCATTTTATAGAAAAGAGAGGCACAGGAGAGGATAGACTCCTCCTGGGAATAGGCCGGTATCCCTGTGCTCCTGACAGTGCAGCACCTTACTCCAGCCTTAGCCTCGTCTAGGTAGGTCCCTCAGGGGGGATGCAGATCTAGGTACCACTGTGAGCTTGCTCTGAAGTTCCCTTAGACTTTGAAGAGAGGCTTTCTTTAAGAGCTGTGACTCGGAGTTGGATCAGATATGATAGTCTCTGTAAGTAGACTTGAGAAGGAGAATCATCTAGATAAAGACCCTGGTACCTAAGTATTTAAAATTCTCAAAACTGGTCTAGACAGCCTCTCCAACTGATAGCAGCCAGGTGTCCTCAAATGTCAGTGGGCAAAGGAGTCCATGGAGGAGGAGCATCTTCAGCAGGTGGATTCTTGGACCCAATTTCCAGGGACTCTATTTGTCTGGTTTGCTGCTTGGAAGTCTGTATTTTGTAATAAGCATACATATGCCCTCTTCCCCTTGTTTCTAATATACTTGGTCTTAAAAACTCTGGAAACTGTTGGCCTACCAATTGAGGGAGTTTCTAGTGTCTTTTCCTGAGGTTAGCAAAACATGACTTTACATTCCAGGTTGTCTTTAATGCTTCAGTGACTAGTCAAGACTGGGTGGGATTTTTGAATTGGAAGGACAAATTGTGAGCCAAGACTGAAAATTCCTGCCACTCCACCCCTTGATTGCATAATTCTGAGGATCATCCATAGAATTTATAAACACATGTGTTAGCCCCCAGAGATTCAGGTTAAGTTGTGGTCAGAGCACCAGTGAACTTGTGTCTTTAGCAGGTGATCATTGTAATTGGGCAGGCTGGGTCCTTCATCCTGGAGTCTTCAAGGATAGCACTAGCTCAGCATCTGCAAGGAGCCCTGGCTAACCTCAGGTTCTTTGGTTCTAAGAATTCTGCTCGACCCTGAGTGGGGTCTGACATGTCTGCTCAGCTTCGGGTTCTTCCTCATTATTTATAGTTCCAAAGATTGGTTAATCTTGGTATGATTTCCTATGGTGCAGGGATGGAAAGTCCAATCTTAATGTCCTGTTTTTGGTTTTGGCATAGAGTGATTATAATAAAGATGAAAAGGAAGAATGTTGACATGTTACCTTGTATTTGCATATGGATCTCTCTGAAAAACCCAGATACCAAAAGGGCAGATAAACTGAAAAAGTGACAAAGGATTCAAAAACACATTTATTGGCCTCCCCGGTGGCGCAAGTGGTTAAGACAAACCTATGAGGCTGTCCTGCAGCCACTGCAGCACGAGTTTGATCCCCTGCCAGGGAACCACCGCATGGTGGAGCAGACCTCTCCTGACTCACCCACTGCTCCCCTCAGCAGTGTGTTTTGGTCAGTCTGCCTCTTCTGTTCCCCACTCTGTCTCTGGTGAATCCTCTCATCCCCCCACACCTCTGGCCTGTCCCCCAGTTCTTGTATTCATAAATAAATAAATCTTAAAACAAAAAACCATTTATCCCCCAACTCCAAAGACGGGCCCTGAGCTTAAAGAATCATGCTGGCTGCTGAGTGTTTGGTACCTGCTAGGCACTGGAACTCTGCAAAACATTTTGCTTACATTTTTTAATTTAATACTCACAACAATCTCCCTGATGTAGATGTGATAATTTCTCTCATTTATAGAAGGGAAAATCGAAGTTCTGAGAAGTTCTAGGTTAATATGTGCCTGATCTGAGACACAAACTTGTGTCAGTCTGACTCTGGAGCCTGTGTGTCTATCTATCTCCAGTCATCTAAAATCCAGAAGAGCCAAAATTTGAGGAACATATAAAAGACAACCAAAAAAAGCTGTCACTTTCATTTGGGGGAAAAAATGGACAAACAAGGAAAGGACTGCTTGAGGGAGTTTTTAACAGATGAGAAAGAAAGCAGAACGACGTGATTGCTATTCGAATTCTGACTTGTCTACCGTGGAGAATGATCTTGCTATGGGAAAGGGTAGAGAAAAGGGAGAGAGTCAGGGCTCAGTGTAGGTGTGAAGGCAGAAAGCCAGCATGGCTCATAGAAATGAGTTTAGGTCTCCAGGCTTAGATGAAATTCATCTTGTGAGCCTTTTGCAACTTTCAGGCATAAAATCTATAGCGCTGGTTGCTGCATAGGCTGCAGAGATGATACTTTTGAATCTTCTTCCCCGTTAGATGGTCGCTTCTCCTCGAGATATTTATGATGCTCAGGTGGGCAGATTTTTTTTTCCTAGTCCCCATCTATTTCTTGAGAATCCTTTGGTATAAGAAGCATATGTCAAACAGGAAGTGTATATACCACATGTATAGCAAGTGTCTTAACAAGCTAAGCATTAAAATGTCTCCCTCGTCCTTTTCTTCATCCTGACATTGGAGCACTACCACTCAAAGGGTAGTGTGTGGCAAAAATAACGCTATGTAACAAGGAATGAAAAATAAGCTTTTATTGCACATGGTAAACCAGGTAGCTCTGGTTATCTTGGCTGGGCTTGCTTGCACATCTGTGGCTTACTTGGCAGGGATTGTTGGGGAGGACTGATGTAGTCTAGTTCAGACAGAGAAACCAAGGTTACATGACTCTTCTCTTTTGATTTCCTGCCCCTGCATGCTAGTCCAGGTGTGTTCTCATGGCACTGGCAGAGGCCAAGTGCATAAACAGGAACAAGACCTGGTGGGCTGTACTCAAAACTAGTACTCAGAGTTTATATTGGCCAAAGGCACAGCCCATACTTAAAAGAGGACTGAAAAATCATGTGGCAATCGGTCCATGAATGCATTTGATCTCCAATAAGTACCTGCTATATGCCAGCATTGCTTTTGGAGTATGAGGGTGCAAGGTAAATGTGAGTTGTCAGTTTTTCCACCTGCCTTCCCTCTATTAGCATCAATGATCCACACCTGTGGTCTTACACGCATGTCTAATGGCAGCACCTGGCATGTGGTGTGGCTGAGCGTAAGTGGGCACAGCTAAGCCGAGACACTGACGATATAAGGGCAGCAGCAGAGGATGACGTGGTGACTCTCTGCTCTCTCAGCAGAGAGCAGAGCGCGGTGACTGTGCAGCAGTAGAGACCAGAGTAGAGACCACAAGAGAATGCCTGAGAGCCCAAGAAGAGTGAAGATTCGCCAGTGCTAGGAGGCCTGCCAGCCTCCTGGCCCTCTGGCCTCCCCTGTACTTGGTTGCTTCACTACAAATGGTGTAGAAAGTTCATTAAATGCCTGAAAAAGCCATTGATTGCTCCAGGACTCCTCCTTTACCCTTCTGGTTGGGCCCATAGAGAACCTGTTCTGTGCGTGCTGGCACTATGGAGAGTAAACAGTTATGTCCCTGCCCTCCAGTTTTTGAGTTTAGTGAGATGTTCTATACCCTGGGCTTGAAAGTGAAGATTTGTCTGAGGTATGATTTTCTAGCGTGTTCTTGATCTATGCTGGACACATCCTTTTTACCCCGTGCTGCTCATTTATATCCCTGTGACTGACTGTAGCTAATAGTGATCTGAAGTAGAGAGAAAACCCTCTGAGATTTTTCCCCAGTAAATTTTGTAACTAGTAGTTACTGACCATTGTCTCATCATTTTTCTTAGAGCTGCCAGAGGAGAGGGTGAAATTCCTTGCTGTGTAGGAGCAGGGTGGAGGGAGTGAAGGTAAGACAGGAAGAATACCAGGAAGCTGCTGCCAGTCAGTAACTTATTCTCTATTTCCCCCAAAGATAGACCTGGTGAACCACTGATTCTTCTGTGTTATATGCTTGATTTATTGAAATGCAATTGCCAGCAATCTTTATTCAAACTCCACAAGAATACCTCCACCCGTCTGCTTACTCCTCCCCTTATGCCAAATGCCTTACATTGAGCCACATGGAAGGCATTTTAAAATATTTATTTGTTGAGTAGGAAAAGGAGGGACAACTGGGGACTGCCTATAGACAGATTTTGAAGTTTTTGAAAGAGGAAGTGGTTGTTTTAGATGCTAACAGCCAGTGAATTTGACAGTAGGAAATGTGATCCCAGATTGAATTATTAAACAGATGGCTTGTGAAGTGGGGGAAAGCTGGATTGCTGGGAGCCAGAATGGGTTCACCAAGAGCTAGTCATGTTGAACCAACTCTAATTGCTTTCATGATCAGATGATTGCACTACTGTAACAGGCTAGAGGCATGAAGTGTGTGATGTCCAGCAGGGTAGCAGGCAAAATATTTTATAAAACTCCCATAGTCAATAGGGTGAAACATGGGTTGGATGAGTTAACAGGTTGATTTATAACCAAACCTTTGACTATATATGAGGATTTTCTAGTAAGGTCAATTTTTTGGAGGTGGGGTGGAGGGGCAGTTTCTCCACCATTACACTGATTCTATATTTTTGTTCCTTTTTTTTTTTTTTGTATATGTCAATGGCTAGGATATAGAGTTAGTAAGTAAACCTGCTAAATTTCCAGATGATTCAAAGCTGGAAGGAAGGAACACGATGGAGTCAGGAGTCAGGATTCCATATCATGTGGACAGAGATGATGAGCTGAAACTAAAAGATGAATTTGAATAGGAATAAATTTACAGCTGAGAATGGACCTTGAGGAGTAATTTGCAGAGTATGGGATAGCAGAGCCCCAGCTTAACAGCACACAGTCAATTAAAGCCAATACTGTGACATGGTGGATAAGAAGCTTTGTGCCTAAGCTGAATTAATAGGAACAGAGTGTTAAGATCAAGGGAGATGATAGTCCCCTTGTTTCCTGAATTTATCAAACCACAACCATTCAATAAACCATTTATTAAGTAACTCTTTGTATCAAAGTCTTAGTCAAACACTTGTTAAGTAAATTGGTGTGAGCTTCCCTGGCAAAAGGTATCTAAGCCACCCACCTGCCCCTGCCCTTAGAGCTGAGAACTCTGCAGGTGCTGTGTAAACCCCTGATTTCAGAGTATGGCTCAAGCCCTTATTTATAGCCTGTGCGGCCAACATGTTCATAATATTTCTCCCTTCCTAACTCCAAACAAGCAAGTGGGCTTATTTGTTTTGACTTTCTTCTTTTATTAACCAGCCATTCCTGTATTGGCTTATTTGATAACATCAGGGTTGTGTCTATTCCTGTTTATCCTTTTTATCTCTTTTTGGATGTTGGTGTCATTCTCTCCTCTTGCAGAGAACTTCTTACATATTTCTGTGGGTAATGGCCAGAAGAACCATATTATCCTTGTGGCTTACAGTCTCAGAACGGGAAAGAGACCTTGGCTTGCTGTCGGCTTATCAGAAGAAAACTGATTGTCCTAACTTGGATCAGATGGTCACTTTGGACTCAGTCACTTCTGAGAAATGGTGTTCATTCTTATAGTGGCAGTAAAATATCTGTGCATGTGTGCATGTGTGTGTTGAGGGGAGTCTAGAAAAGTAATTTAGCCACATGTAAATTTCATGGAATGGACTTCCCATAGATTTTAAACCCAGAGAAATAGGGAATGTTTGCTAGGGAGATATATCTATAAACGCTTCTTTTTCTGAAGAAATGAATAGTGCATGGGAAGGAAGAGGAGGACGAGAGATGCCTGAAGGGCCCCTTCATCTTCAATTATGTTAACCAGCTCCTGGATTAAGGGAGGAAAAGTGGCTGTTATTCTTTTTGATCAAGTGTTATTTTTAGACTAAAGCAGGGGATAGCTTTGGACTAAAGCAGGGGATAGCTTTGGCTGAGATTGGCTGCTGCCTTTTCTAGACTTGGGTTTGGGGTTTATACTTTCCACTTCTTTTTTTTTTCCTGCTGTTTGGATATGTGAAAGAACATCCTTGGGAAGCCTAAAGTCCTCAGGTGAAAAATCTTAATTATGAACACAGTGATGACACCCTGGTAATTTGTGAAGAAGTCCTATATCTGTTCTGCAGATGGTCCAGAGAGAGGTAGGAAAAGGCACTTATTTTCAGCTCAGTTCCACTTCTCTCTCTGCTTGCCATAGCGGATCATTTCAAAGGCTCCCACAGAGTTGAGATGGGGGCAGGTAGGGGCCTCCAGCATCACTTCCTGACTGATGGAGCTCCAGGAGGACCTGCTATATGGGTTATATACTCCTGTGAATGGCCTAGATGATGAATTTCTGGCTCTAGAGACTGATGCTCAGACTAATTTGCACACTAGGGCCCCTGAGGTCTTTTCAAATCAGTACATACTCTGCCTCTTGATTACCTGGGCTGACAAGGGACCATTGGCATGGGCACCCAGCAAAGTCGTTAATCTTGATGTCACTTGTTTTGACTGGTGACTTCACTCTAGGGTTCAAGAGTTGTTTTGCAGAAAATATTCAATCCTAATGATGTTTATTGTGACTGATATTAGAATGGGTGAGTTCTGTGAATGCCATCAAGCCAGCTGGCCTGTGGTCAGAAGTTATTTGGTATCAAATAATTGGCCTTCAATGAAAAGGTCATTGCAGATTATACACAAAATAAGTGAGCCATGGGGAGGTTTGGAGTGATTATTTGTACTCAAGCTTAAGTCCACAAATGCCATGTTTTTATTTATTTTTCCCTGCCACCTTGAAAAGCTGTACATCATTTGTCTTTCCGTTTATCTATGAGATGTTAAGAGTGGAAATCGACTGCAGTCTACTATAAATTCTAAGAACCCATCATGCCTCATTGCCCTCAACCCTGAGAAGAAAGGTTTGGGGTCAAGTTTTTCCTATTTTTTACCTTAATATGGTTTTCATGCTACTATTGCTAGTACATGGTTTTCATATACTATTTGTGGATTCATATAAGTACATAAAATATACTAAGTGGGTATAAATATTAATATATACATTTAAATATAATTCATATGCATAGTATACATTTTAAATATGTGGCATATCTTGTATTTTATCTCTTTACAAACTGAGATACATGTCATTATCCTTATTTTTATAGATGAAGAAACAGAAAAAATTAGGTAACTTTCTCACGATCACTGGATCAGTCAAGATTCTGAGATGCAAATAATAGAAACCTACCCTGACTAATTTCAGCAGAAAATAAATTTATCAAAATGGTATTAGGCAGTTCACAACATCTCCAGGAGAGCTGGGGATATCGGTGTAGAGACCACACAGCCAGAAATAACACTGCTAAAGACAGACCCTCCTCCTGCCGCCAACCCCCAGACATGTCTTTGCTCACAGCACACCAGATCAAATGAGCCTCAGTCACAGCAGCCTTGGGAAGATAGATGAAGCTGAGTTGTGTCTTTGTTAAAGCAGCTGCCTCCAGCTCTTCTTCTTTGGCAGAACTGCCTCCATTTCCAAAGGTGGGCATGTTAGTCTAACAGGAGAATTTTTGTTTTGAAAGGAAAATACATTTATAAATGGGAAAAAAATGGCTTTCAGAATGGGGAAATTTCAAAGTTATAATGTATCGAATGGTTAGAATCACTGTAGTATAAACAACAACAACAAAAAAAAAACCCGGACAAATAGGGCCTCCTTGGTGGCGCAAGGGGTTGAGCACTGCACTCTGAAGCTGTCTGCAGCCTCTGTAGTGCAAGTTTGATCCCCCAGCCAGCCACTCAGCTATCCACATGGCGCAGCAGACCTCTCCTGCCTTGCCCGCTCCTCCCCTTAGCAGTGTATTTCAGTCAGTCTGCCTGTTCTGTTCCCCACTCTGTCTCTTGTGAATCCTCTCTCCCCCCACCCCCCGCCTCCCACACACCTCTGGCCTATACCTCAGTTCTTGTGTACATAAATAAATAAATCTTTTAAAAAATGGGCAAATAATGTTGAATGGGGGAGAACTCTGAGCTTATGCCAAAGTGAAACATCACAGATGTCCTTACTGAAAACAGATCCACAGAATAACTGCTTAAATGTTTTTAATGTTTTCAACCACACAGCTAATGCAAGTTGCCTTGAAGATCATCAACAATCATAGGGGATTCCTTCATGTGAGAAGCTACCACTCTTATTAGAGTAGATCCTTTAAGGAATCTACTTTTCTATGTATTTTCTATGTATTTTCACCCATAGATTTGTAATATAGAAAATGTGTAGTATTGTATGTTTGTTTGTGTGTGTGTGTGTCCTTCTGCACGAGGTTCAGTCTTTTTTATGTTGGATAAAGAAATCTACCTCATTACTTGGTGCCTGCATACAGCAATTTGCTCCAATTCTCCTGTTGTTACATGTCTAGGACATTTGCAGGTTTTGTTTTGTTTTTGCTGTTACTAACAATGATCCAGTAAACAACCTTGAATATATCGTTTTGTGACACTGTCCCCTCAGAGTGAGGAGGCTGTGGTTATGGAGAAGTGTAATGGTAAGTTATAAAGGGATATGCATTTATTTATTTATTTATTTATTCATTTATTTATTTATTTATTTATTTATTTAGTGGCAAACATAGGTGTTTTATTCTTAGTATTATTTTTTGGGGGATATGCATTTAAACATAATTAAGTATTAGCAAATTAGCTTTAAAAGTGGTTGCACTAAATTATGTTCTCTCTTGCAGTTCTGAGAATAGACATTTCCTCACATAAATGCTATCAGCAAATATCTTAATTTTTGCCCATGTGAAATGTTTCTTAATTGTCTAGTCCAAGAACACTGGCCATGATGAACATCTTTTTGTATATTTATAATCTATGTATTTTCTTTTTTGGACGTGCACCATTCCTGTGTTCTTTTCTAGTCTATCCTGAGGATAGGGATGGGCCTGTCTGGTCTCATGCCCTACAGTGCTTATCATGAAATAACCACCCCAAACTCTTTGAAATGATTCAAGTCATCCTAACCTCTAACCTAAGCACAACTTTGCCTTGGTTTTCAAAGACATAATCTGAATTCTCCTTCTCAGGAATGAGCATTAAAGCAAAGAATTAGACTTATTATAGAAAAATCAGAGCTCAATCACTTTAACTAACAGATGATCATCTTAGCACATGAGGTCAAAGGCCTCAGGCACCATAGAATTTACCCAAGCTTGTGTTCCAGTGATAAAGGGCTAAGATGCGTCCCCTCCCCCAGGTAGTCACTCTGAGGCTGCCTTTGTCAGATCAAGACCAGTCATGAGGTCAACGAAATGTGTTTCCTTACTATATCCTTGGGGGGAAGTTACTATCATTTGAAAATAAAATATTTCAAATACATATACAGATTTCTGGCTTTCCTTGAAGAAAGGGAGACCCAGTGACACTGGATCACTTAAAAGAGATGAGTTCCTAACCATAATACCTGTTTAATGGGCTCCTGAAGACATTTGCAATTGCCTCCTCTGGTTTATAATATAGTTAGAGGTATATATAGTAAGCCCATTAAAAAAAACAAAGGAAACAAAAATTACAAGGCAGTGTGGGATCACTATCACTATCAAGTGGATAGTGTCATATGACTTTCAAAGAATTCTAGAAAAGGAAAGGCCAGAGGTAGCAATGCACCTGCAGGTTCAGGTAATACTGAGGAGGCTGTTGTGGAGAGTGTGTGTATTTCCTTAACAAAAATTCATGACAACCAGGAGTATTCCTACTGTTCAGAATGGCTTGAAACCTGCAAAGTTGAATAGAAAAATCCTATCAGACAAATTTCATGTTCTGATAATAAAGGAATGAGGGCGAAGATTAGCGTGATGCTGTGGGAGCCCAGAAAAGCATTTCCATCAGTCCAGCAAGTAGATAAAGCTTACAAAAATGAACAGTGATGTAAGAAAATTAAAAAAAAAATAATCATTTAAACCAAAACAAAACAAATGCTTCCTGAGCCTCTCAGTTGATTTTAAACAAAGACTAGGAATTATCACATTTGACCAAGTCTTAGAAAGGACTAGGAATTATTATGGTGAAAAAGTTGGTAAAGGGCAACCATTTGATGAGGAGCAATAGAATTAACTGATCACTCCAGTCATCCCAAGAATCTGCAAGGAGCTCAGAGTGAAGGGGTGGGAGATGGCCTAGTCAGGCGATCCCTCTCAAGGTGTACTAAGGAAAGGGAAGAACTCTCTCCATAAGAGCATGTATGAAAATGAGCTCTGTGGGCATAGCCCAAACCCACAGAGCACTCAGCAATTGTCCCTCAGGTTGCTATAGAATAATAACTCTGTTTAGAACACTGCTTTTCTCTCCTCCATTCCAGGTGGCCCCTTCTAGGCAACTTCTTTTCCAGTTTCTTCGTCTACCCCCTGGTCAAATTCCTTAGGCCTCACTCTCCCGTGTCTTCATTCTCTCTGTGACCTCTTATTTATTCTTCTAGGTTCATGTTTTTCTAGCTATAAAGGACCATTGAAAGTGCTTTGAATAAGAAAGTGCATTACTGCATTAAGGTCTTTACTGTTGTTGATTCCTGTTCATGGGATATTTGTTCCTGATAACCACATAACTTACTCCATCATCATTTCTCTTCTGAAACATCTTTTTCTGGTGTCCTTGTTCAAAATTAGAATCTCTTCCTTCTCTCCCTGCCCAAACATTTCTATCTCACTCTTTTGCTTTATATTTTTCTTCATAATGTATATCACAGTGTGACAAACTATAGAGTATAAATTACCTTTTTGTCACTGATAAATATGCGACAATTCCTGGAAATGTTGGACAAATGAGTGAATGAGTCAAATGAGTGAAATTGCAATGAAGTAAAAAATAGAGGAGTATATACATTTAAATATAGTATAGACACTCATTAAAAATTATACAATGAAAAGAATTGAAAGGACATATGGAAGGAATGTTGCCAGTATTCAAGAAGGTCTGTGGCTTTGAGGGGGGGACTACCTGACAAATACTGTGGTCCACTACAGAGACACACAACCACTATTCACCTCTGTCCTATTGGCAGTGACTCAGGATCTCACTCCCTTTGTCCTTCCCTCCAACCTCCTTGTATCAGTTTCCATTGGCCAAACCCAGTGAGAAGTCAGAGGGTAAGAAAACTCACTGATAGGTCTTGAGGAGCAAATGGAAGATGCCTACCAGAAAACTGGCTAGACATCAAGACACATACACAAAAATATAAGTCAGGAGCATTCCAGGAGCTCTTATTTATCTGAAATAGACAAAAGATATCAACACACAACCTCTTGTGTGTTTTTAAAACTTATTTGGAAATAAAATTTTGTGCTGTTAACATATTCAGTGCCTGGGGTGCTCCTCCCCCCTCCCTCCCTAGTAGGTGAATTAAAAAATGCCACACTAGAAAAAGATAGGAGCATTTGGGGTATAGCTGGACCCTTTAGTATCCCTCTATTGTAGCAAATGAAACAGAGGTTTTGCTGCCTAACCCCACAGCAATGCTGACACTTTCTAGCAATCATGTATCTCACAGGATCAATTTCACTCTCTGCACTTACCACATCTGGTCTCAGTTGTGATGAACCCAGCAGAGACTTGGCTTCCACCTTCATTTCTCAGTCACTCTGGGGCCATGTTTCAGAAAGGGCTATCTTTGAGCAATTTAACATGTCCATAGTTAATGAATAGCAACCCTGATGAACAGCATTTATTCTGGGTTCTCCCTGACAAGTGGCAGGAACGGCCAGTGTGGAATGAAAACTCAGGCATTTGTGCAACTTCCCACTCAGTGGGCTTCTTGAGAGTTCTGCTATCACTGAAATCACCAGTCCCTCAGGGACAAAGGGCTTAGAGGTACCTAGAGACTGAAGGGATGGCCACAGGGTCAGGGAAAGGGAAAGGCATGGAGAGTAAGTGTTTTGCTCCTTCCAGGTGGCAGTGATATCAGTGATATCCAGGTGCCCATGGAGACTGTTCATTTTCCCTTTGAAGGTAAAATTCTCATTTGCTTTAACAGGTAATAGGTGATTTTGTAGCTTTGCCACTGGGTGCCATTCCTGCCACAAGAATACTTTCAATTAACAGTTCTCTGATCAAGGAAATGAATTCATTTCATGCTACATGGGGGAGGGTGGGGTTTCATGCCCCATGGGGACTACAGGAAAGGCAAGGTAGCATGGTGTTTTAAGGGCTTGTGTTCTGGAACTAGCCAGTCCCGAGTTTAAGTCCCAACCCTAGCACTCATTAGCTATACAACCATTTAATTTCTATAGGCCTTAAATTCCTTACCAATAATTTCTTATGTGTAAAAGGTAAGTACAGTTCTTCCTCACTGAGTTAGTGAGAAGATTAAGGAAGAGAATAGAATACAGCTCAGCACAGTCTCCAAAAATTAAGTGTAAAATTGCCATATAAACCAGCAATTCTACTCCTATGCAAAAGAATTGAAAACAAATACTCAGATAGTCTTGCATAGAATATTCATAGCAGCACTATTCACAGTAACCAAACAGTGAAAGCAGTCAAAATCACCACCACTGGATGAATGGATAAACAATGTGAACTATCCATACAATGTAATATCCATACAATCACAAATCATCATTTGAGTTTTAAATACATAAGTTTTAAATAAAAAATGAACTCTACAGTGGACAATTCTTATAGCAAATAAAAAGGAATGAAATGCTGATGGATATCACAATATGGATGAATGTCAAAAACATTATGCTGAGTAAAAGAAGTCAGGTACAAAAAGTGGAATATTTCATGTATATGATATATTCAGAAGAGAGAACTCTGTGGTAACAAAATGCAGACTAATGGAGCTGGGGAGCAGAGGGAAGGGTGAGTGACTGCTTAATGATTATGGGGTCTCCTTTTGGGATGATGTAAACATTTTGGAAATAGAGGAGGTAGATGCACAACATTGTGAATGCACTAATTGCCACAGAATTAAAACTTTAAAAAGGTTAATTTTATGCTATGTGAATTTCCCCTCAATTTAAAAAAAAAAAGCCTAGCTTAGTATTAGGAACATAAAAGGAATACAATAAATGGTAGCTGTTATGACATCTTGTGTGTAACTTAAATCACCTTCTGGGTTGCATTCAAAGACTCCCCATCACCTGTAGGACCAGGACTCCTTGCTGGGAAGCCAGGGCCTCTGCAACCTCTCCCCAGATCACATCTCTAGTAGTGCATCTCTGTCTCTCCTATCTCAGTCATTCTTACCACTTAGAGGTCATGAATTCTTTTAAGAATCTGGGGGGCGGGGATGGGCGGAGCAACATGGCGGCGAGGAGACGCTGCGAGTAAGATCTCCCATTAAAAAAAGTTAATAGGGAGGAAAAGCGGCAGGTCCCAGTGAGAACTGAGACAGGGAAGATAAACGGACGACTCCAGCAAACTGCCCGAAGAAGAAAGTTGCCATAAAAGAGGACGAGAAGGGAGGGAAGCGCAGAACCCTGCTCCCCTCCCCCGCCCACAGAGGCGGCACTCTCCGACCGGCAGAGACGAGGGAAACAACAAACCAAAATGCCCAACAAGAAAAACGGATGCAGCAAGTGGGACTGTGAGTGGAAAGGAACTATTTCAGCCACCACACCCCGTGAACGGGAGCTGAGGCGAACCCTGCAGGATCCGCCGCAGAGGTGAGCTCCAGGCGCCAGTAAAGAGAGCCCCGCCCACCAGGAGGAGCCCAGCACCAGCACACAGCCCCAGCCGCCCGGTAAGCTTGCGCGAAAGCGGCGCTCGGATTGCAGCTGCCCAGGGCCCTGCGCCTGCGACCTAGGCTTGCGGGGAGACGGCGGAGGCCCTCCCTGAGTGAGCAGAAACAAGGTGCCCAGGCAGGGGAGCGGGATTCAAAAGGCGCCATTCCCGCGCCACTGATCTGGGCTATAGCCCGCGTCCTGGAACTGAGGGCTTTGGAACTGAGACCCGGGCGGAGGCCCTCCCTGAGTGAGCAGGAACAAGGCGCCCAGGCAGGGGAGCGGGATTCAAAAGGCGCCATTCCCGCGCCACTGATCTGGGCTACAGTCCGCGTCCTGGAACTGAGGGCTTTGGAACTGAGACCCGGGGCACGAAATTAGGGGCGTGGGTTCCCCACGACGGTGGGGCACAAGGCAGACACAGCACCCCAAAGCCGTTGAGGTGTACCCTACCATCCCCGCTCTGCTCCCTGTCCCACGGGGTGGAAAATCAGCTCCCCAAGGGCTCTAGGAGAGATCTCTGGTGCCACCTAGCGACTTGACCCCAGCACAGGCTACTGAAGGAGCTAGTGGCCAGCTGGGGAGTTAGCCCACACCGGGCCCCTTCTGAACAAGTAGTCTGAGCCCACAGGGAGAGCGAGCACCCACAGCCGGGGCAGACCAGGCGCGCAGAATAGTGTGCCTGAGACCAGAAGCGCAGGGAGTGTGTCCCACATCACCATTTTAGAACAGGGACATTTCTTCAGTAAAGACTACCTGCAGAAGGCTTCCTCAGGAGCCAGAGGTGAGCGGGGGAAGTTCGCCCACGCCAGACCCCCTCTGGCCTGCAGTCCAAGCCCAGAGGGGAGCAGGAACCCACCGCCGGGGCAGACCAGGCGCACAGGGGAGTGTGTCCCCACATCGGCATTTTAGAACAGGGACCTTTCTCCAGTAAAGGCTGCTTGAAACTGACAGATGACTCCTGGAAGAACCAGAGGGGAACAGAGAAGCCCACCCAAGATGCCGGCAAGTCCCAACAACACAGTGTCCCAACGCATACGGCAAATTAGAAAACAGACAGTAGGGAGGAGAAGAACCACACGCAACCTAGCAACTCTCCAGAGAAAAAGCACACCACAAAAAGAAAGCCAGCCCCCAGATTGCAACGACAATAACTTGGAAGAATTTCTGAGCCTTCCAGAAAGAGAATTTAAAATTGCCGTGATTAAAAAACTGACAGAAGTCATAAAGGAAAACAATGATAAGGGAAAAATAATCAACGATCAGAAGAATGCAATTGAGTCCCTAGAGAGGGAAAACAATGGTCAGAAGAAAGAAATTGAGTCCCTAAAGAGGGAAGTAAAAGAAATGCAGGAGATCAAAGAATTAATGGAAGAACTAAAGAATTCTGGGAAAAGCAATGAAAGCAGAATAGATGAAATGGAAGAACGAATAAGTAATCTTGAAGACACAGAAATAAAAAGAACCAAAACAGAGAAGGAAAGAGAAGTACGAAGGAAAAAGAACAAAGAAAGACTTCGGGAACTATCGGACTCCATGAGGAAAGGAAATATAAGAGTTATAGGAATACCAGAAGGAGAGGAGAGAGATGTAGGAACAGAGAAAATATTCAAAGAGATAATTGAAGAGAACTTCCCAAATGTGAAGAAGGAGCTGAAAATTGATATACAAGAAGCAAGAAGAACACCAAACTTCCACGACGAAAAGAAAAATACAGCAAGACACATAATAGTAAAGCTCCCAAGAATCCAGGACAAGGAAAAAATAATGAAGCTGGCAAGAGGGAAGAAACAGATAACATTCAAAGGAAAACCAATCAGGCTGACATCAGACTTCTCCGAAGAAACACTACGGGCAAGGAGAGAGTGGAGGGACATAGTCAACAGACTCCAAGAAAACAGATGCCAACCAAGAATACTCTATCCCGCAAAGCTCTCCTTCCTCTTTGAAGAAAGAATATGGACCTTCCCAGACAAACAGAAACTCCGGAATTTCATTGCAACTAAACCCCCACTCCAAAAAATACTACAAGGAGTTCTAAAGCCAGAACCTCAGAGCGACGAATAACAATGAAAGAAGGCCAAAAAAAAAAAAAAAAGTTATTAAAAGAATAAATAAATAAAATCAAAGGAAAGACAAACACAATGGCAAATACAGATGTTAACATATCAATATTAACTCTAAATGTAAATGGACTAAACTCTTCAATAAAAAGACACAGAGTTGCAGCCTGGATTAAGAAACAAAACCCAACCTTTTGCTGTCTCCAGGAAACACATTTAGCTACAAAAGATAAAAATAGGCTCAAAGTTAAAGGATGGAAAACAATCCTACAAGCAAATGGACCAAAAAAGAAAGCAGGAACAGCTATACTTATATCAGATAAAACAGATTTCAAACTCAAAAAGATAAAAAGAGACCCCAATGGTCACTACATTATGATCAAGGGGACAATACTTCAAGAAGAAATAACACTCATTAACATATACTCACCAAACGAAGGAGCACCAAAATATATCAGACAACTGTTGTCCTCTCTGAAAACAGACATCAGAGAAAACACATACGTAGTGGGAGACTTCAACACACCACTATCAACAATGGATAGATCAACAAGACAAAAAATAAGTAAAGAAACCAAAGCTCTAAATAAAGACCTAGAGCAATTGGGCTTAACAGACATCTATAGAACACTAAACCCCAAAAAAACGGAGTACACATTTTTCTCAAGCGCACACGGATCATTCTCCAGGATCGATCACATACTGGGGCACAAGACAAACATCAACAGATACACCAAGATTGAAATCATATCAACCATCTTTTCTGACCATGAAGGCATCAAACTAGAAATAAACCATAAAAAGAAGGCAAGGAACTTTCCTACCTCATGGAGATTAAAAACCACACTACTGGAAGACCATTGGACTAATGAGGAGATCAAAGAAGAAATTAAAAAATTTTTTGAATTGAACGACAAGGAGGACACCAATATCCTAAATGTATGGGATGCAGCAAAAGCAGTAATAAGAGGAAAATATATAGCAATAGAAGCTCACATCAAGAAACAAGAAAGAACGCAAAGAAACAACCTAATCTCGAAGCTCAAAGATCTAGAAAAAGAACAACAAAAAAACCCCAAAACCAGTAGAAGAAAAGAAATAATAAAAACCAAAGCAGAAATAAATGAAATTGAAACTAAAAAAACAATCCAAAAGATCAATGAAACCAAGAGCTGGTTCTTTGAAAAAATCAATAAAATAGACAAACCCCTAGCCAGGCTCACAAAGGAAAAAAGGGAGAAAGCACAAATAAACAGGATCATCAATGAAAGAGGAGAAATCACAACGGACACAGCAGAAATCAAAAGAATAATCAGTAACTACTATGAACAGTTATATGGAAACAAGTTTAACAATCTAGAGGAGATGGACAAATTCCTACAACTCTACAATCACCCAAAGCTAGATAAAGAAGAAATAGAACACCTAAACAGACCAATTACAATTAGCGAAATTGAAATGGTAATCAAAAGCCTCCCCAAAAACAAAAGCCCAGGACCTGATGGATTTACAAATGAATTCTACCAAACATTCAGAGACGAATTAGTGCCTATCCTTCACAAACTCTTCCAAAAAATTGAGAAGGAAGGGACAATACCAAACACGTTCTATGAAGCCAACATTACACTAATACCAAAACCGAACAAGGACAACACAAAAAAGGAAAACTACAGGCCAATCTCCCTAATGAACACTGATGCAAAAATCCTCAATAAAATTTTAGCTATCAGAATCCAACAATGTATCCATAAGATAATTCACCACGACCAAGTTGGATTCATTCCAGGGGCACAAGGATGGTTTAACATCCGAAAATCAATCAACGTTATCCAACACATCAACAAAAAGAAATATAAAATCCATATGATAATATCAATAGATGCTGAGAAAGCTTTCGACAAAGTGCAACACCCATTCATGATAAAAGCCCTTGAAGTTCTTGGGATACAAGGAACATACCTCAACATCATAAAGGCCATCTATGACAAGCCAACAGCCAGTATCATTCTCAATGGTGAAAAGCTGAAAGCAATTCCATTAAGATCTGGAACAAGACAAGGATGTCCACTCTCACCATTGCTTTTCAATATAATACTGGAAGTCCTAGCCAGGGCAATAAGACAAGAGAAAGACATCCAAGGAATCCAAATAGGAAAAGAAGAAGTCAAACTATCACTATTTGCAGACGATATGATATTATACATAGAGAACCCCAAAAACTCCACAGAAAAGCTAATTCAACTCATCAATCAGTTCAGTAAAGTGGCAGGATACAAAATCAACACGCAAAAGTCAGTAGCCTTCCTATACACAAACAATAAATCTGAAGAAGAAGAAATCGAAAAGACCATCCCTTTTGTTATTGAAACAAAAAAAATCAAATATTTGGGAATAAATCTAACAAAAGAGGTAAAGGACCTATACAAAGAAAACTATAAAACACTGTTAAAAGAAATAGAAGAAGACACAAAGAAATGGAGAGACATCCCCTGCTCATGGATTGGAAGAATAAACATTATTAAAATGGCCATCCTTCCAAAAGCAATATACAGATTCAATGCTATTCCAATCAAAATTTCAATGTCATTCTTCAAAGAAATAGAAAAATTATTGATGAAATTCATATGGAATCACAAAAAACCCCGAATAGCCAAAGCTCTCCTGAAAAAAAAAGAAGGGAATGGAGGCATCAGACTCCCAGACTTCAAACTATACTACAAAGCCATAATCATCAAAACTGCATGGTATTGGAACAAGAACAGACATACAGACCAATGGAATCGAATAGAAAATCCAGAAATAAACCCACAGATTTATGGTCAACTAATCTTTGACAAAGGAGCAAAGACTATGCATTGGAGCAAAGAAAGTTTGTTCAATAAATGGTGCTGGGAAAACTGGGTCGCTACATGCAAAAGAATGAAGCTTGACCACCACCTCACACCATACACAAAAATCAACTCAAAATGGATTAAAGAACTAGACATAAGACCTGAAACCATAAAATATATAGAAGGAAATATAGGCGAAACACTACGTGATTTGCACATCAAAGACATCTTTACAGACACATCACCCAAAGCAGTGATAGTGAAGGCAAAGATAAACAGCTGGGACTATATCAAATTAAAGAGCTTTTGCACAGCAAAAGAGACAATAACAAAAACAAAGAGAAACCCCACCAACTGGGAGAACATTTTGCACCCAACACCAATGATAAAGGACTGATCACAAAAATCTGCAAAGAGCTGATGAGACTCAACAACAACAAAGAAAATAATCCAGTCAAAAAATGGGCAGAAGAGCTTAAAAGAAACTTCTCTGAAGAGGAAATGCAAATGGCCAACAGGCATATGAAAAAATGTTCAACATCACTTGTCATCAGGGAAATGCAAATCAAAACTACCATGAGATACCATCTTACACCAGTGAGAATGGCACATATTAAAAAAACTAGCAACAACAAATGTTGGCGAGGGTGTGGAGAAAAAGGAACTCTTCTGCACTGTTGGTGGGAGTGCAAACTGGTCCAACCACTGTGGAAAGCTGTGTGGAGATTTCTGGACCTACTAAACATAGAGCTTCCATATGACCCAGCAATTCCACTCCTAGGTATTTACCCAAAGGACACAGAAACATCAATTCCAAAGAACACCTGCACCCCTATGTTTATAGCAGCACTGTTTACAATAGCTAAGCTTTGGAAACAACCCAAATGCCCAAAATAGATGACTGGATCAAGAAGATGTGGTACATATATACCATGGAATATTACTCAGCATTCAAAAAAGATAAACACATGCAATTTGCTGCAACATGGATGGCGCTGGAAGGGATCATGCTCAGCGAAATAAGCCAAAAAGAAAAAGAAAAATACCGGATGGTCTCACTCATAGCAGGAATCTAGAAAACTTAAATAATGGACCAGGAAAATGAAAAACTATAAGAAAGTGAAAATCAAAATCAACAAAAAACTATGAACCAGAGACACTTTTAGGGGGGGGGGCGGGAGGGGAGGGATTGGGGTCAGAATGGGGGGCGGCAATTGTATGGGGAATATAACAATAAAATTTATTAAAAAAAAAAAAAAAGAATCTGGGGGGCGCGCGTGGGGGTAGGGAGCACAAACACAATTTTCTTCTCAACTTTGCTGGTTTCAAGGCCATTTGGACTAGTAAGACTACACATAGTTTTTTGTGAATTTTTGTTATGAAAATAAACATGCTCTCTGCAATAGCCTCCTTGGTACTGCCTAAATCTGCATATACATTGCTAGCCTTCCTTCACGCTTACCCCCTTTCACCCAATTGTGTCTATATACCCTCCAAGCCCAGCTAACTCACAGCATAGCTGTTGTGGCCACCCCAATCTTCAAGACCTTTCCCTTTTCCAGAATTCTCTGGAAGTTCATTTGACTTCATCCACTTGGTACTGATACCACAATGCCTTCTAGTTTTGTTTTCTTTAAAAAAAATGCATTTATTTTTATCTCCAATTATATTGTAAACCAGGGGGGCAATTTCAAATGTCTTTAGGAGCCCAGTAGTCCAGGGTTATTGCTGTGGTGAAGTGAAGAGAACACATTTCTTCTAAGGGGCCCAGTGTCACAGGATCCACTGTTATTCAGGAAAAGCCGGAAATATGGACACGTGTCTAAAATATCTCATTCTGTTAGTGGGAAGAATGGGGGCACCCCAGGACCCCCAAACCTGCCCACTCTAAATAGGTTTTGCCATTCAGTGCATCAAGACAAAATATACTCTAGTGTGTAAAATGTTCAATAGAAAAGAACTTTAATAAAATTAGTATGCAATAATTAGTGTGCAATAATTAGAGTGCAATAGAGAGAAGAGAAAGAGAAAGAATATAGTTAGAAGTTCTCCCATGGGACACCCAGAGATACCCATCTCTTTGTGGGAAAATGCCTAGCCAAATGGAGTTGGCCCAAAGCAGGGCAGCTGAAACACAAAAGTTTGCCACAAATCTAGAGCACCTTAGCACCTTCAGGTGGGAATCCATAGGAAAGGGGCAGAAGGGGCCAAGCAAGTCTGAAAGGAAAAGAGCAAAATCAAAATCAAGATAAAGGCTGCCATTCTCAACTTACTCATGTTCTGTTACTCACATGTGTTTCAAGATTCTCCTTCCATACTCCCCAAATCCCTGGTACCACCCCAACGCTGAGAACCAAGTGAGGTTTCTTTACATGTTTCTCTGCTCCATGTGCCTCCTCCAGTCTTCTTTTTTTATCTTCATCTCTCTCCACTTCCTTCTTCTCAGCCTTTTCTAGCTTTACCTCCTGCCCAGCTCCACCCTTCCTTAGGGTAGGCCAAGGAACCTAGAACCTCTCCTTTCCCTGGGTGTTATCCTGTTACAATGGGAGGCTTTCTTTCTTTTCAAGGGAAGGGGCTTACCTTCCAACACGAGAGAGAGGGACAGTTCTGTAATTATAGAGGGTTCAGAAGGCTCTTGAGGTTGAAAATACTCAAGTGCGTCTTCCCTTATATTCTTACCCTAAAGCTCAGAGTTCTACTCCTTTCCAACAGGGTTCTGACTTCTGACTTGGCATAGGACTTATGCCTTGACTGAGCACCCAGCCTTTGCTGAAGGTCTGTGCTCTTCCAGTTAAGTCCTGTTTGTTCTTCAGCTCTAATGTCATGCTAGAGAAGGGTGGGTTTCTTTAAATACTGCTGAGGAGGCTGTCATAATTGTGAGGTGATTGCCCTATGGCTGTCTTTTCTTTTTAATGCATTCATGGAATTCAGCAAGAGCCCCTCAATTTCACAGTTCTGATAATTACTATATTTTTCATTCCTCTCCAACACCAGAGATGTTGTACAAGCCAGTGCATCCCCTTCTACCCATGCTTGTCCCAGTTATCTGCAGGTGAAGGTCTTAGTGATTGCACCAAGACTGTGTGCCAAGGACAGGCAATGTTCTTCCTCCCACCAGTGATAGTGTCTCATCGCCAGGCAACTAATGAGGGATTAACTCTAGAATCCTTTCCTCTGAGTCTGGTTCATAAGATTGTTCCTCAAACTAACTCTATTAGGTTGGCATGGGAGGCAGAATAATGGCCCCGAGGGTGTCTATATCCTATCCTTGGCAGTGGTATACCTGTACCTCCCATTGAGGATTTGGCAGACATGATTAAGTGAAGTGCCTTGACACAGGGAGATTAGCCTGGATTATGAAAGTTAGCCCAGCATATTCACAAGTGTAAATTATTCATTGTAAGAGGAATGCAGGAGGGGTCAGAGTCAGAAAAGGTGATGTGAGTGGAAGCAGAGGTTGGAGTAATGCAGGGCCAGGAACTGAGGAATACAAGTGACTTCTAGAAGCTGGAAAAGCAGAAAATGGATTGTCTCCTAGAATCTCCAGAGGAATGTAGCACTGCTAACACCATTATTAAGCCCAGAATTCCAGCCATCAGAACCAAAGATAAAATATTTGCATTGTTTAAACTTCTAAATTTGTGGTAATTTGTTATAACAAACAAATACACTTGGGTAGGAAAAAAATAGAGTTGGGTTCCCTTAGAAGCAGAACCTGAGACTTGGATGTGGGTGCACATGATTTATTGAGAGACTACTCTCAGGAGAACCCTACAGGATAGTGAGGAAAACAGGTTGAAGGGGAACTGCTAAACCAAGCTGGGGTCCCAGTTAACTTTCCACTTTGGCCTGTTTCATGGAGTGTGCTGCTCTGGCCGTAAGTCACATTGCAGTTATTCTCTCGGAAACAAGGGAGCTTCCCTTTGATTCTGGTTTCAGGCAGTCACTGGCTTTCCTGGGTCGTAGTTGTTGAGGTTTGAGAGCAGCACATACCCTCCAAGACAAATGTTTGCTGAGAACAGAGGCATCTGGGATCTGTGAGCAACTGGGGATGGGTGCACAGCCCCAGTGCAGGGAATCCTTGTACAGGACAAAACTTTTACACCCTGTTAAGACCACCTGATATGTCAGACCAGGGAAATAAAAAATATTTAATCACAGGTGGCTTGCCTAGCCCAATTGTTTTGGCCTCTAAGTGCAGACTCAATCTGGGTGACATAAAAGCAATGAAGCGAATTCTGCTGCCTAGTAACAAGTTACTCGGTGATTTTGCAGAATTCAGCTACTTCACTGAATTCTTAAAGCTTTTGTTTTAGTTTGTTCAAACAACCTTGGCTGACCCCACTTGATTGCTGATCTTGAGGTTCATATCAGACCACTGGTTTGATGATATTTGTGTGAGAAGCCCCTGGTTTTGTTTCCTTGCCTGGGGAGTTTTGGCCCCTTTAAGGGGCAGTGCTGAATACTGTTCCTTGAATACTATTCCTTGGTCTGTTGCCTGACTTTATCAGCACAGGAAGTGCGACACCAGTAGACAGTCTCCAGTGGAGATAGGATTTCAGCCTTAATTATTTTACCCCTTGACGGCACAACACACACATCCAAACTGATGGAAAATGGGATTCTTCACTGAGCTGCATCGTGCCCCAGATCCGTAATTTGATACAAAAGCTCCACACAAATTGAAATTAAAATGCATTTTAGATGCTTCCTCCCATCAAAGCAGTTTGCACCAGCAGGCTTTTCTTTTTCATGAGTTCGCTATAGAAATAAGGGGAACCGGGCAGCTTTGCTGTTGGCGGCTGTGGAAGTAACACAATCTCCCTGCTTGTCAACTGCAGGCAAGAAATGAAATAAAATGAAAACCAATTGGAGGTCTAATTATCCTTTTCAAAATGACTTCATCCTGTAGAGTGGCCCACTGAATATGTAAAAGGTACCTTTCTTTGCCCCTTGGGGGTTTGGGGCCATGCTAACAGAGGGTGTCACATTGGGATTCAGGAGATGAGATGCTTGGGGTTTGAGTCCAATTTACTTGCTCAACAGCACATACAGAGGGCTATCTGCCAAGCATTGTTCCATCTCGCAGAGAGTAACACATTTATTTTTCATAAGATTCTGTGAGGTAGTACTGACATTATTGTTATTATGTTATGAAAACTAAGGAACAGAGAAGTGAAATGCATTGCCCTAGGTCACACAGCTGGTAAGTTGGGATTTGAACCTGGCTCCATGTTCAGGTTCTTAATAAGCTATGCTCTTCCTTGTGATGATTCTGGACAGACTTTGACTTTCATAAAGAAAACCAAAATAAATCTCCTATTACTCCAGACTTCAGCCCTAACCCTGATGATCTCATGGTAGGACAGGCACTAGGGCCAGGAATGCAGATGCAGGTGTGTTCACACTACATGTAGCCCCCCCATCGTCTCACTCACAAGAGGATTGTATTATGAATACTACTCTGCTCTAGTTTTTTTCTTGCTCTGACACCTTGGCACGCTTTCCTACCAAGTAAATAGAGTTACTTCACTCTTGCTTATACCTATCTAGTGCTTACCTTGTACATTATCTATAATTTAATCAGTGTGTTACTAAACATTAGGGTGGTCCTGATTCTCTGTCATTAAGAGAAATGATATAATGATTTCCTTTATATAGTCAGGTATGTTTTTCTGAGTTTATTCCTAGGGCATATTTCTAGCTGTGGTATTGCTGGGTCAAAAGACACATATATTTTAGTTGTGATAGCTCTTACCTCATTGCTCTTCAGAGAGGTTGCTCCAATTTGTGTTGTCCCCAAAAGTGGGTGGAGAGGATCTATTTGCTCACACTCTTGGCAGTACGTTGTATAAGAAAACTAAACAATTGCCTATATGATAAGTGAAAAATGCTGTCTTGTTTTGCCTAATTAAGAGGAAATAATAGTCATCTCTTCATCACTTATTGGGTAGTTATATTTATTTTTCCATGAACTGGAAAAAGTTCATAGATCTTTGTCCATCTTTTCCCCAATAGAGTTCTTTATCCTTTTTGTACTGATTTATGGGTGCCTCCTTTCACTTTTTAAAGCCTTGGAGGGCTCTAGGTCTTTGCTTTATAACTGGTTTTGTACTCTGTCCTGGAAAGACTTCGGGTGAACTAACCTTCCTCCTTTTCCTTTGCTTTTCTCCACTTTTATCTTTATTTCCTAGTACAGTGCTATGCACCCTGTGGACACAATAAACACGTGCTGATTGACTGTTTTATTTATCTGATTTTTATGGCTTCTTTCCTCTGAAGAGCTCCACAGACTTTATAGTCATTAACTCGATAACCCTCAAAGCACTCTACTGTGGCAGCTGTAATTACTGTCAGAGTTCTTGAGATGGTGAAACAGAGGAGTCAGGATTCTCTAGATTTATTATTTGAGGGCCTCAAGAGGGGGCCCAAGGGGAGCTCATCCCTTTTACAAACTCTGGACCAAGAGTGTATAAAGTCTTCCTAGTTAGAATGTGTGTAGGTGGATGGGTGGGTGATCGTTGATTCTACAAAGATTTCTCTAAGTCCCTCTCTTCATATGTTCTCAGAGTGAAGTGAGGCTGAATAGCACTTCAGTGTGCCTGGTTCAAATCTTAGCTTGCTCTCTTAACAATTGTGTGATGATGGGTAAAAACAGAAGTTGGTGTTTATTGGACTCTTGCCAGACATCGAACTATAGCTCCAATGTTTTTCGTGCACTGACACTCTCTTGGTCCTCAGAATGAGTCTGTGATATGTTGGAAAATTAAGTACCTGACCCATGATAGCATGGAACTAAGTATTGGTGTTTATAGTGGGGTGAATGTTGTCCCTGGAAAGCTATATCCACATTTTATCCCCCAAAACCCATGAATGCATCTTTATTTGGAAAAATAGTCATTGTAGGTATAATTAGGCTAAAGATCTTGAGATCAGATCATCTTGCTCATCTAATCAAGTGTCTTTATAAGAAACACATGAAGAGAAGAAGGTTATGAAGGTGTCAAGACAGAGGCAGTGATTAGAGAGATGCAATTACCAGAGGCCACCAGGAGCAAGGAGTTTAGTTAAAGGATTCTGCTTAGACTATTAGAAGAGGGCACTTCCTGCTCTCATTTCACTCTTGGCCCCCCAAACTGTGATAGGATAAATTTCTGTTGTTTTAAGCCTCCCCCAATATATAGAAATTTGTTTCTATAGCCATAGGAAATGAATACAGTATTGGGACGGGCACCTTGACAGACTGGATTCTGAGTCTGCCTCCTCAACTATGACACTGTCTGATGGGAAGGTGCCTAAACCTCTGTGTTTCTGCCTCACCTGTAATCTGAGAGAGCAACTATGCCTACTGTAGGGCACTGTGGGGAGAATGAAAGAAATTTGCATGCAGAGTAGCTGGAGAACAGTCGCAAGATGTTGGCTGTTGCTGTTCCTGGTACTGTTGCTTTCATTGTCACCGAAGAAATGTCTACTTATGGGCGACTTACAGGCAAACCTCCGTCAGGGGCAGGTTTAGTGCTTGCAGTCAGTGCTGGCCCCATAGGAGTACTGTTGGGACTCTTACACTAGCTATGCCATAGTTGGTAATAAAATAAGTACTGTGAGAGCATTAAGTCAGTCCCTAGTGTTTTTGTTTCATGGTTTTGTCATTTCCTTCTATGTATCTCACTTTTAATTTTAATACTAACATTATATTTATTGTTAATTTTAATACTTATTATTAATTTGGAGAAAGTCAACTTTCTGGTCCCCTGGTTTGGTGACTCACATGGAGGACTCACAGGACTCAGGAGATAGTGGGACTCACAGATAATATTTTTTACAGTGAACAGAGGCAAAGTAGTCATCAAAGGGAAAGAGCACCTGGGGCAAAGTCTGAAGGAAAGCAGGCTTATTCTGCAAGTGCCCATGGGGTTTCCCAGGATGGCTTAAGTCCCCCAGCAATCTACTGTGATGATGTGGGCCACATGTTGTCTACCATGGATGCTTGTTAGAGACCTAGTACCCATAGGTTTTATTGGAGGTTGAGTAAGCAGCCAGTTTTGCCTACATGTACCAAAATTCCAGATTCCCAGAAGACAAGAAAACCTTCAAGAAAACCATATTGTTTGCACAGTTTAGGTGCGGTAGCCCTCTTTTCCAGTTTTGGAGTGGAGCCCTCCTGAACGCTTATCTCCCACATGTTAGCCAAGGGCTGACCTTACAAATAGACCTTTCTGAGGATAGCAGTCTCAACCTGCCATCTTAATTCTTCTCTGCACAGCATGCAATCAAATCAAATCATTTCTTGACATCATTTTTATGTGACTACTGCAAGAACCTATCAGGATGAAGAAACTGAGCCTCAAAGAGTTTAAGCAGCGGAGTCCAGGCATGTTGCAGCAAGTCATTTCCGTTATAGGGAGCAGCATGAGGGAGGAGGGGAGTTGCTCGGTGATTCTACAGACTGCATAGAGATGAGTTACATGGTAGTGAGCCCATTATCTCAATGACTTAAAACAACTCATTTGATGTTCCTTTCAAGCTTCATGTCCATAGCAAGTCAGTGAGGGTGTCGCTCTGCATCATCCTCATTCTGGCACCAGGTTGTGAGGAAAGTGCAAGTGCAAATTACACATTATCTGAAAACTCCCACCCTAAAGTATGATGTGTAACATTTCCATTGACCAAAGTGAGCCATGTGACCTCACCTAGCTTCTAGGGCATGGTGGGGAGTCAGCAGGACAATGAGATCCTACTGGGAATATTCACTGACTAGCAACAGTGACTTCACAGCAGCCAGATAGGATTGACTTCTGGTTAATGTACCTTCCCTCTGAATCTCCTTCTGGGTCTCCCATGTTCCACTGGGAACCTGGCATCCCTAGAACCTAGAGGCAATGCCATGTGTCTGCTCACTTTGCCCATAAACTGCACACCCCATACTAGAATTGACAACAACTAGTATCTTGGGTGCCCCTCCCTCACTAAGCCTCTGTCTTGCCCCTTACTTGTGTCAGTGATCAGAAGTCATGTGAAAACTAGAGCTAGAGAGAAAATCCTTACTTGATGAGCCTTTTTGAATCCCTGCCAAGTGTTGCCTAGACATCTAAAACCCCGGGTTCCTTAAAAAAGAACTCCAGGGGTATATTTATTAGCAAGCATGAATTTCGACAGATTTTCATGTTCCTCTCTCTTGGCAGGGCGTGCAGGGATCTCCTGCCAGTTTCTGACAGTCTCGTTGTTAGGTGTTAAGTGAAAAACATCATCAGCCCGGTCTATTGATAGGTTGAAGTGACAATGTATGTTGCCAATCTCAGCCAAGAATCACTTCTGACAATTTTCCTCTCCATCACTGCGCTTGAGCAGGAGCATCCCTCCGCCCCCTTCTTCGGCATTTAAGACACTTAAACTTAACCATATTAAGGCTGCATATGTCTGCTTGCATGTAAGCAGTAGGTTTGTGAAGGAATTAACCAGGGCATATGGCTTCCGGAGAGCTGCCTGGATCATGGCTGTGTCACCTAGCCCTGTGCCAAGTGAGACTGTCGAAGCCTCTGCTCGGTGCTCCTGAAAAGAGGGGTTTCAGCCAAACTTGTTGATTAGTGCTTACTGAGACAGCTAACATGCTCTGTTTGCTTTGTGAGGCCAGCCCCTCCCTTGAACAGACCTCACCCTGCCCTGTCCTGCTATATGAGTGAGGTGGGCAGCAGTTATAACTTGTCCTCCAGTTCTTAGTCTGTAGGCCAGGTGGGTATGTCCTTCCTTTACCCATTAGCACACAGGTGAACAAGTTATTTATTTATACAAGAACTGAGGCCAGATGCGCGGGAGGGTGAGAGGATTCACCAGAGACAGAGTGGGGAACAGAACAGGCAGACTGATGAAATACACTGCTGAGGGGAGCAGCGGGCGCGACAGCAGAGGTCTGCTGCACCATGTGGGACTCTCACCGGCCGGCAGGAATTGAACTGGCACTGCAGAGGCTGCAGACAGCTTCACAGCGCGGTGCTCAATCCCCTGCGCCACCAGGGGAGGCCCAAAGAAAAAAAGTTCTTAACATGACCTGCATGATCCAAATGTGGCCCCTGTACTCCTTTTAGGCCTCACACAAAGTCCAACTCCCTCTTGCTTTCTATGCTCAAGCCACATAGACTTTCTTAGGCTTACTGGGACCTTGCACCTGCCCTTCCCTATGCCTTCCTCCTTGGTTGCATATTAGAATCTTCTGGGGGGATAGGGAGAGGAACCCTAAAAATAATAATGCTTGGGCCCAGCACCAAATATTTGTGTTTCATTGGTCTGGAAAGAAGCCTAGGAATCAGGCTTAAAAGAGGTCTGCAGTTGATTCTGATATGCCTCCAGGGATGATAAACTTTGGTTAGTTCCTATGCAGCCTTTGGTCTCAGCATTGTGGTCCTTTTTTCAAGGACACTTTCCCTGATAAATCAGAATATTCTATTTTATACTATGAGGAATCATCTAACAACCACCTCCCCATAGTACTTAAGAATTAGAACTTTACATTTAATCATGTGCAAATAGGATTAATATCTCTTCCTTGGTGGACTTGAAGCTTCATGTGGGCCATGTTTTTATATATCACTTGACCACTCTTGTAACTCCAGAGCTTTCATAATGACTAGTGCTTAATCTAGTGCTTAATGGGAGATTAATAAATAACATTAGTACCAATGAATGAATTTGGTAGCCCCACAAATTCTATTCAGATCAATTATCAAATAGGTGTTAATATTGTTCTGGTCAAGGGCCTCTCCTCCTTCTCTGGTTAGTTATGAGAATCCTAACCCAGCATCAGGGTTGCCATGGATGAAGAAGTGTGAAGTGATATGGAGTAAAAGTTAATGGACTGGTATTAGCAGTGGTCATATCCTATAGGGCAGATACAGAGGTGAAACAAGTACTCTTGAAAGGCATGGTCTAGATGTAAGAACATTCCCTTCCATGAACTGTCCATGAATTTGGTATCTAGTAAATTCCTTGTTTTGAAACAGAACATATGCCTCTACTATCTCTGTAAAGAAAATGGGTATATTAAAATTGGACAAATTAGAACAAATGTGGTTTAGGAGAAATCAGCACTTGAAGAGGGATGAGGCTATCTTAGAATGAAATACATCACTGGATGAATTCAGAGTCACATATCAACACTGGTTATATACCAGAGGAGACAATTTTCAGCTGAAGTTGTGGAATTATGATATATGATCTTTGAAATGTGGCTAGAGGTAGGAGAGTTGCTAGATGTCTGTAGAGGGCAAATATCCTAATTTTTCAAACTAGGAAAGATGATAGAATCTTGAAATTGTAGTTAAAACATTGAAGAGGGTACCCAGAGAATTTTTACAAGGCTTTTTAAAGTGGCTATTGTGATTACCTAGAAAAGAATGCAAGAATGATTGGACTACACACGTGTTTGCTAAGAACTAGTCATTGGAAGAGACATTATTTCATCTTGTAGTAAATTTATTAAATGGAAAGTTCATGTTGAAAATATACATGTAGGATATTTTTATTTCAGTAAGGCATTAGGTAATGTTTCCTGTGATAATCTTTTTCAGACAAGATAGAAATAAGTTGAATTTGTAACAGACTAAATTACTATATCTGAAAAATACCTCACTTTAGAGGGTGTCATCCTAGCATTACACTGACTGCTAATTTTGTTCTGTATCTTCTCTCTTTTTCTTTTCTGCAAATTTCTCTTGCACGTTCTCTTCCCAGTACCTTCTCTGCATTTGTGACTAGTACTTAAAATCTACATTTCCTTTTCTATCTTTCTCCAAACTTACACAACCATCCTTCCAGTTGGAAAGTCTGTTTATCTCAAACTTAATAGCCAAAATGGAAATCCTCCTCAAATATCATTCTTATCTATTCTTTGGGAGTTGGAAAATGAAGAATTTGCTCTGTAGTCAGATGTCAGGATCTTTCTCTATCCTGTCTCTGGGCTACAACTTCTTTTAGTCTTCATTTTTATTTCCAAGTAGACTGAAGAGAGGTTAGACGACCCTATCATCACCATCACTTCTACCATCACCATCACCACTATCACATCACTTTCATCATTTCTTACATCTACATTACTGTCACTACCATTGTCCCCTCCACTACCATCACCTTTACCATTATTACCACCACCATAATCATCAACATCACTACCAATATCTCCATCATAATTATTGCCAACATCATAACCACATCTCCACTACTGTCACCACCACTATCACCTCTACCACTATCTCTATGATAATAACCCTCACCATCACCACCACCATCTCCACCATCACTACCGCCTCCAGCTCCAATACCACTATCAGCACCAACAATGTTAAAACATTGTTAAAATCTGTTTTAACCCCAGGATAAGAAAACCAAAAACAACATACAGATTAAAAATCAGAGATACAACATGTTAACAATATAGTATGTTATTGAATTCTTATAACCCAGTAAGTCACTACTCATCATTAATTTATAACTGAGAAAGCCAAGCCCCACAGAAGTTAAGTCACCTGCCCAGAATCTTACAGATAAAAATTCAGAGCCAGGATCATGTCACCTGTAGATTGTTCACATGCAGAGCCTGTACTCTTTACCATGATCTCCCACAGTAACGCCTTGCAAATAAAACTTGCCACATTCCTCAAAGGACTCTTTACGTTTGTGGCGCTAAATATACTGTGTTACCAGTGGTTGTGTAATTCATATAACCGTGGCTAGACTTTGAGTTTTTAAGGGCAGGGATTCTCTTCTTATTTATTTTCTACCTCTTAGGCTTAGCACTGTGCATAATGGTATAGCCGTGAATGCTAACAAGTGATTCCTCTATTGTTAAGCAGTTTGTATTTTATTAGGGTTTCTCAAAAAATAATCTGTACCACATACAACTGAGTTACCTGGGGAATTTAATGCTCATATTAAACATATTTTAAGCCTTCATACAGACCACCCAGATCAGACTGTGGGAGTGGGTTTAGGTACTCTGCATTTTAAACACTTTCCCCAGTGATTTTTATGTTCTCTAGTTTGAGACCTGCTGTGGTCTCTTCCAGAGCTGAGATTCTGTGATGATGGTTTCTCATTTTGTCTGCAAAGGACAGTAAAAGATGCCATGGAAAAAGTGGTTCTGGGAACACATTTCTAATAGCATTTGATTTCTGGGATTGTATATTGTCTTTGTTGTAAATTTCCTCAAATTCTTTGTGGAAAGAGCCAAGCTACATAAATCAATATGAATTAATGCACTTAAACTATACTGTATCCCTAAGTCATCAGACAATACAAACCTCAATAACACAGCTGCCCTGATGACTACTAAAATTCTGACCCAGCATTGACCAGCAGGGACTTCTTGCAGAGGCAAGAGGGCACTGCAGGACCTGGAGTGTTCTCAGGTATGAGGAGGGGGCAGGCCAAGTCATGTAAAGAGAACTACTTCTCCATTCTGTGTGCTCTTCCTGGAATGTTCGGTTGTGAGCTTGGTCTAACGAACAAAGCCCTCATGCTGAAGTTGGCAGACTTGCACTTGCATTCTGTCACCCCTGCCCTGGTAAATTAGCGTTTTCTGAGCTTGTCTCCACATTGGGGAAATGGTTGAAAATGGCCTCTTTGGAGACTGAGAATGATGTATACTAAAGATTTTTCCCATGTTTGATGTGTCATTGAGACTTCCCCATGGATATTACTCTTCTGCCTCCTTCTACTAATATTTATAAGTTATGATCATAATAATTCTAATAATTTTTACTCCCTCTCCTCATTAAAAGGAATCAGATAATTGAATTCCTACTACCTCTACAACATGATGATAAATTGAGAATTGTTTTGGCCCCTAGAATTAATAATCCATCTCCTTGAAATGTCCCTTAAGGAACCACCAATAATACATTGCCCATATACCACATAACCTGTATTTTTTGGCTGTAGATTTTGAAATATGCTTGTAAGGTAGACTATAAATGGCCACTTTCTCCTGTGAAGAAATAAGCATCAATTTTGTATTCCTGGGAACTCTGGGGATCTGGGCATCTGGGCATCTGTGACTTGTTTAGACCTCTACAGCATGGTAGGGGTGATGGTGTGCCAGTTTTGAGTCTAGAATAGACCTTGCACTTTTGGAAACTTGACACTGCTGTATGGCAAGAAGGGAAGCTAGGGTGGCTATATCAGAAACCTGTGACTCAGGAAATCCTGGAGTCCCCTTGAAAGCTAGTCAGCCACCATGTATGTGAGTGAGGCCATCCTGAACCATCTGGTCACCAGCCAGTCTGTCAGCTGAACAGACATTGGCCCTGTTGGTCTCAGACAAGTCTGGCCTGGATCACCAGAACCACCTAGATGGCCTGGGGACTCAAGCAATGACAAATGCTTATGGATGTAAACTACTAGGTTTGAAATCAGCTGGTAATGCAGCAATAGCTAAAAGATACAGCTTCAAATTTCATCGCCATCATTCAGGCATTTTGGCACCACATAGTAGACCGTAAGTCAATGAAAGTTTGAGTGCCTATCAGCCAGACTCTGGGGATATAGTGGTGAAGATGGTGGCTACCCCACCCTCAAGGAGCTTATGTTTGAGAACTAGAGAACAAATCTAGACTGAAATAGGTAGAAACATTAAGGGATCTGTGAATCCATTTGAATACTGCCTAGACCGAGGGGCATGGTACCAGGTCACTAGGTCATGATTTTGTGAAGTTTTACTTCTGTATCATTAAAAATCATTCCATGTAGCTCAGAAAGTGTATATAAATGTATGATCCTCCTTGGCACGATGGGTTCCCAGGGTCCATGATGAGCCTGAATGTTGTGCTATATATCCTTGAACCAAGACAGCCCAGAAGGCCACAGGAAGGGTGGGCTTGTGCTAACCTCCCCCAGCTCATTCCCTTAGCTGAGGATACAAATCAGTTGATGAGGAGCTGTCATCTCTTAAAATGAGAAACCTATTGGCTCATTTTCTAAAAATGGTGAGATAGCAGCTGTGGTTGTATCTATTTGTAGTCACCACTGCCTCTTCCATAGGGTTCTTGCTTTCAACTCAAATACCAAGTCCTTTTCTGTGTTCATTAAGAATAAGTGTCTCCCCGGTGGCGCAGCTGTTGAGCGCTGGGTTGCGAAGCTGCCCGCGGCCTCTGCGGCGCCGGTTCGATCCCATCGATCCCCGGCTGCTCCCCGGCCACCGGAGGAGGGTCCCGCGCAGACCTCTCCTGCCAACCGCTGCTCCCCTCAGCAGTGTACTTCGGTCCTTCTGCCTGCTCTGCCCCCCACTCTGGCTCTGGTGAATTCTCTCACCCTCCCGTGCTTCTGACTGTACCCAGTGCATGTATAAACAAAACAAACAAACAAATAAAATAAATAAATAAATAAAACATGCCTCTATAAAAAAAAAAAAAAAAAGAATAAGTGTCTCTGAGGTACTGAGGAGGTTTCCTGGAGATGGAAACAGAGTCACAGAAGGTAGGAACTTCCCAGACATGATGCGTCTCTTCCTTCCATAGTCTCCTGAAACAGAGTTCTCTTCATGTGACGAGGATCCTGAAATGAACACTCTGAGTTTGTCAGCAGGTTACAGCAAGGCTGCTCACAAGTGAACCAAACCTATCCATTATTTCATTGTTTCAGAGGACCTATCTGTGCCAGGTAGATGCAGAGATGAATATCCACAGCTGTCACCTTCAGGGCTCACAGATGGGTACATATTTCTAGTACTTTGTGATAAGTGCTCTAGTATGTATACGTATTTGGTAATCAGAGAAAGTGGGAAAGGGTCTGAATAACCCAGACTAAGCTTTTCATAGCTGCGTAATATGATGATAGAGAGTTTAGGGTCAGTCTGGGTTTAAACCCTGGCTCTGGTCCCACTAGCTGTGTCAGCCAAGGCAAGTGCCCTTACCTCTCTGAGCTGTGATTTCCTCATCTGGGTAGTGGGGATAATTACAATCCTTACCTCATAAGGTTATTGTGACAATTAACTGGGATAATGCATGTAGGGTGATTAAATCAGTACCTGACATAGAGTGAACTGAATAAAAATAAAAAGCAAAATAAAACTTACTCCATTTGAAGCATAAATAGGAAAAGAAAGATATTCTTTACAAAGGAGTACGCTTGAAGAGCTTTGAATGTGACTGAAATATTTATAATTCTTCTGCGGTGGTTCTCAGACTATAGCCTGTGTCAAATTTCCTTGAAGGTAAGTTAAAACAGAGATTGCTTTGTCCCTTTCCCAGAGTTTCTGATGTAACAAGTGTGGGAGTAGGCCTGAGAATCAGCATTGCTACTAAGTTTCTAGATGGTGCAGCTGGTAGAGAAGGAGTTCTCTTGCTTGCAGCCAAATTTCCACTCCATTTGGTGAACGGGATCCTTGGCACTTATCTTCAGATTTCTGCTCAAACATCATTTCTCAAAGAAAACATCTTTGTGGACCTGCCTGTCCTGATTGAGTCAGGTGCTACTTTTGAATAGTCCTGTCTACAAAAATGTTGACCAGGTCCTCCTCAACTCTTGTCATTCCCCACTCATCTCAATCCCAACACACAGGTACTCTTTTCCCAGGGAAGGAAAGAAACTTCTAGCTCTTTCTCAGGAGCAATTTCTGATATCAAGGATGATATTTGCAGGGCTAGGCTTTCAGTACCACGCCCAGGTGTCCTGCAGAGTTGTAGTATATTTGCAGGGTCTATGTTGTGCAGACAGTTTTATGTACTGATGGTTTACATGGGTCTTAACACTGTTTTCCCAACCAGAGGACGAGTTATCTTCAAGCATGGCCCTGTCTTCTTCTCCTGGGATCTTTCTCACTGCAATTGTGTGAAATGAAAGATTAATCTTGTCCAAAGAAAGGTTTGGCTTTTGCTGGGCTACTGGGAGGTTACCTCTCACCCCTTAGAATCTCCTGCTTGACAAGTGTCTTTGTTTACCTGAAGGCTTTGGGGACCTGGGTTGCACTGGGTCAGCTTGACCTCTGGAAAAGGGGAGAATAAGATCAACCATGTGTGGTGTCAGTCATGTATATATCACTGACCCCCAATAAAAACCTGGACACCAAGGCTTCAGTTAGCTCTCTTGGTCAACAATGCTCTGTATGGTGTTGTATATTGTATATTGTAACAAATTGTTGCCGGGAGGAACAGGTGCTGTTTGCTGGATTCCACTGGGAGAGGAAAACTGGCCTTTTCCCTTTGCTGACTTTACTCTGTATCCCTTTGATGTAATAAACTGTAACTGAATAGAATGGCTTAGTGTACTTAAAATGATTAATTCACTCATAGGATGTTGGGAAAACTTGTTGGGTAAAGGTCACACCTTTGTTGAATCATAAAGGAAAATTAATTCATTCATTTGCTGATTTAAAGACTGTACTGAGCCCCTTCTATGTGCCAAGGACTGAGAATACAGAGTCATGATAGACAAGTCCTGGTGCTTTTTGGAGGTTGTATCTTAGCTATGATTAATTGAGCAAAGTGTACATGCAATGAACTCTGCTAAGTACTTTCCATATAAGAGTATGATGAATGTGGTGGGAGTAGTTGGGGTGGGGATGCTGCACAGGCAGGAGGAAAGATAGCACTGCATCAACAAAGGACCATGGATTTAATGGTTTAAAATAACAGAAGCTTATTCCCTCACAGTTTGGGAGTGCATAAATCTAAATTCATGTGTCAACAGGGCCCCACTCTTTTTCTTGAGACTTTAGGACAGAAATCTCCTTCCAGCTTCCAGCTTCTGGAGAGTTCTTGATGATCTTTGTCTTGTGACAACATCACTCCAATCTCTGCCTCTGTCATTCCCCCAGTTTTTCTTCTCTCTGTCTGTGTATCTCAAATCTCTCTCCTTTATCTTTTATAAGAATACTAGTCATTGGATTTAGGGCTCACCTTAAATCCAGTATGATCTCATTTAGAGATTCTTAACTATCCTGCAAATATCCTATTCCCAAACGATCATATTTATGGCTACTAGAGGTTACGATTTGGCCATATATTTTTGGGTGCCACCACTCACCCACTACAGTGAGTAAAGACACTGAGTGTAGAAAGAACACTCTGGAGCACAGGAGGTACTCAACCCAGTCATCTGGGAGGACCAAGTATTTTCTGGGTTGACCAGGCCTCTCTGAAGAAGTCCATCAACGCACAGGCAAGCAGCCATACAGGGCCTTGCATCCAGAAGAACCCACCCTGTGGTAGTATGCTGCTGCCTAGAGTCTTGAAACTCTGGGTAAGTTTATCTCTGAACTTATGTTCTGTGAGTTAAGTCCCAGTGACAAATGGGCATTCCAGTGAACAGAGGACATACGTGCAATATGTGTATATATATACCTGTCCTTACCATTGCCTAACTGACATTGTCAGGGCCCTAGGAGCACAGGATCGGGTGGACACAGGCATGAGAGTTCAATGAAACTCAAAGCAAGAACCAGGCAAGAGTGTTCATCAATGACTGGATACCTGATGGTACGATGGCTCTGAGAGGGAATGTGTATATTCTACTGGCATTAAACTCTGAAAGGACCTTCCAAGTTCCTTCACAATGGCCTTCCAAGACACAGAGCTGCCCAAGAAGCCCACACCTGTGCTTCCTCACCCTTCCCCTGCGTTAGATCAGCACCAACTCTGAAAACAATGGCAAAGAAGGAAAGGCAAGGATGGAACACCCACAGTTCCCTCTCCTTTCAATCCTTCCATCGTCATTGGCAAACCAGAGTACTAGCAGAACGCTCCAATCAAGAGGTGGCGGAAGGGGTTAATATGCAATCTATGAGGCTGTCCGCAGCCACTGCAGCACGAGTTTGATCCCCGGCCAGGGAGCTACCTACATGGCACAGCAGACCTCTCCTGGCTTGCCCGCTGCTCCCCTCAGCAGTGTATTTCAGTGGATCTGCCTGTTCTATTTCCCACTCTGTCTTTGGTGAATCCTCTCACTCTCTGCACCTCTGGCCTGTACCCCAGTTCTTGTATGCATAAATAAATAAATCTTTAAAAAAAAAAGAAGTGACAAACAGCAGCTGAGTTAGTTGGTTGCAGTGGAAATAGTGTCTCCACGGTTCTACTGTAATAATGAAATTTATATTCATGTTCCAGCTATAGAATACACATTGTGTAATTTTTGTGATTCGGCATACAAGTTAAATGTTCCTATATTTGCATTTTAAACTGGCACTGCATGATACAAAGATGAATGGTAAAAACCCTGCTAATAATTTAAAATTTTAATTTTTCTTTGCTTAGAATGATGTTTAATAGCTTATAAAAAGCCCCATGACAAGTTGAAAGAAAGGAAAGAAAGAGCTTTATACTTTCGTGCCTCTAACAGCGTGTTTTTCTTCCATTTTTGAGCAAGGGGCTCCACATTTCCATTCATTTTGCTCCAAATCCTGGAAATTATGTGGCTGGCCCTGCGAAGATGACTGTAGAACAGAACCTTGCAAGTCCCCAAATTGTGTAGCCCTAGAGCCCTTACTCTGTGAGGCTGTGCCAGTTTTCTCTTCTCCACTCACGTCTGTGTTTTTCTTCCCACTCAGGTCGCTGTTTTTCTGATGATTTTAAAGAGCATTTTGCTCTCTCCTCCACTTCAGTCCCCTCACCTCTCACCCCTGTTTTTCCCCACCACTTCTGGGATTTTGGGTGTACAAACAAACCCAGCAAGAAATTATGGCTCTCTCTGTGTTCATGAGAGAGCTGTGAGCTCTCCCAGCTGAACCACCTGGGTGGGGCTGCCACCTCCCAGCAGGACACATTTTCTGCACAGTCTCAGGGGATGTGGGGAAAACATCTCCAGTCTCAGGAACATCTTTCTTTTTAGGGCAGAGTGGATACCTCCTGCCTAGCAGATCACCTCTGCTCTCTGAAAGGACTGCTTCTTTAGCCCAGCCTACTGAGTAACTAGAAGACACTGCAGCCGCCCTCCCCCTCCCACCCCACCTCACTCCACCCCCACTAGAATGTTAGCTGAGGACTCATTTCTGCAGCTCTCATTCCCAGCTCTACTCCAAAGACTTCCCTCCCCACTCCTTCCAATGTAGGAAGTACAGGGCAGACATTTCAGTGTAACTGAAAAATTGTAAAGAGGCGGTAACTCCTTTTGACTGAAGATGACAGGAAAGGATCCAGGCACAGAGGCATTTATTGGGAGAGGAGCTTCCTCAGAGCAGCCATGTCTCCTGTCAGGAAGAGGGGGAAGCCCTCCCTACACTCAACTGCCTCCCAGGCCTCCACCCTGATAGAGATGAAGCACTGCTCAGGACAAGATAAATGGTGGCATTTTCTGGGCTTTTCTTCTTGTTCCCATTGAATACCAGTTTGGGTCCTAGCCAAACCCTGACTGTGAACCAAGCTTTCAGTGCAGTTTTAGCAGCAAGTATGGCTTTTACTGACTAAATAGCACGAGGACAGGAAGGTTGATACTTGTGGAACACAATTCCATCTTAGCTGCAGGGGCTTTGTAGGTGCCACGAAAAGGTTGAGCCAAAGAATGGCTGACTGTACTTGCCCTATTGGCAGATGCTTTGTCAGGACCCATATACTTCATTTTATTTTATTCTCATGAAGCAGCTGTATGATACTTATATTATCACCCCTGGTTTATAGTAGGACACTGAGTTCTACTGAGAAAAGGCAATTAACCCCAAACCATACAATAATAGAAAGCAGAGGTGACACTTCTATCCAGGTCTTTCTCTTTCTAAAACCTGACTCTTTTCTACTATGCCACAGTTCCTTTCTACTGTGCCATACTGTAAAATCCCAAACAACAAATCATTTTTTCCTCCCTCTTTTCTGACTCCCTTCCTGCCCTCTTCTTCTTTTTAACCCTCCTTCTGTTCAGCCAACTATTTACCCTTACTTCTGTCACCACATTTCCAAAGTTAAGTACAGATTGGTCATTCCAGAATTAAGGGACTTGCAGACTCTAGTCCTGGTAAGAATTATCCCTTGTTTCAAAATTTCATACCAGTTCCCTGAACATAGTATATACATTCCTACTCCTACTTTCTTCCCCCATTATGTCACTTAGCCATCACCACACTCGTATTTTGTCATTCTAGCCAACAACAAGTTATCCTTTCTCTCAAAAGTGGTAGCTAGCTAGCATCAACCAAAAACTTTGTGCCAACTCCTGTTCTAAGAACATCACCAGTATTTATGTCAAGTATCCTTAGTCTATTGGGATGGGTGCAAGTGTACTGCATGTGTAATTGAAGGAGGTGGGATGTGACAAACTGAGGGATGTGCCCAAAGCATGCAGTGGTGAGGTCTTGTAGGTCTCATTTCTTATTGCATTTTTTCAGATAGTGTTTTGGGAGAGCTGACCATTTCACATGGATATATCTTATTTTCCCAAGACTATCTATGATTTTCAGATAGACATTACATCTTGCACTTTTGATGTGTTTCCCAGAGCTAAAGTTTACTTGCCAAGCACATGTTGCCCTCTCGCATGGTATAAATATACCCACAACTGCACATTCCTCAGTACACTACTAGAAAGTAATTTTTGAACACATATTTAATAAATGAATAATTTTTAAATTATAGGAATATGGTACTAGAAGAGAGATTTTGAGAAAAACAAAAAAATCCCAGCAACCTGGATCTATCAATGAAGTTAAAGCTAGCTTCAGTCTCAAGTTGTGCAGTGCCAAATATTCTGTTAGTGTATAGTTCTTGCTCTTTCCATGAATCTTCCTGGCTGGTAGATGTTTTCCTCTAAAACGTGATTTGGGGCTCCATGCTTCTTATAGCTTGTGGTTCCACGATCTTCCAGATGAGGTCTTTAATGTCATGGAGTTTGTCTGCATCAATCTGCAGAGGGGAGAAAGTAACTTGCAAATTTCCTGGTGGGGAGTGTGGACTTTAGGACAGAAATGAATTCCATTGCTTGGAACTCTGTCATATGGCACAGTTACCTCAAGGAAGGGTGGGAAAAGTAAAACTGTGTCCACAAAGAAGAAGGAGTAGGTTTGGCAATGTAGCAAGTATTTTCATGTCAGGGTTGGCCAATACAGATGCTCTTTTGAGGCTAGTGGGTTGGGAGCTGCTTTTTGGAGTGAGATATGGAGAAGTGTTCTGAGGCTGAGTGCATGCTTAGAAGGAATGGGTAGGAAAGTTCAGTTTTGTGTCCCAGGGTTGAGGGAGGGGGGATAGCAACACAATCTACACCTCACCATACCTGATTATAGTTGAGATCTTCATTTTATCTTCATTAATTTATTCATTTCATGTTTATGAAATAAGTACTAGGTGAAGGAGACTCAGAGATAGGTAAGTCAGAGTCTCTATGTGTGAGGAACACTAGTTTAGAACCAATAATAGAGTGGTCCCTGTGGCAAAGGGGCAAGGCCTGAGTCCTGTGGGAATGCACAGGAATGAGCCACAGAGGGGAAGAAAGGCCATTAGTCAGTGACCTGCTCAAGTGACACAACTTCAGTGCAGCAGATTCAGGCCAAGGACAGGGAGACTGCCAATGGCCTGCCAGGTCTGTGTCTTCCACAGTTAGTGCTAAACACACACAGACACAGCATCTTCACTTGAAGACCAGTTTGGGCTGAGGAGAAAGTTGGGGCAGGGGCAGCTTTGCATCTCTGCATGGTGACCTGGCCTGGAGTGGAGGACTGGATCAGGCAGCAGATTCCCTTGGTGTCTTTCTCCCATTCTGTCCTTAATCATACCCTGTTCCTGTGCAGTTTCTTTACTTTTGCACGCCACCTCTCCAGATGTAATGAAAAATATTTGGAGCTGCAAACCAGGGAGCATTTAGTGGTCATGAAGTTTTGATAAAATGTGTACATGGTTTTAAATATTCCATTGTAATGCATGGTAAGGCTCGGTTAAAAATGAGAGCACATAAAAGCCTGCCAGATTTGATTGATGACACGCCATCAATATTGATGGCCGTGAGCACATTGGGAAGTTGGGGTGCTGTATTTCTGCTGTGTCCTGCTAGCATCCAAGTCTGTAGGAATGATATATCGTGTAAAAGCCCGGGTATCACACCACTGTTATGCTGACATTAAGTGATGATAATGGGGCTCAGCCTTAGTTTGAAGTAAAATCCATTTTGAGTGAAACATGGGCCCACAGAGGCTATGCTGGGGACTTGAGGGGGATGTTCCCAGGGTTGTTTGTTCTGGGGCCACCCATGACCATGCAGGGCTGCTTACAGGTAGAGTAGGGGAAAGGCTTGCTTTACCCTCTGAGAAGTCACTCCACGAGTTGATGGAGGCAGAGACTGGAAAGATGCCTCTACTGTGCAAGCAACACCAAGGATTTCCAGCAACATCAGTAGCTGGAAGAGGCAAGGAAAGATACTGCTTTTAGACATCTGGCTCCAGAACAGTGAGAAGATAAATTTCTGTGGCTGTTAGCCCCCAAATTTGTGGTCATTTTTTACTGCAGCCCAAGGAAACTAAGAGAAGCGCTTTCCAACCATGTGACCTTGGACAAGTTGCTTAACTTCTCTGGAATGTTCCTTCATCTGCAAAATGGGATGACAATAATTCCCATTTCTCAGGGATATTAGGAAGATTAAATGAGGAAATCCTTGTAGAAAACTTAGAACTGTGCCTGCTATGGAGTAAATACCCAATAAACAAATTCTGTTATTGTTCCTACCATTTTCATTCCATCTCCATCCTTATTATTTAGTGATTCCAACTCTGCATTAGACTGCTTACATATGGTAGTATCACTTATTTTTCAAAAGTGCCCTCCGAGAGCAAGGTGGTCTGGTATTATCCACATTCTACACATGCGGAATGTCTCAGGGAGGGGACATGACTTTCCAGGGGCACACAGCAGGCATGTGAGGAAGCTGTACTTAGAACTCAGAATGTGCTGACTTCAAACCTGGAGTTCTTCCCCTATTAATGATATTAATATGATAAGCACTACATTATACAATGTGCATACCCTTTAGATTTTATGATAATCTTATGATGAAGGTATCATTATTATCCCATTTTACAGGTATAGAAAAAGAGACTTAGTGATTCAATAAGCTGTCCAAGGTGACATGACTAGTAAGTGGTAGAGAGTCAATTCTGTTACCTGTAGTAGGTGAGATGATGACCTCAAATACCAAAGTACCAAACCCTGGAACTGGGGAATGTTAATTTATATGGCAAAAGGGACTTTGCAGATGTAATTAAGGATCTTGAGCCAAGGAAATTATCCTGAATTCTCTGAATGGGTCGTAAATGTAGTCACTGGAGTCTTATAAAAGAGAGATTCACTACAGAGAGAAAAGAGGATGTGATGACAATGGAGGCAGAGAGAGATTTGAAGCTGCTATTCTATTGGCTTTGAAGATGAAATGAGAGGATCTGTAAAGAAAGACTGTAGCTCCAGAAGCTGAAAACTGTAAGAAAATGAGTCTCCCCTAGACTGTGGAAGGATTGCAGCTCTGCTGGTACCTTGGTTTCAACCAAGTAAAATGCATTTTGGATTTCTGACCTCCTGAACTATAAGAAAATAATGTTGTGTTCTTTTAAGGCACTAAGTTTGTGGTAACTTGTTATTGCAACAAGGGGAAGCCAATACCTTATCTAAGAGATCTGCGTTAACTTCTCTATCTCTGTTGAACATTGGCCCTCTTCGCAGAAAATTCATGGTCCTAAGGTGTCTGTTTGGTGGCCATCCCATATAGACAACTGGCATGCAAAATGCAGGCAGGGGCCATCCAAGCCATTCCTTCAATGTCACCATAAGCAACAATCTGGGGGGGGGGGTGTCAGTGTTTCCTGCTACTAGTGGTAAAGGTCACAAAGGGGTCTGGGTCTGGCACTCACTATTAATGTGGCAGGTCTGGCTGCTGGTACCAAATTCCTCTCATTCCTCCCCAAGAAGTTATTGCTCTTGCCAACAGCCTCAGTCCTAAGCTAGGCCAGAAGGGTATTAAAGAAGCTCAAGTTTAGTGCTTAGCAACATTGACTCCTAGCTCCCACCTTGTTTCTTGGGAGGGCAGCATGATCCACTGAAAAGAGCTCAAACTTCAGAGACAGGCGTCAGATCAAATCCCAGCCCTCTGTGATGATCTGGGGAGTCATCTAGTCTTTTTGTGTTGCATCATGGAGAACAAACCACCTTGCTAAGGGTATAGGAAACATTAAGTGAGAAGAGTGCTTGGCACATGTTTGACTGGGAGGCTGGTCCCTGTCTCTTCATTTACTTTGTCCTCAGCCCTGGAACTGGGGACCTATCTTCAATCTTTTGCACCATAGTTCTAGCTCTGTTCTTTAATTGTGCTTTTTCAAGGGAAAGGTATCCTGTCTTGCATGGTCTGAAACTCAAAACTTGGTCATGAGCAGGCCCCTTGCTGACATCAGTACTTTTTTCTCTACCTTTTATGGATGTTGGTCTCCTTTCTCACATTTTATTCTACCCATCTGCCCAGGGCCCCTCCTTCATATTAATTGGGATTTTTTTTCAGCAGCAAGAAACAAAAACCCAAACTCAGCTTGTTTAAACAGTAGGGAGGATTTCTTATCTCCTATAATTAAAAGTCCTGAAGTGAGTGAAAATGCAGGTTTTTCTATCATTTTACTCTGACAATCTTTGCATAATGACTTTCTTTCAGCCTTACTTTTTCCTTGGTAGCAAAATGGTCCATGAATGACGTTCGAATACCCATGTCCAGTAGAAGTGAGGCCCTTCCTCACTTCCTCTCTCTGAGGGAAAAAAAAAAATCTTTCCCACCTTTCTTAGATATGCCCCCAAACCCCTCCTCCAAATACATCAAATTTCATTGACCAACAATGTGTCACAGCTTAACCAATGCACTGGCAGAAGAAATAGGGTACCATGATTGGCTTAGACCACATACAATTTACCTCCCGGGAAAACTGGGTCCACCTCCTTTGAGGTACATGCCTGTGTAAGGAGGCAGTAGCTACCTGAGCAAATTTAGAGCTTTCTCAGGAAGGGCGAATAGTTGCTATGTAGGCAGACTGTTGGCTCATGCCCCTTTTGGCATGTATTTGGACTTCCTGCTATGTGCTGGAAGTTCTGACTGATCTCAAACACAGACAGGGAGCATAGGGCTCATCGTGCATGCTAACTTGAAATGACTGGTATTAACTACCTGGAATAAGACACTGGAGATTCTGGCCACATCTGGACTCAGCGGGAATGACAGTCATGATTGATTAATAATGTTGGCCAAGGTAGTGTGTGCATCAGGGTGGGAGCTTAGCAGAAAATATTCTTAAAAATTTTTTTTTGAACTCTAGACTTGTTTTCCTAGATTGTTCCACTTCCCATGGTTAGCTTATGATTCTAGTTTTTAGAACCCATGTTTACAAATTTCATAAGCAAGTGTGTTGCAGAAAATTAACAGACCACTTATGAAGGTGGTCTTTCACTTGTCTAACTCCTGTCAACCTCCCTCAGGAGCCCCAAGTCTCTGGCTTCCCTTTGGTTGAGCTCAGGCAGTATTCAACAGCAAACCAAAATTTCAGGGAACTGCCTCCACTGTTCATGCCATTCACTCAAGGCTGTTGGTCTGAAGGTGGAAGATGCATCTGGAATAGCTCAGTAAGAGTTATTTTCAAATTCAAAAGAGGCATCTGAAGCTCATCTTTTCTGTCCATAGACTTCTTTCCCACTGAAGGAAGTTTCCATGCACTTGTAATTCTGCAATTCTGGGTCAGCCAAATGAGCAGTATTTTAATTTTAAAATCTTAGCCAATTATCAAGAGGGTAGCTCTCTTCTGGGTATCAGCAGCACCATCTTTATAACAGTCTTTTCTTTCCTCCTCTCTGCTTATCTTTGGAGACTAGCCGAGCCCAGCTGCTTTGTAGATGCCATCTCCCCAGGCATACTAATAATGGAGATTTTTTTCCTAGAGCAAGTTTTCATTATTTTGGGGTTTTGTCTATTTGTCAGATGTCCAACTAATTTCTCTTTGTTTCTGAAACAAAGGGTGTTTCTAGGAAAATGGAATTGCAGTGATACATTTTATGTTGCTTCTGAATTCTTCCTTCCTCCTCCCTTTCTCTCTTTACAGTAAATGAAAAGTCATTTTTTTTCAACTTATGTTTGACAAATCTCTGGACACAGTCAGATAATTTTGCATTTCTAGACTCAGTGAACCACATGACAAAAGTTAATTAAACTGACTGGGATAGGAATATCTGCTGGTAGATCAGGAAAACTGCCACATTTCTCAGAATAATCACAGCTAACTTAGATACCTCAGTGTTCCTTGTTGTTGTTTAATATATATATACTTTTTGGTACATAGAGAGTATGTTTCTCTCTTCCTCCAAATATCAGTCTGAAAAATTCTCCACATATCATAACCTGATATTTATGGTGTGATTGTCTTACCATCTAAAGAGAGAGGTTATGTCTTACCAACTGCTCTGCTCTTGGATGGGTCCAGGTATTGTTAATTTGAAGTTCTCTGTATGATTCTAGTGTACAGTCAGGTAGAGAAACCCTAATATAATAGCCACATTGTAACAGTCAGTATAGGCTTTGTTTTGCTGCAGTAGCAGATAAGTCTCCTTAACCTAACACAAAGAAGGGTGATTTTTTGCTCCTCTTATATGTGTGTAATGGGTTGACTGGGGTTTCTGCTCTATATTTCCTGCCTCTAAGTCTCATTCTGGTGGGGCACACCATCAGGAGCACCATCTGTGACCATGGCATGAAAGAATAAACTGTATATCATATCTAGGCCCTCAAAGCTTTCTTCTGGAATTAGAGCACTTCACCTCCATCCAAGGAATTAGCCCAAGTTAATGTCATGTCTGTGGCTAGTAGACATGTAGAGACTCTTAGCTGATACAGATCTTGACTCAGGCACATGTCTGGATACCCATCTTGAAAAACCAGGTCAAAGACAGATAACAGGACTTTATTATGTGACTCTCCAGCCCAACACATGGTCCAGTGAGTTTTAGTATCTTCCATTGTGTCATGAAACACAGGTCAAGGTCCTGTAGGACAGCACAGTCACTACAATGTTTACTTGAAGTATCACATCAACTAAAAGCCTTTACTGGGGAGCTTAATGATGCCTCCATTCTCACTAGCAAAGTACGCAATAGTTACTGTGGAAAAAGCTGGGAGATGGAAGACACTTAGAAAGGGTACATATTGGTTAAACTTTTGATTTTAGAAATCTTGAGATGCCCTTAATAGTCCTATCTCTTCCATGATAAAGTCTTAGAGTTGTATGGGTGAAAAAAGGTCAAATTTCACATTCTCTCCTGTGTAAGCATATGTGACAATCTGAATTTTGAGTAAGAATAAGAGAGTAGTCAAACTTTTGAATCTAGAATTTTCAGTGTCATGGTTTCCAATGTTTTTCAAATCACCCAGGAATCATACTGAGCTTTTAGATGCCACCTCTAAGGATCCTGATGCAACTAGTCAAGAGTTGGGTTGAACATGTCCCCATGTGATGTGTGGTGATATCTTATTATATGCCTATGTAGCACCACAAATGCTTCTGAAGGCTGTAAGTCTCCAGAAAGTTCTGCTTCTAGTAAGGACTCTCTTCCTGGATGCAGATTGCCACCTTCTTACTGTGTCCTCACATGGCCTTTCCTTGGTGCATGTTCATGGAGAGAGAGGACAATCTCTCTGGTGACTCTGATTAGAAGTGCACTAATTTCATCAAACTAGAGCCTGCCTTCATGACCTAATCAACCCCCAAATGTCCCATCTCCAAATACAAACACATGGAGGGTACAGAATTTCACATATGACTTTGGTGGGGGGGATATACAAACATTCAGTCAATGATAAGTGGTTGGTAGGACCACACTTTGGATTGCTGCTAGAGGTCATGGAGATAATCTGGGAGGCAAAGACTAAGGAACCAGGCCTTCCTGTTCTCAGCTCAAGGCAGGAAATGCTTGTTCCTCTGGCCATCAGCTAGTCCTGACAATATTGAGATCACAGTTAAACCTGCCTGTCATGGCAAAATACCACATAGTAGTCATCACCTGTTCTTTGGCTAAGGTGTCTTTGTTTCTCTGACAAGTTGAGAGTAGATTAGGAAGGAATATTGGTCAATCAATTGGTCCAGCAACCCGATTTGATAGGACAAACTTAGGTTCGGAAAAGAATGTAGCTCATCTGCACAGGAGCTCAGAAGCAGCTGAAGGCGGCCCTGGGCAGTTGTTGACTATAGGAACATCTAGGTGAAGGGGTGAGGAGGTGCTCTGCTAGCTTCTTTGAGGATAGGAGGAAGGGCTATTTTCACTAGTGTTTTTCTGCTTTTTCACAGATGCTTAAGAGAAAATGTGTTCAACTTGTAGCAGAAGGGATGTTGGGCAGACAGTCCTGGAGCCAAGTGCTGGACTTCAATCCAACTGTATAGGTTTTGTTTGTCAGGGTAACCATGGGCAAATAATCTTTCTGCATCTACTTGTAAAATTGGGGATCATGATAGCACCTACCTCGTTTTTTTTGTGAAAACTAAGTGACCTAACATATGAAACATGCTTAAGGAAGTATCTAACACATAGCTCCCATTCATCAAATATTCACTGTTAACTACTGTTACTCGAATAACATTTCCAATGCTAGCATGATTAAAGAAAATGATAAGAGCATAGGGGGTATTTAACAATCTTTGCCTATAGACAAATTTTAAGAATCTAACCATCATCTATCTTGGGCGATTATATTCTTCTTTTTTGGTTGATTATACTATTCAATTATTCTCATTTAAGTTCATAAGTTTTTCACCTCCCCCACCTACCGTCACGTAAAAAAAAAAAATCTAAACACAAATACAGCAATGAAACTCCTTGATGGTTAGGGAAAAAATCTCAGACGAGCTTTTCTAGCATTCCACATCAACCCCAGGTGACTTCTCTGATGGGTACATCAATGATAGAGGTGCAGAGGTCAAACCAAATAGATCTGAGATCTGAAATCAGACCCTCGGCACAAGCCCTCTGAGCATCTGCATCTTTAACAACCTCCAGGGTAGATGTGTGTCCAGGAGGCAGCAGCTGCCACACCATGTGTTACTGTGTGTCTGTGCTCCAAGCCTAGTACTAGATGGTATTTGTAAATAGGAAAGGAGCATGCAGTGTCCCATCATGGAGGAGACGTGCGTCACTGGGTGGTTAGCCCAAAGAGGTAGCCATCCTTTCTTTAAGCTGCTGCATTCAGATCAGGGATACATTCATAACTGTGCCCCCACCAAGGTGTGCAGCATCTTATAAGCATCCAGCACATCCCATGTCTTAAGGGCCCCCAGACATCGTGGAACTGAACCATTTGCCTGATAACATTGATAGCGAGGTTGAGATATATTGTGGCCCAAACCAGAAGAGAAGCAGCATAAGAAAAATAATTATCACATAAATAAGTAAGTTCATTCTAATAATTGGAAGGACTCCAAAAGAAAATCTTCATTTGTGGAGGTCCCAAGTCCCAGACTACAGCTGTACCTCACTGTTAGCTCTGATTAGGGCTGTGCGGAAAACAAGGTGAGCTGGTACATATGGTGTAGAGTCTAAGGCCTGTGACTTGGGGACAGTGAGCATTGTAATTGCATGTCATTACCAGCACTTGCTCCTAAACAGGCATTTATTTTACATACATTAATTCATGTGATGCTCAGCTTAAGTAGATACTCTTTGTGTCCTTGTTTTCCAGATAAGGCTAGGCCACTTGCCCATGTTTTTACAATCAGAAAGTGACAGAGGATGGTATCAGGGAGGCTGACTTGAACATCTAGACACTTCACCACTGGGTGAGTGAGTCATGGTGCAGACAAGCATGGACAGGACTGACAAGGACTAGTAACAAGCATGACAGGACTAGTAACAAGCATGACAGGACTAGTAACACCAGAAAGGGACAGGGCAATTGCAGCCAAGTCCTTAGTTATGAGGAACAGGAACCAACTAGGAAAGGAAACCAGGTAAGTAGAGAAATGAATCTCATGCTGCTGCAGTGTGCAAGGAATGTAACTGAGCCTTGGGATAACCAGAATGGTCTCTCTCTCTCTCCTGGTGCTTTTCCCATCACAGACAAGAACTCCCAGATCTGGTTTCTGCCTCCATTTCTGTGCCTACTAGATTCTTTCTTTAGACCACCTTTCTTAGCCTCTTCACTTCTACCCCTGTACCATCAGCTGATATGGGGCTGTAGCTTGCAGTGGAATCTGCCACAGTCCTGATTCTAGAAACCCCTTAGCCTTGGTGTCTCTCACCTTACAGCAGGCTGTCTCTTAAATTAAAAGGGAGGACCTGAGGTTTAGCCTAGTCTCAGATTCTTAGCAAAACCTCACATACTTAGGGAAGTGTTTGACACATATCTGCCATTTGTTTGAAACTGTTATTAATATTATTGTTATTCTAATAATTTTCTGATGTTAGCATGATTAAAGGGTAAAATAATGAGAACTGGGGGAATTTCACAATCGTTGCCCAGAACTTTCAGAATAGGACCAACCAATTGGTCAGCTGGTTCAGGTGACCACCTCTGTCCAATCCTGTTATCAGCAGAGCAAGGAGATTGTAACATTCTTGTGAAGCCTATGGATCTTTCCTCAGAATAATGTTTTTAAATGCATACAGATTGTGTTGGATTACAAAGAAAGCTGATCCTAATACATTATAATAAAACAAAATTGTGATGTGCTTTTAAGTTAACCATTTATAAGACCTAGCTGCAATCCTCATAACAACTATTACTTTGAAAAACTGGTGAATGTAAAATATATTTTGAGATACCGATACCTGCAAGCCCTGTATAATATAATAGTACATATAACTTGTACTGGTGACAAAGTTACAGGCACGCTAACACAACTGTGGCCTGCTGCCTACATTCATACATAAATGAAGCAGTAAACTTCAGTTAAAAGATACTGAAAATAAAAACACAAAACTTTTATCCATCCGAGTTCATAAACTCCCAAAATCTATCCATAGACTCCCTTACTTATTCTGCTGCTATATCTCCCAGCATTATGCTACTTGCATCAGAATAAATAAGGGTGGCAGCTGAAGAGGGAAGCATCAGCAAAGATTCCTTTTTGAAAATGCATTATTTTCTAAAACCAGAAAAACAAGCTCTTTCATTGTTCTTCTGATGTGACCCTTAAATATGCTAAGTTTTGAGAGCCACCAATGTAAAGTAAATAATCTAATACCTCTTAGCATCCTTCTCTTTCACCATAAAATGGGGCTGGAGTATGAACCAACTCAGTCATAAAAAAGTAAAATATTTCAAATGCATACATAGTTTTTGAAATGTTTAGAAATATCCCAGTGATGCTGAATATGGGTAATTTCAAATGTTTTCTTGAAAGATTCCATTTGGTCTGGAGAGCTTCAGAGTGCCTCTGCAACAGGTGGAGGCTAACTGAATCATGCCTATTGAAGAGCAGACATTTTTCTGAGAGACTCCCAAAGCCTGCTGCCACAGGAGTGAGGATCAAGCTCGTTTGTATGTCTGACTGGAGGTCAAAGCAAAGGGTGATGTCTCATATAGGATAAAAGAGGCACAAGACACCCAGCACATCAGGAAAGAAGACACTGAGCATTATCGCTAATCTGAGGAATGTAAGGCCTTGCAGCTTGTAGTGGAGGCAGAGTGAAAATACAGAGGACTTAACGTGTAGTTGAGGAGAGGAACCTAACCCGCGGGAACCCAATCTCTCTTCTAAACCTCTGCCTTCTTTGACTTTGTTGAAAAGGTTAGGTGTCTCCAAGCAGTCAGGGCTGGGATGCTCTTTTATGTGTAAGCTTTCCTGTATGTGTCGAGATTCCTTTAGACCTGTCTTACAAGGCCTGTGCTAATTTTCGTGGACAGTGTGGGTGGCTTATAGAGAAATTAATCAGAATTCCCTGGAGGATATAAAGAAAGAGTCCCAGAGGTCCATGCTTGTAGACTGTACTCCTAGACTAAAAAGTCCCTTGTGGGAAAGTTAAAAGGAATGTATAGCCTGCCCTGCTGACCTGAGGGAGACTGGATTCCTCTCAAGGACTTAGGCCCTAGCTACAAATTCAGCTTATAATTTAAGTCTTTAAATATGAAACAAATCAGTTTTCTATGGAGTGGTGTAGAGTTTGGCTTCATTTCCAGATGATCTTCAACCTATTTGTGTCTGGAAAAACATAATTTGGAGAGAAAATCATTGAGGAACTGAGAAATAAAAAGACTGCGAGTGAGTAGAAGAATAAGTGATAAAGAGATACTCAATTTTATTTTTAAAAAGGAGTTCTAACACTCAAGTCTCATGGTGAGCATAGTAACTGAAGTAGCTTTTATTGTTTGAGCCCTTACTCTGCACTACATCTTGAGTCTGAAGCTTTATATATACTATGTAATTTAATACTGAGGTAGTAGGTACTTTTATTGTAAATATGAGGAAATCCAGAAGCTAAGCTAGGTTAAGTGATTTGCCAAGCTCACATAGCTGCAAATAGCAGAAATGAAATTTGAACTCAAGCCATTAAGTTCCAGAATATTTGCTTCTAAACCCTATACTGCTTCTTACTAGTTTAATGCCTCATATATCCTGCCAAGGATCTCATCTAACTTCCTTACCATTCCAGGCACAGGTAGCTTATTATCTTTGTGAAGATAATATGAAACTTGTTTCATTGTGAACATAGTTTCCTTTGGTAGGAAATTATATTCTTAGTACTGGTTTTGCCTTCAAGATTAAACCAAAATGACCCAATGACCCAGCAGTCTTAGGTGTATAGCACCCCTAACCCAAAATTGAAACTTACACATGAATATTCACAGTGGCATTACTCATAACAGTCCCAAAGTAGAAACAACAAAAATGTCCATTGGCTGATAAATAATTTAAAAAGTTATCTATCCATCAATGGAATATTATTTAGCCAGAAGAAGGAACAAAGTTCTGATACCTTTTACAGGATGGGTGAATATTGAACACATTATGCCTTGTGAAAGAAGTCAGTTACAAAAGGCCATATATTAAAGGATTCTACTTATATGAAAAGCCCAGGCTAGGCAAATCTATAAAGACAGAAATTTGATTTAAGATTTCAGGAGCTAAAGTGAGAGAGGAAGAGAAGTGAGTGGTAATGGACACAGGTTTCTTTTGGGGGGTGATTACAATGTTCTGGAATGAGTAGTGATAGTTATATAACCTTATGGCTATAATAAAACCCACTCAATTGTATATAAGATGGTGGATTTTATGGCATATATATCTCAATAAAAATAATTTAGATAAGGAAATAAGCCCTCATCCCTGATTTTTAAAAAAGGAGGTTAGACCAAACAGATCTACATATTTTTGAAGCCAACTGGCTTGTCTTGGAGATTCTTTTCTTCTTGAAAAACAGCTCTGTCTTATGATGTGATTTTGAGTCCTTTTCTGAACTGGTTTCTTTCTTTCCCAGATGCCCCAGGTTGACAGTGCTATTATAGGAATATCTCTCCCCAAAGCAAAACACTGCTCCAAGAGCAGACACACTGAGAGAGTAGAATGGAAACCCGCTGCCTCCCTGAAGCCATTATATGATCACCCTATATTGTTGGTATTCATCTGAGCACTCTGTTTTGATTGATTACTATTCATGATTCATTATTTTTTTTCCTGAAAAACATAAAAGAATAGATTTTGTTGTCCTTTTGAAAAAGGTAATTTGAGTGCTTAATTAAAATGATTAAAGATTTCAAAAGACCAAAACATTATACTATTTATAGAATGCAAAAAAAAAAAAAAGGGCTGCAATTCTCTACTCTTCCATGATACATGTCATTACTGTGACTTCGCAACTTCTTTCATGAAGAGGTGAGCTTTATATTTCCCTTTCTTGAGTCTGGGCTGGACTTGTGACCTGTTTGGCTAATAGAATGTGGCAGATGTGTCAATGTGCCATAGCTTTGACATAGGCCTTGGAAAACCTGCATGCTCTGGCTAATTCTGCTGCCTGGCTGCCATGGGAACAAATTCAATCTTACCTGCTAGAGGGTAAGATACAGGTAATTCAAGTTGCTTATATTATATCATTTTATAGGTAGCTAACATAAGAAGTAAGTCCTCCAAACTGACCAGTGGTTGGCCATAGATCTGAAGTTGTTTTTGAAGATGTTGGATTCAGTGAGTGTGGTCCTTGGATTCACACTGGGAAAAGTTTCACCCGCATGCCCCTTTCAGCGGCAGAGATGAGTTTCCCATGACACAGAGATGTTAGATATCCAAAAGGGCAGGTTTATTATGAAAAATGAGGGAAGGAAAATGACACTTGCATACACATAAGCGGAAAGAAAGAGCTGCCCCCGAAAGGGACAGGTTTGCTAAAAGTGAGGCCTGCATGGTTGCAGGCAAGCAGCCTTGGGAGGAAAGCTACCTCTGCTGAGGGAGGTCAAGGAAGAGAAGCACCCACATGGTCACAGGTCACAGGCAGGCAGGAAGGCCGCTGCCCAACGGAGGGAAAAGGTTGGTGAAAAGAAGCACCACCACAATCACAAGGACTGCTGCCCCTTGCCAGTGCAGAGATTGCACTGATATAGTCTTCTTTTCTTTGGGAGGGGCTCATTCATTTGTGGGATTGTTAACTGCTGTTAAATTAATTATTTCTAGGGTTGGCATCTAGGGATTGTTTCTCTATTTGCTTTGACTCAGTCAATTGGGAAGAACCAGTGATACTTTCACAATGGCCCTCAATCTCCATATCCCCACCTCCAGTCTGCCCCTTAGGATTCTTTACTTTTCTATATAGCTTTTTAACAGCTGTGTTAATTATTTTTACCCCATCTTCAACTTCTGGCCTTGTGATGCCTCCTTTCCAACTTTGTATTTTGTATTTTTATCCTCCATCAGATCCATGAGACCTCAGCTTAGAAGAGAAAAACCACCCAGTTGAACTCAAGCCAAATTGCAATCCCACAGACTTATGAACTGAAATAATGATTGTTATTTCAAGCCTCTAGGTTTTGGGAAGGTTTGTTATGCAGCAAAACCTAAATGAAGTGTTTCTTTTCATTTCTATATCCTGGGTAGTATATAGGAAGATGTAAGAGACCGTCTCCCTAACAGTATAACCATAAGTCATTAGGCAAACAAGAACAAAATCATACTTCTCCTTTAAGCTATCAAAGATGCAAAAAAATGTAGATGAACTTATCTTCAGTGGGAGGAGTCACTCCTAGACACATACAATAAAGTTAGCATACAATAAAAAATTAGAAGACTTGCAAAAATATAGAAAAATGTGAAGCAGTTGTCCCAGAGGCAACTCAGATATTTTAATTTTCACATAAAAATTTTAAAATAACATTATAGTACAAATTAAAACTCTATAGGAAATGAGTCATTCAATGAGTAAGACATGGGGATTTTCAGAAGGGATTTAGGATGTATGAAATAAAACCACATGGACATCTCGGAATTGAAAATAAAAGATCTGTAATAAAACCTTCATGTATATGAACCAGAGACACTCTATGGGGGTTGGGGGGCGGGGAAAGGAGGGATTGGGGTCAAAATAAGGGGGTTGTAATTGTATGGGAAATATAAAAATAAAATTTAAATAAAAAAATCAAGCTTAAGAAAAAACAAAACAAAACAAAAAACCTTCATGTAAATTGAAACAACATATAACTACCAAAAAAAAAAAAAAACCTAGAAATTTAACAAATTTCACAGAACTGCAATGACCTGTGAAGCAGTATCAAATGGTGAAATACACACTTTTAAGAGTGTTAGTCAGAATGGAGAGAATGACAGATAAATATGTGAAAAAATATAAGCTGACATTTTCAAGATAAGAGTAAAAATAGCAGCCCAATGCTACAAGTATAAGCATAGAGCCCTATGTAGGATAATTTTTTTTTTTTTAAAAAAGGCTTCTAAGACAAAACTGAAAGTTAAAGAGAAAATATTAAAATAAGACAGAAAAGTAAATGCACATTAGATACATAGGAATTGTGAAAGAGCAGAGATGACTTCTCAGAAACGAGAGGAAGACAAGACTGAAATAATTAAAAAAAATTCTATAGCCACAGTAATTGTATTTGAAAAATGAAGACAAAATAAAGACATTTTTTTTTTTTTTTTAATAGAGGCTTTATTTATTTATTTATTTGTTTGTTTGTTTTGTTTATACAAGCACTGGGTACAGTCAGAAGCGCGGGAGGGTGAGAGAATTCACCAGAGCCAGAGCGGGGAGCAGAGCAGGCAGAAGGGCCGAAGTACACTGCTGAGGGGAGCAGCGGGCGGCAGGAGAGGTCTGCGCGCCATGTGGGACCCTCCTCCAGTGGCCGGGGAGCAGCCGGGGATCGAACCGGCGCCACAGAGGCTGCGGGCAGCTTCGCAACCCAGTGCTCAACCGCTGCGCCACCGGGGAGGCCCCTAAAATAAAGACATTTTTTAAATGAAAGAAAGCTGGGTGAGGTTTTAGTCACCTGTCCTGCACTATATGAAATTCTAAAGAAAGTTCTATAAATTAAAGGGAAATGTAACAGGATGGAAACATAGGTTTACAATAAAGACTGAAGCACAAGAAAGGGTAAATATCTAGGCAAACCTAAAATCAAATTGTTAGAAATTATTTTTTATGCAAACTGAATATATAGTTAAGTTTTAAAACACTGTTGACTATTTGAAGCAAAAATGTATAGCCATATATTGTGAGGTCTAAAATACAGTTGGAAGAAAAAGATACATATAGCAGAAAGGACAGGAAAGAATGAATGGAATTGTGCTATTGTATGAGTACTCCATTGTTAATGAAGTACTACAATATTGTTTTAAACTAGTCTGTGATAAGTTAAACTTATATTGTATAAACTCTAGAGCTATTCTGTTCAGAATAGTGACTTCTGGCCACATATGGATACTGAGCATTTGAAATGTGGCTAGAGAAACTGAGAAACTGAATTTGTAATTTCCATTATACAATTTAAGAAGAAGACTGAAATGGTGTATGTATTCTCATATAAAACACCATTTTATGGTTCTTATAGAACTACCTTTCACTTTAACTGTTGGGATATGGTATAGGTATACACTTCACATCAGATTTTAAAGGAATGAAGAATATATGAACATAATTCTAGAAAGTGAAATATTTCATGAATGCTTTTATGTTTATTACATGTTGAAATGATAATATTTTGGATATAGCAGTTTAACTAAAATATGTTATTAAGTTAATTTTACCTGTTTCTTTTAATTTTGTTAATGTGACATCTAGAAAATTGAGATACTCTATAAATATTACAGATGTAGCTCACATTGTATTTGTTAGTGCTGCTATAGTGAAATTGCTAATATATAACACAAGGTGGCATAAATAAAAAGTCAAATAAAAGAGAGAAATTGGAATATAAAAGTTACCCAATTCATCCAAAATAATGGAGGAAAGTAGGAACAAAGAAACTGAATAAATGGAATAAATGCTAAATACCAAAATGTTCAACTTAAGCAATCTTATCAATTATTAAGTTAAATATAAATGAACAAGACACTTTATTTAAAAGTTGTCAGAATAGATAAAAGTAAAACCTAACTATTTGCCATTTGTGAGATAAATAGCTTAAATATAAATAATTTAAATATATTCAAAATTAAATATAAATATGAAAGTAAAAGAATGGAAGAAAATATACCAGGTTAATAGTAAGCTTAAGAAAGCACATGAGGCTATATAAATCTCATAGAAAATAGACATCAGGGCAAAAGGAGCATTATAAGAGATAAAGAAGAATATTTTATTTTTTTTTTTGTGGGACCCTTGCCGGTGCCTGGGGATAGAACTGGCACTAAAGAGGCCACGGGCAGCCTCGCAACCCAGTACTCAATCACTGCGCCACTAGGGAAGGCCCTAAAAAAATATTTTAAATTGTCATTGTGTCAGGAAGGCTCAGTAGTCCTATATGTATATGTACCTATTAAAGGAGCTTCAAAACATGTGATGTTAAAAAAAAGATATATACAGTGATAAGTGAAAAAATTGAGAATCATCTGGGGTTTTTATGACTATTCCCTCAGTAACTGATAGAAAAATAAATTCCCAAATGTGGTAGTAGAAGTGATGTGAAATAAGTGGGGTAGAATTTGCAAATTGAAATAGTCTCAGAAATCACTAGCCAGTATTCCAAGAACCTGTTGTATTAATGTTGTTATAGAGCAACCCCGATATTAAACGGGTTCCTGGCTGTGGGTCCTCACCCGCGCGCTTTAAAGGGACTTATGAATACTCTACTACAGACACACACAAAAGGGTTAATAAAAGGTTTATTTACAAGAGAAAAGGAAATAAGGAAAATGTACAACTCAGGGAGAAAATAGGGAAATAAAGTCTTTAATGCGTCCTACCCGATCCGACGACCTGGAAACCCAAAGTCACTCTCAGAGCTGGCCGCACGCTGCGAGCTGGTGGAGAGCCAAAATGGGGGACCCCCAAAGCCCACGTGTCTGCCTTTTGTATCCACCTGGCTGCTTAACCCCACCCTCAGGTCCCAGCCACCTTCCCTTTGGTGGTGATGGGATTTGGAGTTCCCAGTGTCTTTGGCTTTGACCTGGGGTGGGGGTGGAGTCCACAAAGCCTATATGGAATTTGCTTTGGGACATCCTTTTCCCCCTAACAATGTGACTTGAGATTTTTTAACTTTTGTGATAACTGTGTATTGTTTTTCAAGCTTTTATTATCAGCTTACACTTCTCATTTTCCACCATTTGCTCTGTTAAACCACAATTGCAACAATTATATTGGGGAAATAGTTTGGAGAGAACCAATCTATTACTTTAGCAGTTTGGATTATATTTTCCCTGGCCAGTGCCTATATGTTTAAATATATATTATATATATATATATATATATATAATTATAAATACAATGCTTCAATATCCTTTTAAAATTTTATGGAATGTCTTAGAGTTCTTTTTATGTCAATTGTATCCTTTTAAACTTTTGCATTGTATTTCCAGTATGGATGTTTTCTAGTCTACTTAGCAATTCATCAGGTAATATACCTTAGGTTATTTCTAGATTTTCATAATAGCAAGAAATTTTGCAATGAATATCTATTTCCCACTTTTTTTTCATAGGTATGTAAGTTTTTCTCTAGGATTGATACTAAGTAAGGTGGAAGGAAATAGAGATTTTAAAGTTTCTTATAGATAATATTTTTGCAAAACAATCTTAGAAATTTTCTCTCCTACATGTAGAATATAAAATGACCTCTTCCTTTTCTTGATCATATAGTGAATTTGGACAATTTTCTTGTATGTGCAGCCCATTTGGACACTCTTAACTGTGAGTTATTTGTTCTTATCATTTGCTCATAGTTCTATTGTGTTGCTTGCCTTTTACTTATTTATTTGAGGGAAAAGTTTAAATATTTGTCTTCGTTTTTTTTTTTTTTAGATTTATTTTTTATTTATACAATAGCTAGGGTACAGGCCAGAGGCGTGGAAGGGTGACAGGATTCACCAGAGACAGAGTGGGGAGCAGAGCAGGCAGACAGACCGAAAGCACTTCTGAGGGGAGCAGCGGGCGCTACAGGAGAGGTCTGCCACGCCATGTGGGAATCTCCCTGGCCAGCCAGGAATTGAACCCACACTGAGGAGTCTGTGGACAGCTTCACAGCGTGGCATTCAACCCACTGCGCCATCGGGGAGGCCCAAAAGTTTAAATATTTGTATTGAGATAATAATCCTTGTTTTATGGGTTGGCAAATATTTTCTCCGTGCCTGTCTCTTGCCTTCACTTGCTTATCAGAAATTGCTTGTGAGTGATTTCTTCATTACCCTGGGTTTCTTTAGCTTTCTCTGCCTACAAATGTTTCTTATATTCACATGTGGGCTTCTCTGGGCACCCCTTATTTCTTTGAAGAGCATGCTAAGGGCAAATGTTGACTTAATTGAGGCAGTGTTTTGTAGTGATATTTTAATCAGATCATTTAGCTGATGCATTTCTGGTGACATCTGCTGGTAGGTGGCTAATTGGTAATGCCTACCATTGAATGTGATGACTATGGCTTCCTTCCCTCCTCTGGAATTGCATGAGCAGTCACCCCAGCAATGTGTGGCATCCTCAAGCCCTAGCAATTCCCAACTCCGTTGCATAGCCAGCCTGACTCCCTCACTAACTGGAGACTGGGTTTTAAAATCATGTCCTATCCAAAATGGATCCTTATAGAAGAAAGTGACTATGGGCCTTGGATCCTTGGGATATCCTTTTTGGCTTTGGCAGAAAATTCTAAGTATTGAGGCTTTAAGACTATGTGGGATTCTTGCAAAGATCTTCAACTGGGACCTACTAGGTACTACCCACACCCCCAACTATTTGTTCAAATACAAAATGCAGAGTCTCAAATATGCACTGTCCAACTCCTCAAGTTGTTGATGAACACATTCTTATCATAATAGCACAAATGACACAAGTCTTTCTTCATATTTTCCCCCTCAATCCTGCTCCTCACTTCAGAGGTAACCACACATGGGTTCTATCTTTCCAGACACAGGTGCTTTTTAAACAGGTGCATATGCTATACCTATTTTTCTGTAGTTTCATTTCCCTCCACTTCTTACTTTGCATGACCTTGTATAAATGACATGCTTTTCCATGCATTAGATCTGTGTCCTGCCTTCAGAGAGATAAGTTTAGTCAGGGAATAGGCCAGTGACAAGAGTCATACAATGCAGTGAAGCAAGGGATGGTGAGGGCATACAACCTTGACCTGAGAAGTAAAACAGTGATAGCTTCCTGGAGCAAATGACATACCAGGTGACACCTGAGAGATGTATAGAAAGTGGCTGTGGTAGGCTGTAATGAGCTCCAAAATGTATCTAGGCCCCAATCTCCTTGAACCTGTGAATGTGACTTCATATTGATGGCAAAAGTGGCTTGGTGATATGATTAAGCTAAGGATCTTGAGATGGGGAGATTTTCCAGGTGGACCCAAAATCTAACCACAAGTCTTTATAGGGAGGAAGCAGAAGGGGGTTTGTGACAGAAGAAAGTTGTGTGAGCAGTAGAGCAAAAATGTTAAGTTGCTTTTAAGGAGTCAAGTAACACGAAGAATGTAGCTCTAGAAACCTGGGAGAGACAAGCGCTTCCAGAGAGAACTCGGTCCTGCCAATACCCTGGTTTCAGCCCAGTGAAACTAATTTAGGCTTCTGGCCTCCAGAACTGTAAAAAAATACATTTATGTTCCTTTAAGCCACCAAATTTGTGGTAATTTGTTAGAGTGGCCCAAAGGAAACAAATGCAGTAAACCAATAGAGAAATATATTAGGAAAAGAACAATTTTCTGAACTTTCTGGCAAGAGAGCAAATCTGTTCTTTAAGACGTGTTGAAACAAAGTGGAGGAATAAAGCAAAGAGAATCGGGACTGGAAGTCATGCAGCAGCTGGAAGGTACACTCATGAGGTCGGTTTCATATTGAAGACAGTTGGGAGCCAGAGAGGCATTTGAGCAGGGAAGAAGCAGATTTCAGTGTAGAGATCATTACGGGAACTCTGCTCATTGCTCTTAGAAGAGAGGAATTTGCTTAGATGACAACTCTTAGCTTATTTTAAACATCCTTTCCTCTCATTCAAAGCACTCTATCCTGAAAAGAACTGAATTCTCTCCTCAGACAAAAACTAGACAACCACATCCTTTTTTTTTTTTTTTTTTTTGTGGGATCCTTGCCGGTGGCCTGGGATCAAACTGGAGCTGCAGAGGCTGTGGGCAGCCTAGCAACCCAGCGTTCAACCATTGCGCCAGCAGGGGAGGCCCAACAACCACATCTTTAAGGCTGCAGGAAGATAATTTCTTCTTGGACGTCTGGGGTGGCTGTTTGAGGAACAGGAAAAGGAGGGAGCTTACCTGAGCTGGACTGCAGTCCAGAGAGGGATAGAAAGAGGAAACAGTTGAAAGCATTTTATTTCATCTAATCCAGACCAACCATATCTTGAGGCCAGCTGCTGATGGAGGGCAAGGGGGCAGAGAGGCGAGTCCCCATTCCCAAGGCCTGCAGGGTGGCAATCTATCATTGGTGTTCCGATTCCTTTTCAGGGCTAAAGTCATTAATAGAAAAAGCACTTCAGGTATCCCTTTTCTATAAGGATTGCAGTTTTTCCCCCAGCAAATTTCTCAATCTCTATCATGATTAAAGCAGACAGTTGCCAAGCCACTCGGTAGGGGAGAAAATAAAGAAAGCCTTCAGGGTTAGGTAAAGGAACAAAAATACACCAAGCAGGAAGGCTGTCCAATGTGATAGGAGATTTTCCCTTCTTCCCTTTAAGAGGGGTTGTTGACTGGCAAAGGCAGACCTGCAGGAGATGGGAGAGTTTCTGTTATGGAGGCAGTTCTCGCGAAAGGAGGTGAGAGTTAAAATGAAAGGGTAGGGCTGTTGTTGCGATGAAAGAGTCAGTGGACTTCTCATCCCTTTGAACTACTCCATCCTATCTTGACCACCATGTCTCAGGTAAGAAGACATCAAGACCAGAGCTGGATAAACATCAGCATTCTGGGTCCACTCCAGCGATACATTAGCAGTAGACAAAGATTACTCCTGCCCACTCAGGATCATGTTCCTGTTTCCACTAGTAATAACAGCACACTGAGTTTTCTTGGGGAGCACTTCTTCCAAGCCTTCGAGGTATGTGGTTTGGGTGATTGTCCTCCCCATTTCTGGGTCCCATTGTAGGCCTGAGACCAAAGCCAGGTTCATTAGTATACATGGTTACTCCAGCCTAGAGATTTGTTAAAGCATTGTCTAGTGACTTGTGGTGATCCAAATAGGACCATCCTGAATGTTTACTAAAAGGATTAGAAAAGAAGTTTGCTTCTGTTGCAATTACTGAAAGATCAGGCTGTGAATTTGAAATTGCTGGTGACCATCTTACCCCAACAAGGAAAGCCTGACTTAAAATTTAACCAAAATCCAAGAAGTGAAAATCTACATATAAAATGAATTCATCTGACTAGCTGGATAAAGCTGTGCCTGAGCCTGGATACTCCCAATAATCCTTATATTGTTTAAGCCAGTTTTAGTTGAGTTTCTATCCCCTGCAATTGAAAGAGACTATTTATACATTTATTAACACATCATGAGCTATAACTTTCATTTATTGAGTAGTTACTATGTTGCAATTTGTACTAAGCATTTTTGTTTAAAGAAGATGTATAGGGACCCTAGGACTATGTACCCCAGGGGTTCATATCTAGGATCTGTGGGCCCCTGATAGTCGCTATATACTTCAGAGAAACTTTTAGACTAATTTTTATGCAGGATTTTAAACACTGGGTTTTATTTTTTCTTGGCAAGAGGGTCTATAACTCTTAGTAGATATTCTAAGATTTGTGGCCCTAGATCCTCTTCTTTGTACCACAGACTCTTTCTCCCATCATGAAAAGATTAGATTTTAGTCCTTGTTCCTCCACCAAATGAACTTGGAAGTATGTACTCTCTGCTTCCTAATATGCAGCACAAAGGCATAAGAAACAGACCATATGATTCTCATAAAGCTTTTATTTATAAAGAAAGGGCTTCAACTCAATTTTTCCTCTGTGATAACTGCTTTGGGCTCTGGTCCTGATATTGGCTCTCACCCTAACTCTTCTGAGCCTCAGCTTCCCTCCCATAATAAATAGAGATTTAAATGCATTGCCCAATACACATTACAGGGTGATCATGAGTATAAGTTGAGAACAGGACAGCAAAGATGCTCTGAAAGTAACAGTAAGATGTGCTCACTGGTCTCCTGGCCCCACCTCCTTACTGTCGTCCTCCTTGTAAGGTATGTGCTTCTCCTGAGGTTCATGAGTCTGGAATGTCTGCCTTTTCTCCATATTCCCAGCAGCATCATTGACATCCGGACTGTCTTATGTACATGAGAGCCTGTTCATTAACTTCTTGTATATAGTTTTAATAAACACCTTAAGGAAATATTCTGAATATCACTTGCAGAGCAAAGGAACAGAAACAGGTTCACCATCTGATATAGAGGGAGATATTCTCTCGACTGGCACATTTTATTTCTCCTAACACAGGCTAAGGCCTCCAGAATGAGTTTATTCATTAATGCATTTGCTTAGTCACTCAAATGAATATTTAGGAGCTACTCTATGCTCAGCACTGTGCTGAGAGCGAAGTGGGGAGTGAGTAAAAAACAGAGACAGATTCTTAAGGAACTCACTTTGCTGTGATGGTGTAAGGACACCCAAACAAACAAATGCAACCCAAATATAGTGGGTGATCAGGAAATGTCTGGAAGGCATGGGCAGGAAGACAAAGACAAAAATGACTAAGTTTTGGGAAGTCTTCAAAGAGGTGACATTTGATCTAGGTTTGAAGGATGCCAGACAGAAAAAGGAAAGTCAACCAGGGAGAGGAGGCTGCACATGGGACCATGGGAAGCAGTGTTGCTGGGCTGGTTGCCTCTGGCTTTGGAGGTGTAGTGTCTCCTATCTGCAGGCCCATAGTGAGTTTTTTTTTCGAGCAGCCAAGTGGTATGACCCTTTCTCAATCCTATGACTGAGTGGACCACTTAGTGCAAATCAGCTCCTAGCTCACACCCAATTGGTCCATTCTATGATCCAGGAAGTACTCATAAAAAGGGAGCCACTGCCAGAGCCCGCCTGTGGTGAAGTAATAGGGTAAGAGACCATTGCTGCTGCTGGCTCCTGCTGCTGCCCAGGTGGCTTGGTTCTGGTATCATAGGTATCTTTGAAAAAGACATTTTTAAAAGAGATTGCTGAGCGATTCTGATGAACAAACCAGGCCTGAGAACAATGCTTTAGTTCTTGGATGTATCCGAGTGTGTTGAATGCTGATTACAGGACCCTCTGGGCCAGACATTCAGGCTGAATAGGCCTGTGATTTAAAAAAAATAAGTAAATAAACTTTTAATTTAAGGACAGCATTTGATTTACCAAAAAATGTTGCTAAGACAACACAGATATTCCATGTACATCACATTCAGTGTTCCTTATTATTGATACTGATATTTTACATTTGTCATAATGAATGAGTGAATATCTATATATTCTTAATAACAGATTGTATCTGGTTCCCTTAAATTTTAGCTAATGTGCTTTTTCTGTGAGGATAACACATTACATTTAGTTGTCACATCTCCATGTCTTTTGTCACAGTTATTCAAACGATTCTTGTTTTTAATGGCCTTCACAGTTTTGAAGGGTATGGGTGGGGTATTTTGTAGAATATCCCACAACTGAGATTTGTCTGTTTTTCTCATAGTTTAATGGAGCTGTTGATTTTAGGGAGTAAAAGCACAGAGGTAAGGAGCCCTTCTTATCACATAATACCAAGGCCACATGCTGTCAACATGACTTATCATTGTTGATGTTGGCCTTTATCAACACATGACCCAGGTTATATTTTTAATGGTTCCCCACTCCAGGTTGCTCCTTTGTCCTCCTTTTCCATACTGAGCTCTTTAGATGGGAGTCACTATGCACAGCCTACAACTAAAGAGTGGGAGTTATTCTACCACCTTGAGTGCGGGATATCTGCGTAAATTATTTGGAATTCTTCTCCTTATTTATTTGTTTGTTTGTTTATTTATTTAATTTAAATAGGAGATCTTGCATGCTTTCATTTACTTATTTTTTAATTTAATGTTTTTCTGACATCATTGTTCATTTTTGTACAGCATTTGATTTATCCCCTCAGGTATAAATCCCCAGAATTCTCCCATCCCCACATCACCTGTGAACCATCACCATGGGCCCTTGCGCTCTTCCCTCCCCAGTTTTGTCCCCTCTCCCTTCCACTTCCCCTGCTGAATGTCTCATATTTATAGTTTGGCTGCTAGTTTTGTCTTTTTTCCCCTGATCCTTTTTCATTTTGCTTACATTCCTCCTATAAGTGAAACCATCTGATATCTTTCTTTTTCCTTCTGACTTATTTCACTGAACATAATCCCTTCCAGCTCCATCCATGTTGCTACAAATGGCATGATTTTATTTTTTTTGGTTGCTGAATTGTATTCTATTGTGTATGTATATGTATACGCACACACACACAGAGACACACACACACAGTGTCTATTTGATCCGGTCATTGGTTTTTGGGCATTTAGGTTGTGTCCATATCTTAGCTATTATAAATAGTGCTACAATAAACATAGGACTGCACATTTCCTTCCAAATTAATGTTTTTGTGTCCTTTGGGTAGATCCCTAGGATCTTTTCATCTATCTATCTGTCTGTCCATCTATCTATCTGTCTATCTATCTATCTATCTATCTATCTATCTATCTATCTATCTATCTATCTATCTATCTGTCATCTGTTATCTATCTAGATAGAGACACATGGGTAACATGGTTACTTATATTACACCTTTATATTGTTATATCCACTTTATTTTGTTGTTCAAATCTTTTCAGCTTTGGCCATTGGGAGTACCTTTGGTTTACTCTGTCTGACATACCTCCATTTTTAGCTTGATGTAGTCCCATTTATTTATTTTCACTTTTGTTTTCTTTGCTATTGGAGTAGAGTCCCCAAACACATCTCTAAGGTTGATAGCTATGTTTTCTTCTATGTATTTTATAGTTTCAGGTCTTACATTCAAGTCTTTAATCCGTTCTCAATTACTTTTTTGTGTATGGCATCATTTTGCATGTGGCTATCCAGTTTTCCTTATACCATTTGTTAAAGAGACTATCCTTGTTGCATTGTTTCCAGTTTTTGATTGCTATGAATAATTAGGACTACATTTCAACTACCACTGTCCGTTATTCTAATACTGATGGTGAGGAACCCAGGTGAGAACAATTTTACTCTTGTTTTGGAGGACAGTCTCTTCTGGCATATCTCTTCTTATTGTTCTTTTGTAACGCGTTCTGGCTAGTTTAGCTTCCTTTGAACTTGATCACATATTGGGAAGTTACAGCATTTGTCTTTTGTTTAGACATTTGTGATTTCATCACATCTCTCTGGGTGTCTCTCTCTCTCTCTCTCTCCCTCCTTCCATCCCTTCCTCCCTCCTTCCTTCCCTCCCTCCACCTAACATTCTGGCTCTAAATTCTCCCACCAACTGGAGAATTTCCTTTGTTCTTTTTTTCTCTTCCTGTCCTCTGTGAAAGAAATCATGTCAAACTAAAGTTATGTTTTCCTCTCACCAGAACAGTGGGAATATACTCCCCTTTCATGGCACATGTATTATTACTGAACACAGTAGAAGGATAAACCACATTTACTTTTTAATATTAAAGAACAGAAACATACACAAGAGCAACAAAATATGACTGAGTTGTCATCTTATTATTCATCCATTGCATTTTCTTATTTAACTTCTCTGTTGCTCCCTGCAATCCCTTACCACTTCTATACATACATTAACATTGTATCAGCTACTGTAAGTAAGGCATACTCCTTAAATTTTAAAGTTTATTTTTCATTCCTTTCAAATGCCAATGCAGTTTCCCTAGTTGAGAAATTTCCTCCCAAGTGGTTCTCAGGCTTTCTCTGTCTTAATATTCTACTATCTTTAATAAGGTGACTCTCAACCTTTCCAGAGGAGTCCCCTTTATTCAGGACTACCAGGAAGGGATGAGAGCACAAAGGATCCCATGCAGGAAGTTTTCTGGCCAGATTTGGAAGTGGCTCATGTCACATCTGCCAGGCCAGACGGTCTTGTAACTACAAGGAAGGTTCCCTGCCCAAGAAGAAAAGGAAACAAACCTTGGTTGTAATTATGGCTCCTCCGCTTCTACCATTCTGTTTTCTTAGCCTGAGGCTTCTGCTGAACAACAAAGGGTGGGAGAGCTGAGCGTTTTCTTGAGTCTTTTGTCAACCCTCAGGGTCAGACTTTGCCTGTGGGTTCCTTTGGGATAAAATTATGAAAAAAAAAATGTCATTGCGATGTAAGCTTCAAAGGAGTAAAAACATCTTGTCTCCTTTATTCTTTATTGTATCCATAGTACATAGCATCATTCCTGGCATTGCATGGTGCTCAACAGATATTTGTGGAGTGGATTTTATCTATCTATCTATCTATCTATCTATCTATCTATCTATCTATTTATTTATTTATTTACATAAGCCCTGTGTACAGTCAGAAGAGTGGGAGGGTGAGAGAATTCACCAGAGCCAGAGTGGGGAGCAGAGCAGGCAGAAGGACCATAGTACACTGCTGAGGGGAGCAGCGGGCGGCAGGAGAGGTCTGTGGCGCCATGTGGGACCCTCGCCCGGCGACCAGGGATTGAACTGGTGCTGCAGAAGCTGCGGGCAGCTTCTCAACCCAGCGGTCAACCACTGCTCCACCAGGGAGGCCCTGTTGTGTGGATTTTAAAAGGCAAATTTGTGAGTTAGTTTTGTCTTGCTTGGATGCCCCTTAAGCACGCACAGGCCACCAGTAGGTGGCAGTGTTGTTTGAAGAGTGCTCCCAGGAGCAGGGAGAGCGCAACTGCCTTGTAGCCCAGCTCCCACTGATCTGTGGGTGCCAAGGTAGGGTGGGAATTGAGTGACTGTAATAGAGTAACAGTGTGAGTGCCACAGAGTAACAATAATTGGGTGTTTACCAGGAACAGGGGCCACATAAAGATTGTGACACCTTGATGCAGTTAATCCTCCTAACAATCTTATGAGGTTAGATGGATTGACATCCATATTTGGCAAATGGGGACAGTGATTCATGAAGTTAATTTAACCAAGTGTTATGTCACTAATGGAGGATTAGAGTAGAAAGTTGGAAAGGAGGCACTATGAGACCAGAAACCTGGCTTATGCAATGCAATGCTGGGAGGGAGTTGGGCGGGGGGTGGGGGGGGGGGGGGGGGGGGGGGGGGTGTAGAAGTAATTAACATAGTTGTTAAACTAGCTATAGAAAGCAAAAATTCTTAGGCAGACCCAAGCTAGAGTCAGACTGCTGTTAGAGAGTGTCAGTGGAGTACAGAATGGTGGTGAGGATATGGAGATTGAGAGCCATTGTAGAATCACTGATTCTTTTCAAATTGTGCATAGTTATTCAAAACCAACAAAAACAAATCATTTCACAAAGGAATGAGCCCCTCCCAAAGAGAAGAAGACTATCTAAGGGCAGTTTCTGCACTGGCACTGGGCGGGGTGGGGGTGGGGTGGCGCTGTGCAGGCTGCAGTCCTCTGCCCACCTGTGACTATGCAGGTGCTTCTTTTCACCAATCCTTTCCTTTAGTAGAGCAGGAGCTGCAACCCTTGCCCGCCGGTGCCTATGGTGGTGCTCCTCACTGCCAACTCTCTCCCTCTGCAGGGCAGCAGCCTTCCTGCCTGCCTGTGCCCTGTACCATGCCTGGGCTTCTCTTCACTGGCCTCTCTCAGGGGAGGCAGCTCTCCTCAAGGCTGCCTGCCTGTAACCATGCAGGCCTCTTTCAGCAAATCTGCCCCTTTTGGGGCAGCTCCTTCTGCCTGCGTATGTCTATGCAAGTGTCTTTTATTCTTCCATCCCCTTTGGCTAATAAACCTGTTCTTTAAATATAATGTCTCTGTCTCATGGAGAAACTTGCCTGGTCAATGCATCATGGGCTGCTGAAAGGGGAGCTCTGGTGAAACTTTTCCCTGAGTGAACCCAAGGATCCCACTCTCTAAACCCATCAGCTTCAAAAACTACATCAGGAACATATCAGAAATGCTGAGAAGGGGATTTCAGCCCTGAGAAAAGACCAACTGGTGGTTTCCAATCTGTATCTGGTGGAACCTGAGCCTTTGCAGATACACTAGTTTATCCTGTGGGGTTTTATGCTGCACTTACTGCTTTAATATGTTGGGATTCCATGTAAGGTTTTTTGGTTTTTTTTTTTTAAGTCTCTGCTTTGAGTACGTTCAGCTAAATGGCTTCTAGAGCCCTTCCTTTTGATGTCTGAAGTGGAAATGGTCATGGAAACCCTGCTGACATAAAGACCTAGTGCTTGCCTTGACCTGACTGGAGCATACACTTAGAGAACTTAGGATGAAACTTTTGCATCTGCTTTTACCTCCCAGCCCTGTCCCACACTCCTCATCTGTCCTGCAGAAGGGAAATGCCTGTGAGGGCCCAGCCAGAGGGAAGTCTGACCAGTGGCTCAGAAATCTCCGCTTTGGACCATGCAGTCTTTTCCCTTCCCAGCCTGAGCTCAAACAGTTCCAGCTCCAGAACATTCCTGGCTCATTATCTGGAAGAAATGACCTGAGTAGCAGCCTGCTGAGAGTGAGGAGGAAAAGGAGAAATTGTAACATTGATTTATTTGAGACAGAATGATCCACAGATAGGGGGCAAAGGGAAAAAGCTATCATCGAGTTGGCTGGGTTCTGGGACCTGCAGGGACAGAGACTATCATAGTGCATGGTAGAGAAGGGGTGGACACTGGGCAAGTGGTCCCTTCCTCCCCATCACATAACAATAAAGCTGGAAGTAAGGATGAAATAGGTGCACTTGGCGCCTACAGGGCCTCAGTTAACAGCGGACCTGGCATCTACCTTTGGAAAGGTTTCTTGCATATGCCTTGATGCTCCACAGCAGCCACTGTGCTCTGTAGGAGCTGTTAGATAATAAAGGCTCCAGATGACCTCCATGTCAACCCCACCACTCAGTTGTCATCTCAGGCTGCTGCTTCTTTGAGGTAACCAGGCGTCAGGGGTGGAGCTCACCAACTGGGTCATTCCTGGGTGGCATCTTCTGGGTTTAGGGTTACGTTCTTCTTAGAACAGCCAGTATGGTCTGAGAGGTCAAATGAAGGAGATCTCTCATGACCACATCCATTTGGGGATCTCAGTACCCTTCCCAACATGTACTAATTCTGCAAATTGCTGCAAATAAGAACATAAAGAGGCAACTTTTTATTTTTTTCCACAAAGGGTTAGAAAGGTTTTTCCCATACAAAGTGACATCTCTCTGAGATTGAAGGAGAAGCAGAAGTTGCATGAACTTTGCTTTCCTGATGGATAATTAAGAGGCACCATAGATTTGTGGGTAGCGGAAGTCTAAAATATTTTCACCTAAAACCTCACCAGTTTTGTGTTTGAGCTATGTTCACACCTGGCCGGAGTTGATACCTACACTTGGGCTGCTTTTGTCCCATGCAGTTGGGACTCTGTGTGTAACATGTCTGAAATACCCAGGTATGGGTGGATCATATGATCTGCTCTTGGCTCTGGATTATTATTATAGGGGCAATGTAGGGGCACACTTGCTGCCCCTAATCCTGGGATTCTGGTGAATCCTGTCATCCTTCCAGGTGTTTATTAATCACTGGTTGTGCTGGAAGAAGCACTTGTAGGCTAGAGGTGGTGGGTAAGAGCCACCAGAATGCCTGGATTCCCACCTCAGCTCTGGTCTTCTAGTTTAATCCTCTTGAACATATTCAGACCTCAGTGTCCTTATCTTTCAGAAGCTAATGATAATGGTACCACACTGGCTATTTTCCATTTGTTCCCCCAGATTCGTTCTGTACACTTCTGTACCTTTTCCCATCCTTTTGTGTCTGGGTGGTTGTATAGTCTAATTTTAGAGATTTTCTAAGCCCATCTGCAGTCACTTTCCCTTCCCTCAACTCTCCAGGCCCTGGAAACTCCTGATCAACTTTCTACATATACAAATTTCCACTTCTGGACATTTAATATAAATGGAACCATACAGTAGATGGCCTTCTATAACTAACCTCTTTCACTTAGGTTGTTTTCAAGGTTCACTGTACCATATGTCAGTGCTTCATTCCTTTTTATTACTGAAAAAATAGCCCATGGTATGTATATACCACATTTTATTAATCTCTCCTATTGATGGACATTTGGATTGCTGCCATTTTTGGCTATTGTAAATAATGCTGCTATGACCATTTGCATATATCACATAGGTTGCTTATTTGTTGATGATTTGACTTATCTCATTAGAATTTAAGCTCCATTGAAACAAAGTTCATTATATGCTGTATATAATGTAAACATGTAATATAAGATATGTGACTAATTTCTTTGGCTTTTGGTAGGTGCTTGATAATTTTTTTAAATTAAAGAATAAATAGTGGCAATGGAAAGAAATCATGTGGCTAAAAATCTCACAGCAGGTATGGCTTGGAAATCTAGGTTGGTAGAGTATACTTCTTAAGGACATCTTAGAGATTTTCTATTAGCTTCACAAGAGATATGGGGCCAGGGAATTTGCATTTTCACAACCTTTTCAGGGAATTCCAAGCACTCTAATACTGGAGAGACCCTGAGCCTTCTATGCCTCTCAGAGAGACTTGCCTATAGGTGGTGAAAGGAGGTAAATCAACTCATTGTCCCGGCCCAAACATTTTACTTTTACAACTTTGTTTTGAGTACAATGGAGTTATGGTCCTCCCCCAGTGATGTCCCATGTGAGGCATCTCTGTCTGGGTCAGGTTGAAGCTGAAGCATTTTCCAAAAGTAATTCCAGTTTTCATCTTTAGTACTCTGTGCTGATTCTCTCACAACTCATCTGTAAGGTACAGGTTTTCCTTTGTTATGGGGGATGCTGGATGATTGAAGAGGCAAATAAAGCAGCTTGCAGCCAACTCAGCAAGAAGGAAGCCCAGAGTCACACATTTGCCCACAGGGAAGTGCAGAGTGGGGGACGGTAAGCAGCAGGTTGGGTGTGAGAGTTCAATGGTCTGGATTAGCAGGAAGGGGCTCACAGGCAGCCCTTTGGAGGCATTGCAAAGCAGCACTTCCATATCTGAACATTCAGGTGGGTTCATAGCCCTCCCTTGTCTTGTATTGAACAAGAAAAACCGTTCAGTTGCTTTTCAACTGTGCAGAGATGCACATGATCTTTTCTGGAAGAAGTTGCTGCTGGCTTTTAAAAGAAAGGTTCAGTCTTTACTTTGATCTGACTTCTAAAAGAATAAGGCATATTATTTTTTATAGCAAAGGAGATTTCTAAGAAGTTTGAGTATTCAAATTTGAAGTCTCCCCTCAGCATGTGAAAGCAATATTAGTGTCATTTAAGTGTAATGGATGAATAGTTAATGTAACAAGAGACGAAAAACCTGAAAAAGATCCATATCCAAATGAAAATGCATGTTTGGGCTAAACTACTATCTTTTTGCTACTTATTTTTTATTTGATAAGGAGCATTAACTACATATGGGCACCAAGAGGCTCTATGGGATAAATAAGGCATATTTCTACCTGATAATGCATGTAAATTCAGCCTAGTGCTGAGCCCTTTCTCTCCTTCAGTATCCTGCAATAGAATGAGGAAGAACAGGCTGTACCTAGATGTGCATTCTACAAAGTAGAATGCCTTTTCCCCTTTATTCCCACATTGTGTACCTACCTCTATTAGCACATCATATTGTACTTAAAATCCACACATTGTTTTTATTTGGTACTTTACTGTGCCAGGCACTCTGTTAATCCCTTCATATAAAAATATTTCACACCACAGTCTTAGGAGGTAGGTGATATCATTACTCCTATTTTACAGCTGGAAAAACTGAGGCTCACAGAGATGTCACATGTAAAGGTCTTGCACTTATCACATGGCAGAACATTGACTCAGGCCACCTGTGTCTGATTCCAAAGCTGACTTAATTAATAGCAGTTCTAAGTCATGGTCCGTGGAAACTCATGTTTCCCTGGGACTCTTTCTGAGGGCGTCCATGATGTCAAAACTGTCCTCATAATAATGTCAATTTATCGTTTGTCTCTTCCACGTTCTTGATATATGTACTGGTGGTGTAAGAACAGTGGTGACTAAAACTGCTGGCACCTTAGCACTAATAAAAGGAATGTTACCAGACCACACTGCAAATCATTGAATTCTTCTCTGCTGTGTTGAATTGATTGTTTAACATTTGAGATTATATAATGAAATATCTCAGTATTAGGAATATCTCAGTATTAGCAATGAACTAATACTTTCCCAATGACCAATGTGTGATGAAACAGACTCATGCATGGGTAAGGACCCTTTCCATTTTACTGTTATGCTTTTTAAAGCAAGTAATAAATACTTAAGATTTTTCTCAGTTTTAATTTTTAAATGGCAAATATATATATATTGATTTTTTTAATCTTTATTGAGATAACACTGATTTACCACACTGTACATGATTTAGGGGGTTAGGCTCACACCCCCTAAGATGTTTGTCACCACACCACCCCCACCATCAAAGCATCCACAGTCCTTTACCCTAGGCCATTGCCCTCTCCCACTTTGTCCTCACCCCCACCCTCCCTGCTTCTCTAGGAGCCTCAATTCTGCAATCATATTTCTGGCATTTTGGTTTAGTTTTATTAGATTCTTTGTTTCCACATGTGAGTGAAATCACCTGGTATTTGTCTTTTTACTTCTGACTTATTTCACTAAGTATAATCCCCTCCAGTTCCATCCATGTTGCCACAAATGGCAAGGGTTCTTCCATTCTGCATCTAACACTTCTTCTTTAATCCACTGCTCTATTGATGGCACTTAGGTTGTTTCTATAACTTGGCTATTGTAAATAGTGCTGCATTGAACAATGGGGTGTTTCGATCCCTTTGAATTAGTGGTTTTGTATTCTTTGGTTAGAGTCCTAGGAGTGGAATTGCTGGATCATATACCTATTTTTAATATTTTGAGGGACCTCTACATTCTTTTCTAAATGATGAATATTGATTGATATAACCCTCATGAGGACTTTGGGTCCTCAGTATTTTTTTAGGATATCCGATAGTCTGGAGATTAAAATATCTGAGAAGCTCTGCCCCAGACAGCCTGGAGCCATGAAGGTAGGACAGTTAGATTGGTAGTATCACTTAGAATAACTCAATTCTGTGCCTTTTTTTATCATGGAAAATGTTTCTAAAATTCCCCACCTTTGACCTGGTTGTTGCCATATATTAAGCTGTGACCAGGTCAGGATGAATTCAGGCAGGTTGACCAAGACCTAGAGTTCTAGGTCTATGAGAATTACCCAATGACAGTCGCTTGGAATCCAGTAGTTTGCTCTATACACAATGTTATTTGTCTGCCCAAGAGCTTCAGGGTCTGATTATCTGGTCCTTAGTTTGGCTCCAATCAGATAGTTATCATCCCCATGGGGGCTTCATTCTCTGGGGGTGCAGCAAATGAAGGATTATTGTCACATGTCTAGACTTGGAATAGTGTGGTTAGTTACAGGCAGGCCACCTTCAAGAAAGGGAGAGAACCATGCAAGTCTAATGCTTCACTGAGATAGAAAAAGAAAATTTGCCCACCAAATTCCTGGGCAACGTAAGAAAAAATTTGAGAGGTTGTCGTGAGTGAAATATACTTAAAGTAAGTTTTTTTTATTAAGCACTTATTTCAGCCAGATAGCATGCTAGACTATTTAGATGAATTATATTATTTAATCTCCTCAACAAACCTGTCATGTAAAGATTATTATTCCTGTTTTATAGATGAGGAAACTGAGACCCAGAGAGGCAGGTCTAGCCAAGGCTTTGGCTTAGTTTTGCTTGTCTCCAGAGACTCTGGTTCTTAACTCTTGCATTTCTCCCTTTAAATGAAATAAGTTCTATCAACTAGATGGCAGCTAGAAAACATTCTAAATATAAAAGAGTGGGCAGACATGGAACACTCTAGAAGGGACTGGATATAGAGGAGGAAGCTGAATTTGTTGTTGTTCCTGCTGGTATGTACATGTGTTGTGTGTGTTACATTGGATAGGAAGAACTAACCTGAGTCTAGTCTTCCTCTTGACTGTTCTTCGAGATGAAAGACTAGTCCTATGAAACCAGATGATCAGTGCACTGATTTTCATGTAGCCAGAAGTTTGGAAGTCAGGTTATGGACCAGAAGACTCCAGGCAGAGTGCTGAGAAGAGGGTTAGACAGCATAGTTCAGCCTGGGAAATGACAGTGGAAGATCATGGGCACCTGCAGAAGCAGATGAAGACTTGAGTCCTAACTCTACCTCACTGGGTCAGTTGCTCTCTGTGCCAGAGTCCTCATCTCTAAGATGGAGTTGGCAATGCTTACTTGAAGGACAGTTGTAAGAATTAAAGGAGGTAATATATAGGAATTAATATTGTATAGTCACCCACACACACCAGGGACCCTAATCCTATGTCTCTCCCCCACATAGTGCCAGATGAGGCTCTCTGAACCCTGTCTCTGTTATCCTACTTTCACCAGATCTTTTTTTGTTTTTGGTGGGTTTTTTTGTTAGTCTTTTAAAGACACCCTTTGTACTTTCCATAGGGGTAAACTAGTCTGCATTTCCATCAACTGTGGATTCCTTTTTCTCCAAACCCTCCCCAACAGTTTTTATTTCTGATCTTTTTGATATGGGGCATTCTCACAAGTGTGAAGCAAAGCTGATGTGATTTTGATTTGCATTTCTCTCATAATAAGTCATGATGAGCATTTTTTCATGTTCCTGTTGGCCCAATGGTCTACAGTAGAGGATTATTGGTGCTTGGATGTTGAGCATGGTGTGATAACATATATTTGAAGAGATGTGAATCTCTATCCTGAAAACATATACATTGTTGTAAACCAATGTGACCTTCATTAAAGTAATTTAATTAAAATATTAAAGGCCCCCTCTCTGGAGTGTTTAGGATGTCTTTTAGAAGCCATGTTACCTGGACTCACCAAGTGCTTCCTAGCTGCATGGTTTTGGATAAGACCCTCGACCCCCCTTGCCTTATTTATCTCAACTGTAAAGCAATAACATCTACCTGTAGGGGAACTGGGAGGATTAAATCAGATGAAGCATGGAGTGGGTGGAGCTCAAGCTTTGCCCCATTGTGTGGGCTCAATAATGACACCTCATCATCATGGCCATTATTTGACAAGCATGGTTCTTGCCACCTTTTTTCTTATATTTAATTTTCCAGTTGTTTTCATAGCTATATAACTTTGGGTTTACGTATGTGTACATGCTCCAGCAAAACTCCTGTGTTTTCTAGGTACTTTCTAAATGACACATTGTTGAGTCTTCAACAATGATTCTGTGGGACAAGTTCTTTGATGGCCACTTCACAGATGAAAAAATCATCCTAGAAATAGGCAACTGCAATGCAGATATAGATCTCCTGAGTTCTCTGTTTTCTATGTCCACCACACCCCACTGTGGGCCCCCTCTGTTATTTTTTAAACAGTGTTATTTGTGACTTAATAATTGACTGTGGCTTTCCCAGTGACTGAAGAACCAGAGTAAGGCTGTTTTTCATTTGCCCACTAATAACTCACCTCATAGCACTGAAGACCCAATAAGATCATGTATATGAAAACATGTAAAACTTGGAAGTACATTATAAAATATTTGTATTTTTATTTATGTAGACTCCCACCATGTTCCAGAAAGGGATTTGAAGTAGCCTATTAGTTGTCATTTGGGTGATGATGATTAATGATTATAATAACAAGACAGGCATAATTGTTTCAAATTGTGCCTTTTGAAATGGCCTCCACAGAGGCCAAGCGGTGGGGAGGGGGAAGGCATTCTCTGCCTCAGGGAGCTGAAAAGATGGGCCTAATTGGTTAAAAGCAGCTTTGCTAATTGCTTTGGCAAGGGCCTGAGAGAAAGCTTTGGTATGATTATACATGAACCAGGGTCCCTCAAAGCCCTGTGATTCCCAGCTAGATCTGCTCCTCCAAACAGAAGCAGAAGAGAGAACAGATGTTCAAGCACTTGACAGAGATTTAATAAGACACTTAGAAAAATTACCATGTTCACTTTGCCCCTCCTGACCTCTGGGTTGGAAGCTGTAGGAAGGCCTGTTTTGGGTGGATGATGTTCTGAGTTGGAACTGAAAGGAGCACGTGCTAGAGTTATCTATTTATCTGAGACCCTGCTGTTTCCTGGCCCACTAGAAGGGTTTTTGGTAGTGGAAAGGTAACAGAAAGAAGAGACTTGATTATGAGCAACATATGTGTGTAAATACCAATTGAGGTAGGCAGGCTGTGATTGAGTTATGAAAATATTCTATTTGGATTGCAGAGGAGCAACATCAAGCCTGAACAGCTCAGTGTGGCAAATCTCCATGGCATGAGCAGGAGCGCTAGGAGGAAAGAGAATCCCACCACTAAGATTTATTTTTCCTGAAAAGTAATTTCCCCCTTGTAAATGAGGTTTATCATAGCACAGAGGGTGGTGATGTGTATGTTAGGGAGCTCTGTACCAGACAGGGGAGGCCCAGAAAGTTGAAGGGTCAGAGAGTGACCACCTGGATTCATAGAAGACTCCAAAATTTGTTACTGCCTTGAGCCTCAGTTTCCTCACTTATAAAACCATACTTTACAGGGAGACTGTGAGAATTAAACGACACATAGCAAATGTACTCATTTCCTGGAGCTGCTATAACAATTCCAGAAACGGGGGTGTTAAAACAACACATTTATTCTCTCACAGCTCTGGAGGCCAAAAGTCTGAGATCAGGTGTCGGCAGGGCTGAAACTCCTGAGGTTCTAGAGGAATTCTTATAGCCTCTTCCTGGTTACAGCTTGTGGCTGTAATCACTCTAACCTCTGTATCTTTACAGGTCTTCTCCCCTTTGGGGTCTTGTCTTCTCCTTGTCTTATAGGATGAACTCATTTCAAAATCTCTAAAGACCCTATTTTCCAAGTAAGGTCACATTCTAAAGTTCTGCGTGGGCACAAATGTTTAGGGATTGCTATTCAACCCACGATGGCCAGTAAGTATACAGTGCCTCTGGGAATATAGAAAGCTCTGGATAAAGTCAGCTATTATACTTGTTACCACCACTACTGCTGTTGTTATGACAATGGAAGTACAAGCAGCTCAGGCTTACCTGAAATACGTCTGTTTGTCAGCTGCATATAGCTGCATGGTCATAGCCTGATTAAGGGTTAGTAAAGGAAGCCAGGATACAAGGGTATAGCTATTAAGTACACAAGCATAGCCTATTACAGTTATGTAACTTGTAATCATGGATGTTGTGTGTGTAAAATTCTTTGAGGTCAGGATTTGTGTCTTAGTGACCTTTCCCAATATTGGGCCCAGCAGACAGGGAAATGGCATTGGACTCAAAGAGCCCCAACTTGAAACTCCAAGTCTGCCCAAACTTCTGGAAAGTCCTGTTTTCTTATCTGCAAAATGGAGTTCACAGTTTTTCTCTATCTCTCACACATGGGTTCCTGTGGATATTGAGAAGACAGGAGTAGTGACTGCAGTGCCCAAAGCTTAGAGATCTGAGACAGGTACCAGCCTAAGGAATTAGCAACATCAAATTCAGTCAGTCAGAGACATGAGCAGAGACTGCAAGTAATCCAAGGTGGAGGGTAGGGACATTTGTGTGTTTCTGACAAATGCTTTGGAGAGTGGCCAAGTGGTCCACAGTGCTCTGGGCTAATCATCCAAGTCCACATGCAGGGTCTGTGCTAAGTGGAGATCCGAAAGCACAGCCTGTACTCTCCTGGAGTTTACAGTTTACATCCCCAACTGATGTTCTTCAAAAAATCAATTAAAGTTATAAAACCAAATTGTTTTAATTACCAGAAAAGAAATGCACTGAGAGTAGCTTCCAGTTATAACAGGGGCTCTAACTTAGTCTGGTGGAAGGGGGAGGTGCAGGAAGTTTCCTTTAGGAAGGGACATTTGAATTTAGAGCTGAAAGAGGAAGGGGATTGTCTGGAAGGGGTGGCGTGGAGGGCAGTGGGCAGGAGCACTTGGTGTGAGGGTGAAGACTGTGTCAGCATCTTTGAATATAACCCTGCTTACTGTTCCAAATTTCTGGGGAAGGGGTGGGGAGAGGGGTTGCCTTCTTTCCAGCCCCGATAAAGATCTCTAGTGTGTCTCCATTCCAGTTCTCTGATTTGGCAGCATGGAGCCACAGACTTGTATAGTTTGACCCACAAGAGTATTGTGATTTTTTTCCCCCAGAAAATTTGTCAGTCTCCTTGGAAAAGTCACATACTATTTTGAAATTCAACTTGTCTTGCAAAATCAGAAACTCTGGCAATTCTGGCCTTCCTCTTTTCAAGGCAACCCCAAGAGAATCTGTATAGCTACATCAGGTGTAAAATACAAGCCCCTTCTCTCCATCTGCTTCCTATCTGGCCCCCGCAGATGCTTATGTCTGATGCTCATGATTTCTACCCTGCTGAGCATGATCAAATAGGAGAAAGAATACCTCTTTGGTTTTTTAGAGGAGATTGTTTCAAATTAAAGTTATGATTCCCAATTTAGACTTTTTATATACCTTCCCAAGGAAGGGCATTTCTTTTCCATGAAAGGGTTCTTTCCAGTGGGGCAGAACTGGATGATCTTTTAAGTGAGGTTCCTTTCTTCTTTCCACATTTTTAAAAAGTAACAATGGATTTTCTGCAAAGAATACCTTATGCAAAAATCCAATGTAAAATACAGATCAAAGTTGGTTTGCTCAGATTGAATCTGGTGTATTCATCCTGGAAAACTGGTTGTTTGACTGGTTGTTCTCCTTCTCAGGGTAGCTCTGGGGTATTGCTAGGGAAATCCAGGGTTCATCATCATACAGTTGAGTAGCTTGCCTAGAGTGTTGTGGGAGATGCTGCTACCTTTGTAGAGAGAGGGTTAAAAAATACGAAACAAAGTACTGTCGGTTGCTTGCCTTTGTAACTCGGGGCCAGAAGTTTCAGGGGCCAAATTGGACTGAAATTGGACAATAAAGCAAAAGGCAAATCTAGATCTCTACCTCATCTCTCCATACCTGACCCTTGGCAGACAATGGTGCAAGACAACTCAAGTAGCAGACGGTGAGCATCGGAGTCACCCTGCAAACAGGCAAGGGAATCTGCTTTGTCTTGTGACTTGGAGGAGACCTGGAACTGCACCCTACTCAGAAGTATGACTTCCTGTGGCACGCAACATGGAAAAGCAGTTGCCAGCCCACTGTAGCTTTGAAATAGGTATTGCTCCCCATCCCAATTTGGTGAGAGGTGAGATGCTTTCACACAGGACTCTGAGGCTGGGGCCTTGACCACACACTTCAGGAAATGTTCAGCATATTGCCAGCAGCAACAGCAAGGGTTCTGCACTTTCTCAGCTTGGCCTCACGACAATAATGTGTATTGTCACATTATTACAATGCTTGTCATTGAAGCATCACTGTCTGCAAATTTGACATGCACCATTTTTCAAAATTGCTTTGAAAGCCCAGGGCCCGTCCCCTCCATTAGTGGAACTCCTCTGTGACAGGTGCTGGGGGTGATGGAGGTGGCAGAGAACTCCCTGCACACAGCTGATTTACAGAGACACTTGAGAAAAGACACTGACTGATTGGGCCAAAGTCTCCAGGGGTGTTTGAGGGTGATTTCCTCCTTCTCTGGAGGGCATCCTGCTTCTACAGGGCCACGTGAGCCCTATCTGCAAAAGCAGCATCCTGGGAATAGCCCAGCAGGGCCAGGCTCTTTGGACTGGATAACTTCACCCATCTAAACTGTACCTCTTAGGCAAACTTTTAGGATTCTCAGATTTTTGTCTCCTCATCTCTATAATGAAATAATATCCACCGTTCAACCTCATCTGTAGCATAGAAATCATATTACCCACCTTGTAATCTCATCTGTTTAATAGAAATCATAATACCCTCTTCTCACTATCAGCTATATAGTAGAAATAATAACCCATCTTGCAATTTTGAATTAGAAATAATATACCTAAAATGCAGAACAGCACATTTAATATATATTAGGCCCAGGATCACTTTGCTTTCTATGAGCCCAAGCTAATTCATATTTTTAGCTTCCAGATATGTTTTAAAATAAAAAAATTTCCAAATTGTTATAAAATTGCAATGTTTTAAATGTTTACTTTGAACAGATGAATACTTTTAACAAACAGGCGAATAGAAGGACTGGGTAAATAGTCTCATGTAGGGGTGACCTCAAAGTCTAACTCCATAGCTCTTGAAGAGATGGAGTCTGGCCCAAATGCACCACCCCCATGCCTATTGTGGATCCTAAATAGGCTCTTAATAGAAGATAGTCATTATAGCATGATATAATAACATTATATCTATCCCTGGAGATTATAAACAATGATTCCTCTTTTGTCTCCTTCTGTCTATAAATCAGCTGAGTCTCCGCAGCATTAAACCTTTTTGTAATGGGCCAGTGAGCTCTGGTGGTGGCTGCTGGGATAGAACTGCCTCTAGCTGTTGGCAACTATGGAGAGTTGCTGTGGCCTATGTGACTATGGAGCTTTTTTGTACTTAATGATACAGGTTGACCTTCTGTTAAGATTTGGTTTGTGCTCTGGAGGATGGGATGATTTGGGGTAGGACAATACCTGCAGACTACAAAATGCCCCTGGGGTCAGACTTAGATTCTTCCAGCTGTTGTCATAGCAGCAGGGCAGCTCCCTCAGGGACATCCCAAGACCCCAGGTGTTAGACCTGTCAAACAGTTTTCTCCTTATTCAGAGCGGCAGTCTCATACTGTGGCTGTGGCTGTCAGTGAATGTGAGCATGCCTTAACTGAGAAGAAGGGACATACCCTTCTTGGATTTTTGCTGAGATGAAATGTCTGGGTCTCCAAATGCTAACCTTCAGGCATCATCAAACTTTTATCACTAACCTAGGAGTGCATTAAAAAAAAAAAAACTTAATTTTTTTTTTGAAGTTACATTGATTTTTTTTTTTTTAAGATTTGTTTATTTATACAACCACTGGGTACAGTCAGAAGCACAGGAGGGCAAGAGAATTCACCAGAGCCAGAGCAGGGAACAGAAAGGCAGACTGATGAAATAGACTGCTGAGGGGAGCAGCAGGCACGGCAGGAGAGGTCTGTCGCACCATGTGCCACCCTCACCAGTGGCCAGGGATCGAACCAGCACTGCAAAGGCTGCGCCACCAGGGGAGGCCCTGAAGTTACATTGATTTAAAAGATAATATGGGTTTCAGTTGTACAGCATTATAATTTGACATCTACATGCACTACATTGTGATCACCACCAAAATCTAGTTTCCCTCTAGCACCATATAGTTGATCACAATTTACCCACCTCCCTCCCTTTTTTCCTCTGGTAATCACCATTTTGTTCTTATAATTTAAGCTTTTTTTTTTTGCTTTTGTTTATTAACTTGTTTTGTTTATCTTCCATATATGGTGAAAGTATTTGGTATTTGTCTATCTTCCTCTGATTTATTTCATTTAACATAATTCTATCTAGTTCCATCCATGTTGTTACAAATGGCAAATATCATTAAAGAAATAGTTGAGTAGTATTCCATTGTGCACATATACCACACCTTTATCTGTTCTTGAGTGCTTAGGTTGTGTCCTTATCTTGATTATTATGAATATGCTATAGTGGACATAGGGATATATATATCCATTTATTAATGTTTTTATACTTTTTGGGTAAATATGCAGAAGTGGAATAGCTGGATCCAATGATATGTCTACTCTCAAGTTTTTGAGAAATATTCATACTGTTTTCCAAGTAGCTGTTCCAGTTTTCATTCCCAACAGTGCATGAGAGTTCCCACATCTTCATGAACACTTGTTCTTTCTTATCTTTTTAATGATGATACCCAGTTGTGGTTATGATTTGTATTTCCCTAATGATAAGTGATTATGAACATTTTTCATGAAAGCACCTGTGGACTTGTGTTATGCAATGACAGCACCTGGTCCGGCCCGGCCTGGCTGGGAGAAGACAATGGTTCCAAAAACACCTGGAGAACTCACTTGAATACTCAGCCCTTTTCCTGTTTGTCTGTCAACCCCTGCTGCTTTAGTCTGGTGGCTAATACTCCTGAACTAAAATTTGGAATCATAGTTTAGCCAATGTTTGAATGTTCTTGAGGACAACAGGCATGGAGCATTTTAAAATGGGGACCTTGGAGAAAATACACCACCCATGACCACATGTAGAAGTGAGAGCTCAGAGCCCATCTATATGACACCTGGGCGACCAGCAAAGAGCATGATCTTTAGGAGTTAATTTGGGACCCCTCGGTATTTTGTAATCACTCCTTGGACATGTCTAGAATTACTGTGATAATCAAATGGAGCTTACTACAAAGTTAATTGGAGATTATATTTAGTGATATTCTTTATCATTGTTGTAGCAAGTAGTAATTAGAAATAAAATGAGAAACAATTCCCATAAAAGATTGTGATTAGCATTGATTATGCTCGCAGCTCAAGTTTTTCTACTTGTACCTTTTTGCTTCTTTCCTCTCACTAGTTTGCATTAATTATGCCTCTTCCCATGCTCTAAAACATAGATCTGGTTCTAAATCCATGTTCAGGATACCTTGTTCCATGTTTCCCCACTGATGACTCTGGGCTGAGGATCACAAACACTGCTTATAGTGCCCACCTGGCCAGAAAGCAGAGAAAGCTTTCTGGGGGACCTCAGTGTTAGGGGTGAGGCTGAGGGGCTGGGGAGGGATGGAAGCTAAATGAGGGGAAGAAGAATAGCAAAATCTATTCTGCGGAAATCATAGGAAATGCGGTCTCTTTATCAGCCCACCCAATGTCTGCACCATTCAAGGACAGGGTATCAGTGAAGAGGCAAAAGGAGCAGTCCTGCCTCCCTCTGTCTTCTTAATTCTGATGGCCTGGAATTCCTAACTGGACACAGATATTTCATTGTACATGAGGGGAGCAGAAACTTAAATTGCAAAAACTGAGGTTGTCCATACACTGATGAGAGGAGTTTCAGTTTCCAGGCTAACTGCCACATCAGTTAGTGCTTTTGGGTCAAAGTTGGGTCTAAAAAATGGAGGAACTGAGTGTCTGAGGGTTTGGGGAGGAGTGTTGAGTGGAGAAATGATTCAAAGGAGAGGGTCCAAGAGGTGAAGTCAGAAAGCTGCAATCTGCAGAATTTATCCTGAGATAATACCAGGATACTGCCATTTGCCTTGGTCAGCTTTACCACTGGGAACTATTGCCAAGACCATGCCCCTGGGCTGGTGGTGATAATTCTCCACGGCTACGTCGTTAAGTAGAACAATCCACGTCAGTGCAGCTCTGGCCTCTTCCATCTGACAGGCATAGTGATCCGTAATCTCACTAAAGTAAAAGGGTAACCTCACTAAAAAGTACCAAAGTAAAAGGGTAACCTCACTAAAGCTTTGACCACTCTATCCCTTGATCTGTTGTCCACCTGAGCTCTGAAAATGCCAACAAAATCTACATGTGTTCAGCTAAGAACCATTTAGTACTTTCCTAACACTATTAAAATCAAATCCCCATTCTTCATTTCAAATCCCCATCTGATCTGGTCCTTGCCTTTCTTTTATGTCATCTCCTACCCTTCATTTCATTCATTTGTCCATCTCTCCCCCTCCTTCCTTACTCCTTCCCTTTTTCCTTTCTTCCTTCCTTCCATCTGCATCTGTCTGCACTGACTCTGACACAGTTGCTTTCTTGCTATTCCTAAATGCCTTTAGTACATTCCTCTTCTGCACATGCTGTTCCTTCTTCATGGAATACCTATACCTCAATAATGGCATGGGTCACTTCTTCCCTTAATTTATTTGGGTCTCTGTTTTCATTTTACTTTTTCCTAGGGAACTATCCCTCACCATTTGGGGTTGTGACTGGAAGAAGGTGACTTCTGTAGTGTCATCTTCTGTTTCTTGATGTGGGTGCTTATAACATTTCTGTGTTCTGTTCTGTGTGTTAACATTCAGTCAGCAGTAAATTTGACTTGAGTACTTCTCTGTGTGTATTGTTACACTTCAACAAAAACTTGAGAATAAATATCCTATGTTATTTCACTCTACTTCTTATTTTGCTTTATTTTTCTTCATGGTTCTAAACTACTTCCTGACATTGTCTTATACCCATATTTGCATTGTCTGTTCCTCATCACTACCCATTTAACCTGTAAATATCACAAGACCAGAGACTCAATCTTGTTTCCTACTCAGTGCTTAACAAAGTGTCTGGCATGGAGGAAGAAATAGATCATTGTTGAGTGAATGAATCACAGGTTGGATACCTTAAGCAACTAGGAGAGGTAACAAAGAAAGCAGAGAGAGGTCTAATTCATCTTGTACTTTAGGTTGTGAGGGTCTCAGACAAACCTCAACTTCCACAAAATCTTTTTTTTTGTTTGTTTTGAAACCACTTGTTAAAAATAAAATTCAAAGATTTAGAGATCTAATTTACTTTATTAAATGTTTCATGAACTGGGTAGCGTCTCACCTAGACAGTGCAAGGGATTACACAAAATAAAGAGGAGTATTTATAGACAGAGAGTGGTACAAAGTATTTAGCAAAAGAGAAGAGATTATTTCAGGTAAAGCCACCATCCCTCAGGGAAAGGCAGGGGTGGGGGGAGTGTAAGGGGTTTGTCTTGTAGATGACCACACTGGTGCTGATAGAAAACTCCAGGTTGATTGGTTTAGGACTACATTTTTGGGAGAGGTTGAAATTGAAAACCTGAGTGGGGACCCAGCATGAATGACTCCATTTTGGGTCTGTTTTTTTCTATATTTTAAAATATATTTAATTTTTACATCATTGGCCATTTTTGTACAGTGTTTGATTTCTCCCCTCAGGTAATCCCCACTACCACATTGCCCATGATCTATCACCAAGTCTCTTGTGCTATTCTTTCCCCTGTTTTGACCCCTCTCCTCCTGCCCCCTGTTTGGTTTGTCTTTGTTTTTTCCTGACTCCTTATATTCCTATGTTCCTCCTATACATGAAACCATCTGATATTGTTCTTTTTCCTTCTGACTTATTTCAGTGAGCATCATCCCTTCCAGCTCCATCCATGTAGCTGCAAATGGCATGAGTTTATCTTTTTTGACTGCTGAATAGTATTCCATTGTCTATATACACCACATTTTCTTGATCCATTCATCTGTTTTGGGGCATTTAGGTTGTTTCCATATCTTAGCTATTATTGTTTTTTCTATTTTTAACATGAAGTATGTTTCAAAAAATGAACTTCTAATTAATTTTCTTGTATCTTAAACAAGATAGTCTGTGTGAAGATACCTGAAGACCATAAGTTGCTTGATAGATGTGCTTGCTCGTGCATTTAACAACTCCTTTTTGCTCCTTCCCTTCTTTTGGAGACAGAATAAAAGAGCAGGACTCCCATGGATATTGTTTGAAGTGCTAATGAGCGATCATTTAACTTTTCAAAGTCTGTTTCCTCCTTTGGGAAAAGGGGGTAATTACAGGGTCCCCTACAGGGTGATTTGTGAGTGACTTGGAAGTGGTAGATATGAAATCCTTTGCAAGAAATCAGGCAGAAGTTGAAATGTACTCCCTGCCCACTTCCTCCCCATTTCATGTATGGCTTAATTATATTTCAGAAGAGCATTTTATCTCTTCTATCCAAACTTTTTCCAAATACCTTTTACCAGTCAAATAGAAATTTTTAAATTTTTTTGTGCCTCTTCCACTGGCACTCTTATCAGTGTTTATCCTGAGGACTGCAGGAAGGCCCAATGGGATGGACAGTTCCCTGCAGAGATTCTACACTGAGACGTGAGCTGCACTGCAAACTTGTTCTTCTATTATTTGACTGTGTACTGATTCCCTTCAGCTGTAGTTTTGCCACACACATCACATTGGGTCATTATAATCATAGCAGCTGATTGATTTTAAACCATGGGTCTCCCATTGCTCGGAAAACATCCAGGAAGCATTGGCTGACTGATAGCCCAGTTAGAGAAATTCATGTGTCTGGAAAGAAGAGGAAAGAGTAGGCAGTGTTTTTGTGTTTTTGGTTTTGATTTCATATCTTTAATTGTCTTAAGAAATGGTTATTTTTTTTACCCCTTCAAATATCTTGGTGGAGTCAATTCTCTTGTCTTATAGTCAATGGACTTCCACAACCTTTGTGATCAAAATGTGGCCCCAGACTGTCAGGCTCAGCAATAACGAGGAGCTTGTTAGAAAGGCAAAATATTAGGTTCTCACCCGGACATACTGAATCAGAAATTAGGATCTGCCTAATCATTTTCACCCCATAATTACTGTGCATTGGGAAGATGGAGATGCATGGTTTTATAGCATTGAGGTTCTTGCTGGTCCTTACCTTAAAGCTGAGCACTAACCTTAAAGACAACGTGTACCTATGGACTCTGTTGAAGACCTCCTTTAAGAGGTGGGATGGGACTTCCCTGGTGGTGCAAGGGGTTAAGTCTCACCACTATGAAGCAATTGGTAGCCACTGCAGCACCCACCTGTTCTGCTCCCCACTCTGTCTCTGGTGAAACCTCTCATCTCCCACCTCTGGCCTATACCCCAGATTTTGCATGCATGCATAAATAAAATAAATCTTAAAAAAAAAAAAAAAGGTGGGATGAATGCTGCAGACCTATTACTTCTCTACCTGGTGCTGGATGCTTTTGTCCTGACCTCATTTCCCTCTCTCTGTAGGTCTGTGGTCCCACTGGATACCAGTCACCATAACTGCTATATTGTTATCTCTTCCCATGCCCCCCACCCACACAAAGCCTCCTAAGAGCTTGCTGATTCAGTTAGAGAAATCCTAGTGTTGAAAAAGGATGCACAAATTAGTTTGTTTTTGCCTTGCTTATCTGTCTAGTGAAAGCATCCTCACTCTTTCAAATGTCTGATAAATGGACTTGATTATCCTCTTCAAGTACATGTGGTTGAGTAGTGGGAGTTGTGGGTTGTTGGAGAGACTGCTGGCTGTCAGAAAATCCTCCTTTTTGCTGTTATCTTCTCAATGCTGATGACAGAGTTTTTCTGAGACACAAAACTTCCAAATTTATGTTTGAGAAACTGTGGTTTAGGTTTCTCTTCTCTGCTCCCTATGACGAGTTTGGGTGTCTGAAAGGGTTGGTAGTGACTAGTGTTGGGGTCCAGCAAAGCTGTCCATTTGTGTCCGCTTATTATTAACAGGGTTGATTGTCATCTTGCTTTTTCCCATTCAAAACATTTGTGTATTCAGCAGATAGTTATTAAACTTATAGCAGAGTAGCTCCCGAAATATTCTCATGGGCTGTATTTCTGTAACTGAGGCTAAATTGTAAAATTGGTCTCAGATCCTAAGAGCAACAAAAGGAAAAAGTATTGGAGGCTTATTGACTCACCTTGAGCTAAACTCCAAGGCTGGCTGGAGCCAGGGGTCTTCAAATGCATGGGCAAGCAGACACACCCAGAGATGAGGGGTCCCACCATCAGAAATTCAAAACTCCAGTTATCTGAAAAAAAAAAAAAAAAAAAAAACAACAAAACAAACTCCCTTTATAATTCTTCATGTATTAACTGCCATATAAGTAGCCAATGAACTTTAGCCAAGTACACAGTTCTTTGCTCCAACCCACTTTTCTGCCAATAAAGTTTAACTACTATGTTTTCAACCTGGTCCCTCCAAACCTATGTAGCCTTATTCCCTGTCTTAATCAGTGAGGTAGATTTAATTTTATCTCTTACTTCTTTCCAATGATTTGCAATAAAGGTTTTTTTTTTTCTTTTTCAAACCCTGATGTATTAATCTAGTCTGTGCACATCAGGCAGTGAGCCCACTGATATGTGAGCTTGGTAACAGTTCATGAGCTGGCTCCTGATTTGCCATTTAGCAGATTGAGGCCTTTGACAAGTTATTTAACCTCCCTGTGCCTCAGTTTCTTCATTTGTAAATTGGGTACAATGAAAGGATCAATTTCAGGGTTATTTGAGGACTAAGTGAATTGATATTTCTCTACATTATCTGTTATTTATTCCTGGCAACAAGTGGGCACCACTTAGGTATTTCTGTTGTATTAATACTGTAGACCAGGCATATGGCTAGGCAGTGCACATAGGGCCAGGGAACAAGACTGGCAAGGACTCTGCCCTGGCAGAGTGCAGCTCCCCTGGGGAGGTGGGTAGTGACTACTTTTTGCTGATCTGGTGTTTTATTACCCCAGTGAGGATGCAGGCCAGGACAGGTGCATGTGGTACACTCAGGGCATATTCTGGAAGGTGTCCCTGGGCAGTTCTGGGCTTCAGGGAGGTGGGAGACAACCCCAAAAGGGTGGAAGTAAGTCAGTGTGGCTGGAGTATAGTGCAGAGAGGGTGATGGGAAGGGAGGGGCACAGAACTGAGAAAACAAATCAGATATCAGAAACGGGCAGAAATCTTGGAGCTGTTTAAAAAAATGCACATTTCAGGAACAACTTCCAAAGATTCTGGTTCAGAAGATCTTGCAGTGGGAGCCTTCATTTTAACAAGAATCTTGGGGTCATTGACAATGTGGACAGCACATCTAGAATGTGTTACAGTTTTTATTGTACTATTGAGAGAATTGGGGAACAACTCAAGGAGGTTTTTGGTATTATTGTGGCACAACTTATATACAGTTAAATTTACGTTTTTTAGGTTCTATGGGTTTTAGCAAAGTGCAGAGTCATCTCACCATCAGCCTATCAGAATAAGATACAGAATATTTCCATCATCCCCTAAACTTCTTTCAGACTGTTTCTCTAGTCAAGTTTTCTTCCACCCCTCAGCTCCTGGCAACCATTGACCTGCTTTTCTCCATCAGGGTTGCCCTTTTCTGAGTGCCATATGAATGGAATCATACAGATTGTGGCATTTCGTCTGGCCTTTGTTTAGATAATATTTTTGTGATTAATCCATATTATTGCATGTGTCACTAGTTTATTCCTTTTTGTTTTTGAGTAATATTAAATTGATTGTGTCTATCAGTTTACAGGCATTTGTTTTTAGAGACTGTGAGTAAATCTGGTATAAATATTCCCATACAAGTATTTGTGTGGATGTGTTTCTATTATTCTAAAGTAAATACCTAACAGTGGACTTGTTGCACCACAGGGGAAATTATCAAACTGTTTTCCAAACTGGCCGTACCATTTTGCATTCCCACCAGCAATGAGTGAGAGATGCTGTTATACTGTATCTTTACCAGCCCTTGTCATTGTGAGTTTTTAAAAACTGTTAATCATTTCTTATGGCTTGAATGTACATTTCCCCAGTTACTAATGATGTTGAGCATCTTTCCATGTGTTTATTTGCCATGCATTCATTACTCTTCTTGGGTACTGTCTGTTCATCTCTTTTAACCATTAAAAAATAACTATGTTGTTTGTTTTATTCTTAATGAGTTTTGAAGGTTCTTCATGGATTCTAGCTATAAGTCCTTTATCAATTATAAATAAAAATACCTTATAAACTATAAAAATATTTTGCAAATATTGCCTCCTCATCTATAGCTTGTCTTTTTTGTTTTCTTAGTATATTTCAAAGAGCAGAAGTCTTACATTTTATGAAGTTCAATTTTTCATTTTTTCTTTTGTTTAATTCATGGTTCTTGTGTTTTGTCTGAAAATCTTTGCCTAATCCAAGATCATAAAGATTTTTCTCTTATAAATAATATAGTTTTAGTTTTAATTTTAGATCTGTGATCCATTTACTTTTATACCTATGATCAAGACTTGAAATATGGTGTGGGTTAAGAGTCTTACCAACACACCTGTATTTAAAAAATCAATTGACCACAAATATTTGGGTCTATTTCTGGGAATTCTTTTCTATTTCATTAATCTTCATGTCTATACTTTCACCAATATCATACTGAAGGACTGATCTCTTGGCCAAATCTGTCCTTCCACCTTTTTTTTTTTTTTTTTTTATAAAATTTTATTAGAACTCTTTCACCCCATTTATTTACATGTCATTTAGGGCTGCTTTTGCACTGCAGTTGGCATAGCAGAGACCAAATGGCCTGCATAGCCTAAAATATTTCTGTTGGTCTTTTACAAAAAATGTTGCTGATCCTTGTCACAATGTCTTCGTTGCTTTAATTTTAGAGTGACTCTGAAAATTAAGCAGTTTGAGTGATCCAACTTGGGCTTTTCTCAAATTGTTTTTGCCTATTCTAGTTTCTTTACTTTTTAAATATAACTTTTAGAACCAACATGTCAGTTTTGAACAAAAAGACCATTGGGATTTTGGTTAGGATTGCACTGAATCTATAGATCAACTTGGAGAGAAGTGAAACTATTAAACCTTCTGATACTAAACATAGTATATTTTTACATTTGTTCTGGTCTTTTTATTTCTGTCATCAATGTTTTATATGTTGAGCTAACAAATCTAATATTTAAAATTTTAGATTTATCCCTAAACAGTTCATGTTTTTCTATGCTCTGATAGGTGACACATTGTTTAAAAAAATTCAATTTACAATTCTTCTTTGCTAATAAATAGAAAAGCAAATGAGCTTTGCATACTGACTTTGTTTACTGTGATCTTGTTAAACACACCTATTTATCCTGTATGCCTTTTATGTCTTTTTTTTTCCCTTGTTTTACTTTCTAGGACAATGCCGAGTCAGCATGGTAAGGGTAAACATCTTTTCCTTGCTCCTGATTTATTGGGAAATAGAAGTGTTTTAAACAAGGAACTGATATCTGCTTTTAATTTTGTGTAGCAACATGCAGGCACATGTGATTAGTTCCTACCTGTTTCAAAGGGCTGGTTTCTGTCCCTGTTTATCTTCTGTATGAGTTAGCTATCGTCATAGTAGTGCTATATAGCAAATAAGCACAATATGTTAGTGGGATAAATGCCAATGGGTATTTATGTTTTGCTTTACATCTGTGGGCGAGCTGGAGCTCAGCTGCTCTAGGATGGGCAAGATTTTAGACTGTGGACAGGTTAAGCTTATTGTACACATTTCTTGTTCTTCTTAGACCATGTCTACTAAGGGTGGGTTTTTCTTTTGTGGAAAGGCAGAGGCTCAAGAAGGCAAACTCAACTGTGATATGTTTCAAATTTCCTCTGATATTATGCTTTTAACCTCCCATTGACCAAAGCAAGTCTTGTGGCCACGTCCAAGGTCAAGTGGAGGAAATTATATTTGTTCCACCACTAGGGTGGAGATGTGAGGGGATGACATTACTCCACAGAAGCAAAGAACTGGGGCCAATAATTCAATCATCATATCTCTTAAACAGCAAACATTCAAGCTGCATGTGGTAAAGAAGTCAGCTGTATGTGTTTCAAACATCCTGAGGGGTGTCCAACTTGCCCCTCTGCATCTATTTTACTGGCATAAACCTGCTCCAGCATAAATGCCTAGTGCATTTTTGAGGAATGAATGACTGGAACTTGCTAGTGGCTCCCAAGTTAGACTATTTTCTATAGTAGGTCAGGAGATTACTGGCCCAACATAAATTTGGCTTCTTATCTGTGTTTATGCATCAGCTCAACAGGCTCTAGAAAACTTCTTTTCAGTGACGGTAAAAAAGGTAGGAAGATAATAACACATTTGTGCCTAAGGAAAGGCTGTTCTTACTGGAAAATACTGTGGAAAGAGACTGGAACAAGACTAGGGAGTCCTGACTCGGCTTCTGGTTCTGTTCAACAGATGTGTAGTGGAAGCTTATATAATTTCTCTGAATCTCTGTCTATCAATCCGTAAGATGGAAAAACTTTCACATGTTCTATGCCTTATACACCTAATGGATTTTTGTGATTATGTATGTCAAATATATGACGTGTATCTATATGATGCATATGAGATGGTAATATACATTAAATCATCAACAACTATAAATATAAATGGCTGAAAAATCTAGGGAATTGCTAATTTGATAATCTTGGGTTATCAGGGTGATGGAGAGACACCTTTATATTTGAGAAAGTGGTCCCCTGATGGCTGGTGGGTCAAAAGAGAAACTTGGAGGTTTTCAAACTCTTTCCAAAATCAGTCTTATATTTTTCTACTCCTTTCTTAGTGCCCTCCATGATGTTCTTTCTCTGCCCATCTTTCCATCCTCACCTCACCTCTCCTCACTACTCTTCTCATCCTCTATTCTTCAGCCATGTGATCTTCTTTCCATTGATGTGCCAAATGCTCTTTCTAATCCTCAGGCTGGGCATCTGCTGCTGCTGCTTCCTGAAATATGCCCCCCTCACCCTCCAACAAAGCTAAATCCTACTCATCTCTATGATCTTAGTTCTGCCAGCAAATCTTGCCTGTTCCCCCACACCTGCCAGTCACCCTTTTATGAATTCCTATACATTCTGTGCAAACACAATTTAATACTGCATTTGTGCAGTGCTATTAAATGCCATTTGTCTCTGAAATATATTCTAAAAGCCATAAGTAGTTTATAAAATATTTCACTATGGAAAATCCATTATACTACTCTGTGTGTATGTATGTGTATGTGTGTGTGTTTCTTCATCATTATCATCATCATCATCATCATTATCATCATTATCATCATCATCGTTTTCTGCATGCCAGTGTCTCTCCAGTGAGGGCTGGGAGTCGAAAGACTGTCCTGCATACCCCTGACAATGTCTGTCAATGTACACTTTGGGAACATTCTCCTCCTGTGAGCACCTACAGGTGACCCCAAAGTCAGTATATTTGACAACATGTGTTGTTTCCTCTGCGAGACCCTTTCTTCCTGTCATGTACACATAGAGTCCTGTAGAATAGTTCTGATTCCAGTAACTGAGGACAGGTATGTAGATGATAATAGTGTCCCTACCTCAGAGAGCCCAAGGAAAAGTATAATGCTGAGGCCAGCAGGCACATTTGACCATGACTGGAGCTCATGGAAGGGCAAACTGAGTGCAGAGAACAACAGGTTTGGGGGAAGGCAGGAATGGCTCTGAAATTATGACATCACTGTTACAGTTTGGGAGTATTGTCCAGCAGCAACTTGAGACCACTCACTGGGAGAAATTACGAATGGGTAGAGGATTTGAAGCCCACCTGCAATGGCAGACCATAAATCCAGATGATTTTTGGTATAAGGATTTAATATGGTATAAGGACCTAATATGGTATAAGGACTTAATATGATCAGGTTTCTGCTCACATTGTAGAACTATGTTCCTCTTTGCTGAATAGATCAGATGTGAATTTATAATAACACTAGTTGCTCTGCACATAATTGATACTTTGTTTCTCTTTTCTCTCTCCCGACTGGATTATAAACTCTGTAAAGGCAGCGCTCTTGTTCATTTTCTTCACCACTGTAGTGAAAGCGGTGGTCCACCATCCATTTCCCCCTTCAGGGATTAACATTCATTCTCTGTTGCCTGCTAATGGTTCACAGCTGATTTCTTCCCTGCGCTGTAGAAAATTGCCTTGTCCAAGATTATACTCCCTCTCTGCCAGTACCCTATGAGTTGTGGATTAAGGGGTGTACTGTGTGGTAGCTGTGTTGGGTAAACCAAGACTGCCTTTCTTGCCTCAATTTGGGAGAACTCTGCAGGGTCCACTAGTCTCACAGCTCCCATGTGATTGGCTGAAGTCATTTTACAACTACAGCACAGTTCAAAATCTCTCTCTGTCTAATCTAACTTCTTCTACTCCCGTATAGGTGTTGTTTCTGAGGTTACATCTTAATTAGCTCCCTGCATGCAATTCTCTTCAGAATCAGTTTCATAGAAAATCTAAGTTCTCTCCTGATGCATTACTCTTTTCCAGCCTTATGGGGTCAGTAGTCCCTCCATTTTATAGATGATAAAAAGGAGGTTTGTGCATTTCAGTGACTTGCCTAAGGGTACCCAGATACTGTGCTGAACTGGAAAAACACTTATTTCAAATAATTGGTGATTTAAATAAGAATGCATAAAAATGAACGAAGGATAGGTTCTCATCAAGTCTGGCATCTTTTTCTAGAGGGTTAGGACTAACTGCAGAGTTGGAGAAGGGGAGAAAGTTTATACTGCTGTGTATAGTTTTGCAGCACCCTGTGATGAAATGGGTGTAGGGTGTGTTTCTTTATCCTTCCCTGACTCTGCATCCCTGCCCACTTGGTCTATCTCACACCCAACAGCTTAATTCATAGAAGGAACCCTTCTTTGTCATCATATTTGACATAACCTATAAATTAACTAAAGATGCATATTTCCATGTGCCAGAATGCTTTTTTTTTTGTTAGAAAACATTTTGACCACACACTGAGTTGATTATCAATGTAATTGTGCTATAATCATATCTGAGGAAACTACCCAGCAAATCAACTCTGACTGTCCGCCTACTCAGAGGGAAGCAGCTCAAACCTGTCAAATCGGTACGTAGGAACAGGTGGCCTCATTCTCAAAGAGCTCCTTCTATCTCACAGCTCTTTCTGTAGATAAATAGAGTAGATGTACAGGTCGAGAGCCATTTATCTAATACACACAGAGAATGTTCACAAATTGATAGCAAATAGCTAATCATTTTTCTCAGAAAATTTTGATGTAGGTGGTTTATGAGATTATTTTTTTTCCATTCTGGATATAAGGATGAAAAAAGATTCTGGATATAAGGATGATAAGGAATGAAAAGCAAAACCTTATTAGTATCTCACTCTTAACTTCTGAATTCAAGACATTTGAGCTTGGGTACCAGTGGGCTCTGTGATACTAAAATTCATTTGAATTAGTCAAGTTAAGTTTGGTGTGCTCTAATAATAAACAATCCTTGTGAAGTTTCTTGGGTTCATGTCCACTCAAAAAAAAGGTTTTTGCTCATTTAAGCACTCTTCATATTAGTTCCCTCCCAAGTGAGACAATCAGTAAAATAAGCACCTGGTGGATTTGAGTCAGAGCACCCTGTGGGGATCCACTAACTGGACATCCCAGACCAAATCCCATATCAGAGGAAAACATCTGATGACCAAGGAGAAAGACAATAAAGAGAAAAAAAAATCTGGGAATGAAGCAATAGACTTCAGCAGTGCCTGATGCAGCAGGAAGCCAGAAGACCCTCTAGAAAGAATACATAAAGTAGCCTATAAAACTAGCTCTTGGGCATCTCACTCAAAACCTCCCTCCTCTGCAGGAACTGTACTCCACTCTCCCTTAATAAATTCCTAATGTCTTTATGTCACTCTGAGTTTCTGGCATTTCTTACTGATGGCTGTAGGATCTCACTTCATTCTTTGAAGTTCAAGCTTCCAAGAACTTGTTCGGGCAAGTCTTTGAAACTTCCTGTACGTCACAAGGACCCTCAGGGCTAGGGGATATCACCTTGGAGCTCCTTTTTTTCAACAAGTGGCCACTCCAATATCTGAACCAGGAGAAGGAAGCATAGGGGACATCTACCCCAACTCTTTTAAGTTTTAACCCTGGAGAGACTTGTTTCTTCTGCCTACAGCCCATTGACCAGAACTAATCATATGACCTTGTCTAATGCAAGGAGATTGGAAAATGTTGGAGAACACAGAGATAATGGGGGGCAATAATAAATGTCTGTGCTATAACTGTATCTCAATGTCTATATCTTCAAACAAATTAACCTACTAATTAATTCATGCATTAAAGAAAGCAGTACTTGCTTTTAAGCTTGGTCATTATGCTAGCCTCTGGGCACATAGTCATGAGCAAGATGCTAACTTTCCCTGCTATCACAGAGCTTGTTTTGCAGGGAAGTGAGTTGTGCAAGCAATCAATAGCAGTAAAGTGCTATGAGTGTTACAGTGTAGGAAGCTGAAGGTACAATGGCAGTGCATCACTCTTAGCCACATATCTGTGCTAAGGACAGTGTCTTCTGAACGAAGATGTTGTTCTAGCTGAATTCTGTAGGATGACCTGGAGGGGGTCAGAGTAGAGCAACTGCCACCATGAAGGCCTGAGAAATGGCAGATTATCTCCTCCTTCTCCACAAGGGGGCTGGAACATTTCCTTGAGATAATATGTATTTGGAGTGTTTTGCAAAATGTTAAGTATCAACACTGTAGTGCTTGGAGGGACTACTATTCAGTGCTTAGAGCAGAAATTTGAGTGCAGTTGGTATGAGACAATCAACATTATGGACATAGAAGAAATATCTGAGTCAGGAGTTGAACCTAGGCATTCAGACTTGAGAGCCCAATTTCTTACCCACAAGACAACACTGCCTGTTCAGAAAGCAAGTTGGAATGCAAATATAGAAGACATTGTTATAGGGATAGCCATTAGCTTGAGCCAACAAGCTTTTTTAAGTTGATCCAAAAGTAAGCTGATCCGACTTACTTTTACAGAAGAGTAAATGACTCACACCTTCATTTTTAGTAGCAAATAGTTATGTTCTGATTAGTTACAAATTAGGTTGAAGCAGGGATACTGTAGTTAAATCTTGTAGATCTAGCCGTGCACCTGCCAATTTAGACAGGCATCACCCTCTGACTCCTACCCCACTCCCTATTCATGCCAGACTCTCAGAGAAGTAGCAACCTAGGGATGGAGAAGGCAGGAAGTGGAAGGAATGGACAAAGGAAAGTCTGTTGTGCCAGGTTCTCTTTGCAAAACCCTGGTCTCTCAGTTTTGCAGTCATCCCAACTCATTTTGCCTCCATTGTTATGTGGGGACTGAAATATTCATTTTCATGAAGAAATTGTCAAACTTTAGTGCTTTGAAATAATTGATGCATTTCATCAGCTCACCAAATTGAGAGAATGACTCGACAGAGGTCTGCCATCAGGCAGTCTCAGCTGAGAATCTTTTCACAACTGTCATGTGAAGATCCTCCTTGGAGATGCTGGTAAACGGCCCAGTAATCGGGAGACATTGGAGAAAGCATACTCACAGAAACAGACAGGGAACAAAGGGCTTTCGAGGCCAGGAAATGCATTCACTGGGGGCTTGTCGGTCCCAGACTCTGCCTCTGATTGGAAATGCAATCGCTTGGCTGTGTTTAGCTGTGTCCAGTAAGGGGCCATTGACGGTGACGCTCCACTAACTAGAAATCTTTCCTGCAATCAAATTAAACACAGCCACAGCTTCCTTGTGATTCATACTGGTTATCACAGAGACATTTTATTGCAGAAATGCCTTTTAAACATTAATTATGCTGCATAAAATATGACCCAGATAAAATATAGGCGTATGATGACTTGTCTGTGGCTTTGGGCTGTGCTGTTTAATCCCTGGCAAGGGTTTACAGGATGAAGGTGGGTCAGAGCTTTTGTTTTAGATATTAATTCCTGGGGCATTCTGGGTCCACATTCCAAAGGTGGCTGCAAAAAGGTTTGAGTTTTAATGGCTTAGCCCCAATTAGCTTTGCCTTTCCCCCACGCTCCCATGTCTCCCAGAGGGACTGTGAAGTTCCTGAGATTGACCCTGTGTCTACCCCTGGGCACAACCGTCTTCCCTTCCTATAATGTTGTCACCATTGTGTGCTGTTGGCTGCAACTTGCTCTCCACTATTACCTACATGTTGTTTATATGGCCCCTGGAGATAGCCCCCATCCTCATTTTTCACACACAGAAGCTGAAGTTCAGAAAATATAATTTGGCCAATATCTCACTGTTTTTTAGCAGTAGAGCTGAGTTAGAATCTATTTCTTTTCCTCTCTATGATCTTTGCTCAATGGTTTCAAAACTTTCGTCTTAAAGCAATAAAAATCTTTATTTAGAGGCAATATTATGTGCAAGTTGAGAGACAAAATGTGTGCAAATGGAGCTGCCTTGGGAGAGAGAGGGGGTCGCCGATCCCTGCACACACAACCCCCACCCATCATTTGCCCTGTCTAGAAGCTCTCAGTATAAACATGGTGGCCAAAGGGCATCACCTGCTAAAGAACTTTGATACAAATTAATCATCCCCTCCTGGCTGTTCATTTGTGGAGCCCATTCTCTATCTCAGTATGCCCCAAGTGTTAGGGAGACAGCTGTGGCCCAAATGGGCAACAGCTACTGTCCTCCAGGAGCTTGCTTTCTTTCTGAGCAAATGGAGACAAAAGTAAGTGAGAAAAACATATTCTACATTACATGGCAAAAATACCATGAATTTAAAGCCAAGTCAGACTGGAAGATGGGAGGCCTGTGGCAGAGGCAAGACCCACTTTCCACAGAGTGATCAGAAAAAGCCTCACTGGGGAGATGATCTATGAGTGAAGCAGGCAGGCTGTGCAGCCATCTGGGGAAAGAGTTCTTAGTTGTGGGAAGAGCAAGAGGATTGACCAGGGCAATGGAGACCATACCTGGAGTGTTTGAGGAAGGAAGACGGGCAACTGAATTTCATACATGATATGACTCATGTCTTCACAGGGTCCTTTTGATACCTATGTGCAGAACAGGCTGAAACTGGTGTAAAAAGAGTCCTGGCAAAAATTAGGTGTGCTTTAATAACAATGTCTTGAGGCAAATAGCCCCATCTATTGGATTCCTTTTATTTCAGTATCCCCATAATTCAGCTTTCCCATAGTGTTTATCTGTCCTGACCAATAGACAGTCTTGCCATTGGTCAGACACTATTATCAGAAGCTCAGACCAGGTCTACTTCCCTTTGAAATTGTGAAGTTGAAGGGAAAATGAAAGCACATGTGTGTATGTATGTGTGCATGTATACGCTCAAGAATGTATGTGAGAGTGAGAGTGTGTATATGAGTATGTAAATCTGAATGTGTGAATATGTGTGTGTTGAGGGGGTGGGATTTGGGGAAGATGGGAGTGTAGACTCACTGTGCAGCCCTATCTGGATAGATTGTGTAACAGAGACACCCAGGAGCAGTGTTCTATGCTAATAGTGTAGGGCCAGAAGAGGGCCTAGGAGAACAAGAGCTCTCCTGAGGGGGTTAGAGCCAACAGAGTTCTGGTTCGAGTCCTGCTCAGCTTCCTTCTTCACATGACAACATCTAGTTAAGCTCTATTATCTGACTTCCCACATGAGAGATCATTCTCCTGTTCTGCCCTGACACTGCATCTCATGGTAAACTTCATGTTTTTCACCATCTTGAACTTTTATGAAGCATTGCCATTGAGGACTTTGACCAAATCTTGTTAAGTGTGGGACTTTTAGAGCTCAGCCAGTGCCTGAGATATGGAAGGAGTTTAGTATTTACAATGGTGGTTTCTTTCCTCTCTTTATGTGTGTTCCCATCAGAAGCATGTCTACCTAGAATCCATGCCCCGAAGCTTGACTGTTTCCACCAAATAGATTTTTCTTTAAAAACTTCTTAATGATCAATCACTAACAAGTTGGCCACATCAATTTGGTAAGTCTGATTTAATTGTAATTTAGATGGTGCAAAGAGACTGCTTTGTGGCCCAGTAATTGTGCTTTCTTAGTAGCGACATTGGACCTGAACTGTGTGGTAATGAAATAGGAGAGGTTCATTGCTTAGACCTGGTCTGAGCTTTTGATGATAGTGTCTGATCAATAGCGAGGCTATCTAATGGTCAGGACAGATAAAACACTATGGAAAAGCTGAATAAATGTCCCTAAAGAGGAAATGCAAAAAAAAAAAAAAAGGAAGAAAATGAAAAGAAAAGAAAAAGAGAAGAAAAAAGGCCTTTACTTATCATAGATTTGGAATAGGAAACATGATAACCTCAGGGATTTGGTCTGATAGAATAGCCTGGTGGCAAGTAGAGCTTGGTCATCTCGGGCTGTAACTCTGGAAAATGCTCACCAGTTCTTCCTGAGCGACATCTTGGGCTCCCATGAGGATCATTTGGGCTGTGGATTTCTGCAGTGCCTGTGCATTGCCTCGGGAGCCATTAGGAAGAAGGATGCTCTGTGTGCGTGTCACAGCATGGAGGATGGTCCCCACGCGACTCACAATGGAATCTGAAGCACTGGAGGAGTTGGATTAATAAGAATCAAGGATAGAGAGAAATTGGGTCACATGTTGTCCCAGGAAGTGAGAAATTACACTGTCTAGCTCAGAGTCCATGCTTAACATGGAGGGAGGGCAGGGTACCCCCTGTATGGAAGGAATGGGGCTGTAGATAGACCTCAGAGGAAGGTAATTGTCATGCCCACAGTCCAGGGTTTATCCAGAGGTAGTTGGAGGCACAGTGAAGTGGGAAGGGTAGAGTCAGGAGACCCATGTTCAAATTTTAGCATTGTCACCTGCTTGCTGCCTGTTATGGGCTAACAATTTTCACATTGAAGATCCCCAGCTCCTCAGAATGTGACCTGGTTGGAGATGGGACTTTTAAAGAGGTGATTAAGGTAAAATGAGGTAATGTGGGTAGGCCCTCATCCACACTTATTGGTGTCCTTATAAGAAGAGGAAGGTCAGGACACAGATACACAAGGAGGGTTGACCATATGAGGACATGCGGAGAAGATGTCCATTTATTATCCAAGGAGAGAAGCCTGGAAAAGACCATTCCTTTGTTGCCCTTGAAAGGAACCAACCTTGCCAGCAACTGAATCTTGGACTTCTAGCATCCACAATTGTGAGAAAATAAAATTCTGTCATTTAAATCTGTGTTCTGTGGCATGCTCATACACTACTTAAGTGAACTTAGACAAGCCATTTCACCTCTCTAGGCCTCAGTTTCTTCATCTGTAGAATGAATACATTATTTATCTCCTAGGGTTCTGAACAAAGGTGAATGAAATAGTATTTGCAAATGTTCTCTGTATAGATGTGTTGATTGCTATGATTTACAGTTTTCCTCAGGTTTGCACAATTCATTTTGCATATAATTGTGTGATGATAATATGCTAGACACTGTTCTTGGGACTGAGGTTGCAGCTACAGAAAATAAGGGCAAAATTATCTTTGCCCTCCTGAGGAGGGGCATGGAAGGTGAGAAAGAGTAAACAGGATAAGTACTCCATACATGGTATGCAAGAAAAGGGTAAGTGAAATGGAGAAAATAGAGGCAGGGGAAAAGATAAGCCATGCTGGGGTATAAATGGAGAGTGGCATTTTAAATAGTATCAAGTAAACACAAAGATAAGAAGTAAATGATGGAGGGCTTCCTGGTGGCGCAGCGGTTGAGCGCTGGGTTGTGAAGCTGCCCGCAGCCTCTGCAGCGCCGGTTCGCTCCCAGGTTGCTCCCCGGCCACCGGAGGAGGGTCCCACATGGCGCGCAGACCTCTCCTGCCGCCCGCTGCTCCCCTCAGCAGTGTACTTTGGTCCTTCTGCCTGCTCTGCTCCCGGCTCTGGCTCTGGTGAATTCTCTCACCCTCCCGCGATTCTGACTGTACCCAGTGCTTGTATGTATAAATAAATAAATAAATCTTAAAAAAAAAAACAAAAAAACAAAAAGAACTGTTAAAAAAAAAAAGAAGTAAATGATGGAGTGAATGAGATAGACATCTGAAAGAAGAGTGTTCTGCAAAGAGAGAGTGGCATGTGCCTAGGGCCTGGATTGAAAAATTCTAGGTAATTGTCACACATACACACACACACACACACACACACACCAACGAAGACTTGGCTTAGATGGTTTAGAGGGTGCTTGGCATTAACACCTTTCTTTATTACATATGTTAGCCTGTAGGGTTATCATCAGGGATGGTGGTGATAGATCATGTATTTGTGACTGGGGGTTTGGTTTGGGGGAACTGTTTTGTTTATCAAGGAGGAGACTTAACTGGTGGAGTAGAATAAGCCGAGGAAATTTGCATAGGTCAGTGGGTCTCCTCTGTGGGGCACCTCCAGCTTATAACTAAGCAGTAAATAGCATCTCTCAAGACTGAGAAGTTGAAAGAGCACAGGGTCCATGTGACCTGGGGAGTTTATAACAGAGAAGGGGTTATAAACTTTCTTTTAAATAAAAGGAAATAGGTGAGTCTTTATTAGTTTGTGTGCTCAGTGAGAGAATCCTGGTATAACAGGGTCCTCTCAAGGAAATTGCAGTCTCATGCATATGTATTAAAATAAATTGTAAATTACAGACAAGTAGAAAGTAAAAGGAAATACAAGTCACCCCCTAGGTGCTGGCCCAAGTAAGTGTTGAATAAATATTAGATGGCGGAAAGAGTAAGTGATGGTGTTGAATGGGAATTATGACCACGGGAGAAAGAATAAACTGCTGCCATGCTGGGACACGTCTATTTTTTTCATACTGTTGGATTTTTTAAAAATTTGATTCTGCATTTTGTATCCTGTTTTTTTTTTTAAACCTTAACAATAAAACAGGCACTTCTTTGTGTTATAACTTTCCATAAATATCATAGCATTATATTTCCCTGAGTGAATGTATTACAATTTATGGGAAGCACTTGTCTAGTATTTGCATGCTACAATTATTCCTCTGATATAAATAAGACTGTATGGAACATCTTTAGGCATGTATTTTTCCTTTTCATTTTTTATTTCCTCTTTCAACATACTTTTCCTAGAATCAATTTCCAGAGGTAGAACAGAATTACTTTAGTAAAGGGTCCAATTTCTTCAAGACTGTCAAAATCAATGTGAATCATCTTTATTTTATTCTCTATTGGATCACTTATCTCATTCAGTTTTGTTGCTTCTGCAAGTTGGGAGAACATTCTTTCTGTGTCTTTATCGAAGATGCTCCTAAACACGTTGATCAGAACAGAGTCCACATTGTGATTTACTCCAATGTGAAAATTCTATACTTTTGAAATTTCTATAAATTATAGTACTATCTTCCTTCATGTTAATTTAAGATTTTGTCCAATTATCTTACTTAAAGAGGGTTGTCTGAAAATAGTCATTGATGTCTAAGTGAACAGCGTATGTTTTCCTTCCTAGCGGAGAGAATTTCCAAGCTTGATGTATTTAAAGAGAGATTTAAAAAAGCATTTAGCACTGGTATCAGATTTATTTAGTTTTAATTGTTTTATGTGAGTTGAATTGGTATGAGTAGATTTGTGATGTTCTTTGCAAAATTCATTCCTTTTTTAACAGGGCACATTTCACAAAATAATCTTGAAATGGAAAGACATCCTTATCTTTTTTTAATAGTTTTTAACTCCTATTAGCTATAATGGGATTTCCACAAATAAATTGTCACATTCTGTTGAAAGATACCAGAACCCTAGCCCAGATGACCCTCCCCCAAGTGTGTGTGGGGTTGATCCATGCTTACACATGCTCCTTTTTTTTCTGTCTTCAATGGAACACAATTTTTAAAACTCCATAAAAGAGCAGGAACATATTTATTGGACAATGATGTGATTCTGGTTTTTGAAGGCTGACAGTGTGCTTCCATCAGTGTATTTGGCTGACCGGGAAAAACAATTCTTTAAAAGCTCCCAATAAATGACATAAATAAACCAGTGAGGAGCCAGGGGCCTGCTCAGACGCCACTGAATCATATGTCCCTGTGACATACTGTTGTTTGTGGACAATGACAAACATTTCATATCATCCACAGAAGTCACTGGGGGAGCTTTTGTTTCTCTCTAATAGCCCCTGAAGTCTTTATGGCTAATAGTGTGTATAATGATTCTAGTTTCCCAGCCCTTGAGAGGAGAAGTGGGGTTGGTTTAGTGTGGGAATGGAAGGCCTCTGAAGGTTTTCCCAGCAGTGATGGAATCAGGTCCTTTATAAGGGAGGCACACAACCTCCATCGCTGGGCAGAGAAAGATGCCAAGCTGGGACATCAAATCTAGAGCCCAAGTTGAAATCAGGGGGTAGCTTTATTCAGAGCACCACAGTCAGAGAACAGAGGATAAATACTCAGGCCAGAAAGGGATATGCAGAGGCTTGGAGGTCATGGACTGCTTGCTCTGGCCTCAAGGGGGCACTTTAGTCATGCTTGCTTCCTTGTCACCCTTGGTTTTCCCTAAATACTTTGATGCCAGGGGTGAGATTCCAGATCTTCATTTTAACAAATGCCACAAGTGATTTTTTGCCATCACCAAGTGCTACTTTGCCTTTTTAAAAAAAAATTATTTTATTTATACAAGAGCCAGGGTACAGGCCAGATGCGTGGGAGGGTAAGAGGATTCACCAGAGACAGAGCAGGGAACAGAACAGGCAGACTGACGAAATATACTGCTGAGGGGAGCAGCAGGCGAGACAGGAGAGGTCTGCTCGCCATGTGGGTTGCTCCGAGGCCGGCGGGGATTGAACTGGCACTGCAGAGGCTGTGGACAGCTTCACAGTGCTGCACTCAACCGCCTCGCCACCAGGGAAGCCCCTACTTTGGCTTTTGGTTGGCCTTTCCTAGAAGTAGGAAGGTGGCATCTATTCCCATTTTGGCACAGATCTCATAACTAGGTATTGGGAGGGCAGAGTCCAATGTCTGTCTATAGAACTTTGGAAAGTCATTGCTCTCTCTGAGTCTGGTCCCTTTATTTGTGAAATTAGGGGGTGACTCTCAACTCTGGTTATACAATGTAGTCTCCAAAGAAGCTTTGGGTCTCCTCCCAGCCCCATGAAATCAGAACATCTGCAGGTGCTATGGGCCTCTATATTATTTCTGAAGTCATGAGGCCCAGAGGAGTAAAGGCATTTGACCAAATTCTCCTCAGTTAGTTATTTCTACAGATGGACTTGAACTGAGGCCTGCGTACTGGAAGAGCACTTACTGATAACAGTTGCTGAGAGCAGCAATGGTTCTCCCACAATGATTTGGCAGAAATAAATGAAGAATGAAGGACAGGCAGATCATGGCAACCACCCTGGGCCCTCCATTCATTTGGATTCTTTTGCTGCTTAGAAATACCCTTAATTTAACAGGCTTAAAACAAGCACAACCTCTCATCTCTGAACACTACACCGAAGAACCCTTGAATGCCTTTTCCAATATGATTCTGATGACTGATTTGATTATATGTGTGAATTTGATTAGGCTAAGTGAGACCTCGACTGCTGTTAAACATTATTTTGGGGTGTGTCTGTGAAGGTGTTTCTAGGTGAATTTATCATTTCACTCAGAGGACTTAGTAAAAGTCTGCTCTCATGAGTGTGGGTGGACATCTTCTAACCCATGGAGGGCTTGAACAGAAACCAGTGGAGAAAGGAAGAATTCACTTTCTCTACTTGAACTGCGATGTTCTTCTTGTGCCCTAGGAAAACTGTGCTCCTGGTTCTTGGGCATTTGGACTCAGACTGAGACTGACACCATCACCTCTGATGTCCAGGCCTTCAGACTCAGACTGGACAGCACTACTGGCTTTCCTAGTCTCCAGCTTCCAGTCAGCAGATTGTGACACTTCTCAGCCTCCATCACCATGTGAGCCAATCCCTATAATTAATTTCCTCTTATAAATATCTATCTATATCCTAATGGTTCTGTTCCTCTGGAGAAGAGTGACTAATACAAGGATAGATGTATTTGTAACAATAATGTTTGAGAAAAGGCTGGTGGTGTTGAAACTCACATTAGAGAGACCTACTCAAAACCAACCATTTGAGAAGGAATTGAGTGATTCTAACCTCCAATATCATTGCAGGTGTTCAGAAGAATTGACTTTATGTTGTCATTTATAAACCATACCCTCTTCTTTGAGTCCTGAAGGCAAAAGCATAGCATTTTGCCTTGAAGCCAGTATGTTAGTTAAATATTTGTTTAATTTGAGTGCAAATAGATATTTCCTAGGTCCTTGTGGTTTGTGGTTTGACAGGGCGTCACTTTCTCCAACTTGTCTGGGCCTATTTGTGTATTTATGGTGGTAACTAGATGTTTCAAATCAGTTTCCCCCGTGCCACTGGGAAACACTAATGTAGATATACCCAGCTGCTTCCAGTGAGGAGACTCCAGAATCCTGGCCTCCTGAGATATCTACAATTATTTTTTTAACTTTCTATTATGAATGTGTTCAAGCGTAGACAAAATAGTACAACAAAGCTTGTGTAACTACCACCTAGCCTCAACAATACTTAACAGGTATATTTCATCTTTACACCCACCAGCTTCTCTCCACCTCTTTTACCCTGACTGGTTTATTTTGAAGCAAATCTCATTCATCTTATCAGTATGTAACTCTAAAAGATAAGAAGTCTATAAAGAAACCACAATCACAATATCATGATCACATGTAAAAAATTAAAATGGCAAGATCAACTTATTAGCATCAACTATCCAGTCAGTCTTCAGTTCTCTGGTTGGATCATAAGTGGTATACCTCATTGTTGCTTTGTTTGAATCAGGCTTGATTAAAGTTCTAAACATTATAGTTGGTGTATTCTAAAAATGGGACTTTACATCATCATTTCTTTTACTTTGCAAATGTTGTCTTTTATTTGGGCTCAGGAGTCCTAAGTAAGTGTCACAGGGCTAAGGTTACTCTGTCATCCCTCCACAGCCCAGTAGCGACTGCCCATCAAGCGCATCATTTGCTAAATTCTGGCAACAGAGACCACAGGGGCAGGTGGTAAAGATGAAATGAGTACAGGTTTCCAGGTGAGCACAGCTTGGGCCTAAGCTTTGTTGACACTAAAATAATGATAAGTGTTAAGCACTTGTGCGGAAAGACTACTGTGGAGTCTACTTGATGAGAAGCTGGGTGTCCACTTGAGAAAAGACTTCCATGAAGGATGAAAGAGTTGCTCCAAAGAGTGGGCCACAGGCTGTGGCTGATCATCATGCCCTTCAATGCTAGTAGATCCCATTCAGCTCCTGTAAGCTGTGAAATGTGATGGCTCTGAGTTTGAAGGCTGGTGAAGGACTGTGCCTGTTATTCAGACACTTGTTTTGATTGAGATCAGGTGCTCACTAAAATCTCCCTGGAAATTTGAGAATTCAAGTTGTAACACTGGGTAGCCAAGCCAAATAGTTGATGAATTTGATTAAAGTTTATGTCTGTGAGTGGGGCATCAGATTGGAGAGAGACATTTTTATGCTTTGGGACAATTTTATTGGCATCTCTTTTCCCTTTAAAGGAAGATAAGGGAGCACTCACCCATTCATCCTTCTATCCATCCTTCCACCCATCCTTACTTTCTTTAACCATCCATCCATCCCATTCCTGTTCTCTCTACTTGTTTGAGATTCTTTTCACTGGGCAGGCAAGTTCTTTCACATGGCAAGGAACAGTGGCTATGGGCAGCCCCAGATTATTCAGTTACTGTGTTTGTAAGAGTGGTTACTCCAATTGGTAAGATGTCCATCCATGTGACCAGAGCAGAAGAGAAAAAGAAAGGAATACATATGTCAGGAAAACAAACTAACAAGCCACAGTAGCTATTATACTCCAATCTGCACTCCCTCCCATCCCCCACTGACATGAGACTTCCAAGTTAAAGCCTCCGACACTGGTGAAAAGGAAGTATGGATATATACATGTACACACACACATGCTTGTTCATACAAACACATGCATATATATTAGCTGATTAATGCTTTGAGGAAAAAATAGTTCTGAAGTTTAGAGTAGTTTTGTGTTAATTGATATAATTCAGAATATCACCTCTTGCTCCAGAAAACTTGTAAGGGGAAAAAATTGGCATTTGGTCTACAATAACTGAGACTAAAAACAAAATAGACACTTAACAACTTTCCTTAAAAGTTTTTCTAAATCTTAAAAATCAGGTCCAGTTGCTAATAGCCAGTTTACTGGCATATATTGAGTGAGATCATAATCTGCATATATGACATGTTTATGTTCATTTTATGGAACAAATATTATTTCTCTAAGTTTTTAATTATCCAGAAGCATTTCAGATTTCAGATTTCTCTCACAACATATGTGTTTTTTAACTGTTATTTTTCTCATGCTAATCATTGGTCAGAAACTGTTATAAAACTGTTTCCAAAAGAAAAAGATTATTATTATTGTTTGGGTAATGATCTCCTTAAAAAAGACTTATAGGAACATTCTGTAGCAAACAACTGTAAACTGACAGCACTTTTCTTTAGATTCTAATATAAACGTGGTCAGAAAGTCTGGGCATGAGTCAGAACAACGGAATATTAAAAATGCAAATGGCACAGCTGAACTCAAGGGAAATGCTTCACAGGCAGACAAAAGTGCCATCAAGAATGCTGTCGTGGTGTTATGAAACTTTAATTCATGATCAAAACATCTTCTCCCTAGTCCCAATACTTCTTTCCAATATATCTTTCAAATTATAGTGGGACCTGGTGGATAACTTCTTAAATATCCCTTAAATTACAAGTAGATGAACATTTGGTCCAAATACTTTAAAATTCTTCCTCTGACTAAGCTTGGGGATTCAGTAGGAAGAGTTACATCAGCATAGTGCAGCCTGCCTCTTATATCTTACATCTTCCAGCAAGCAGAATGTGTTTCAGGCACACATTCCAGAGTTATGTTTAACAATCCCAAGACATCATCTCTATTCAGCCTCACAGCCTCCAGTGGAGATGAAGTGAATATTAAATAATCGAGAGGACCTGCTGTGAAATTCTGCTGCACCCGGGTAAAGCTCAGCATTAGGATGACTGATTTTTTTTATATTTATTTGTATCTTGTTGCAGAAATAATGTGTTTAAGCTCTAAAATGAGCATCACTGGGTGATTAAGTCAGGTGCAAGTTTAAGTATTAATGGGGTGTTAAAGGAAATATTGGTTTAACTCAGTAAAAACTAAGATCCTTTGGTCTTAGGCTGAAAAAATTTATTCAGATGTGGTTGAGTTTGCAAGACAAGGTAAATCATCAATACTTACAGTGGTGTGGAAAGAAATGTAATTATTTTAGGGTGAGCAAATGTCCTGAGGTATTTGCTATGACTAGATATTTGTTCATTATTGTATTAGTTTTCTATGGCTGCATACCAAATGACCACAAATTTAGCAGCTTAAACAACACGCATTCATTGTCTTACACTTCTGTAGATCACAAGTCCTGCATGGTGTAACTTGGATCCTCCTCTGAAGAGAGGGGTGAAAGCTAAGTGTGAACTGGACCGATTTCTCATCAGTAGGCTTTGGGGATGCATCTTCCAATCTTATTCTTGCTGTTGGCAGAATTCAGTTTCTTGTGGTGGTAAGACTGAAAATGTCATTTCCTTGCTGAAAGTCATCCAAGGTGCTTACCTGACCATCTGGGTCCCTCAATCTTCAAGTCAGCCACAGCATGTGAAATTCTTCTTGTGCTTTGACCTCTGATCTCTAGATCCAGATTTAATGCATTTCTGTGATTAGGTCAGGACCACCCAGATGATCTCCTTATCTTAAGGTATGATTTTGATTTGGGACATAATTACATCTGTAAAATCTCTTTGTAACATCAGCATGGGATAATAGCTTATCATATTTACAGACCTAGGGATTACATAGGGTGTATATTGGGGACTGGAAACCTGAAGTCAGTGTAGACCTCTGCCTGCCATGGTTTGTGTGAGGATCCTCACCCTGTAACAAGAGACACCTTTACTTAGATGCCACCTAGTAAGGTTTTCAGAAGGAGGGAAACAGAGGAATGATGCTTAGAGGCTAATTACCCTACTTTTAATGCAGCAAGCAGTTTATCATATCCTCCTTAATACTTCAAAGAATAACATGAACTAGCTAGAAACCTTAATAAGTACAAATACAAACCTTGCCAGAGAGGCAGGAAAGAGCCTGATTTCCTCCTGTGCCAACTCTTGGGAATCAATGATAATTAGGAAAAGAGGTCCTCACTGGCCAGAGACAGTTTTGTGGGTACTGCCTGGTCAGTGGGCCACAGACCTGAGTTAGCACTACTTAGTCAGGTGGGTACCTGTACACAGCCATGTGTGACACTTGTAGAAGATGTATCTAAACCAAATAATGCCAGGTCAGATCAGGCCTGGGCAGCAGACCCAGTGTTGTGTTGCATCTAATGGAGGAAAGAAATATATTCACTGCCAATCCACACAGCAAAAGGTCTTCACCTCAGCACCTCTGGCATTTGAAATCAGGAAGTTTTCTCTCTCTCTCCTTTTTTCTCTCTCTCCTTCCCCTCCCCCATCATATGATGTTAGATATTAGCAGTATCTTTGGCTCCATTCACAAGGTGCTGGTACTGTGTTCCCTAAGTTGTGACAAACAAAAATGTTTCCAGACATGGCCAAATGTCTTGTCATAAACGTGCCTAAAAGTCTATAAGATAGAAGGAGTGAAGAATGAGAAAACAACTGTTCAATAGAGATTTTGTAGCCTATCTTTTAGGGCTAGAAATGAGAGGGTATAAATATTGGAGAAACCATGATACTATGATACTTATGTGTTTATAAGGCAGAATGTGAGGGGGGAAAAGGGTACTGTGTGTGTGTGTGTATGTGTGTGTGTGTGAGAGAGAGAGAGAGAGAGAGAGAGAGAGAGAGAGAGAGAGAGGAGAGAGAGAGGAGAGAGAGAGAGAAAGAGGGAAAAGGAGAGAGAAGAGAGAAGTCTTTGCTGAAGTCCTGACTGATTAGGTGGTACCTGAGTCAATAGCTGTGCTATCCCTGAGCTTTTTAAGTATGTGAGCCATAAGTTTCTTTTGATCTTAAACCAACTTATGTCATTACCTGGGCTCTCTATCACTTACAACCTGGTGGGTCCTAACTGATACAATGAGTTTTTCAGAGAGAAAAAAAGAGCATTGGGATCTGTTATGTCATTCATGCATGAAAAGAATGGGAAGGCCAGTTGGAATTGAGTGGTCAAAGGCTTTGTATAGCAGTCTGAGAAGATAGACATTGTCCTCTACCTACCACAGAGGGTTGATAGAATAAGTCTGCTCAGCAGTCCTGAAACTTTGAATCTGACTTTTACAGGCAGAAGTATATCAGAAAAGCACCCTTATTTCATTGTCTTAGATGACTCACTTCCATTGTAGTAAAATTATGTAACTGATATTAGGAATGAAAATCCATAAACATCAAGAGAAATGTGTATCCATGATCCATAAAGCTGATTTATAAAGAAGAATTTGCCAAGAAGACTTGATTGCTTTTATTGATAGAATGGCTAAATTAGAAGATGAAAGGATCACACTAGAAGTCATAGATCTTATTTCAGTAATGCAGCTGATATATTATCTCACAAAATTTTGCTTGACAAATTAATTCAAATTAGATTGGCAGAGGAGCTGTCAGCACAGATTGAGAGCTGGATGGAGACTCATAAAGCAAAGGTAATGACAAACAGTCATGGGTAGAAATCCTGCGAGCTGCCCATGTGCGACTCAAGGAGTGATCTAGTTCTGGATTCATGGAATCTCTTAATTCCTTATTGAGAAGAAGGGCCCCATAAATGCAAGACTGATTTCCAGCCACTTAACAGATGAGTTGAGGAGGTCACTAGCAATTGAGGAGGGACATGGAGGAGGAACTGGACAGACTGAGCCTCTGTGGGTTGAAAACTCATGGAGGCTGAACTCAGTGGGGCTGCAGAACAAGCTGGGGGGTAGGTCTTGGCTGGAGTGGACAGAGGAAAGAATATGCTCATAATGGTAACTATTGCTCTGTATCAAGGTAACTGTATATTTCGATATAAAAGCACAAATCCAAGTGCCTAAAACAGGGCCAGGGAGAGAGATGAAAGGGAGTGAAATTGAATGCAAGAATTCTTCATAGTAACAAAAACAAGTAAAATCTGTTAATATGGGTGGCTCTTACATCATGGTGTTGAATAAAAGTAGTTAGACCCGAAAGAAGATATTCAATAAGAGTTCATATCCAGAGACAAAGAACAAAGGGGAGAGACCGGGCGTGCAGGGGATTGCGTCCCCTGCACCGGCATTTTGCAGCAGGGACCTTTCTTGCTGGAGACTGTGTGAACCCAGCAGAAGGCTCACCGAGGAGACAGAGGTAAGCTGGGAGGCTTGCCCATGCCGGGCGCCTTCTAGCCTGCAGTTCCAGCCCAGAGGAGAGCAGCACCCACCACTGGGGCAGACCGGGCGTGCAGGGGAGCACGTTCCCGCATCGCCATTTTGCAGCAGGGACTTTTCTTTGCTGGAGACTTGTGAACCCAGCAGAAGTTCCCCAGAGGAGCCAGTGGTGAGCTGGGAAGGTCGCCCAAGATGCCGGCCAGTACCAGCAACACAGTGTCACAAGGAATACGGCAAATTAGAAAACAGGCAGTAGGGAGGAGAAGAACCACATGCAACCCAGCAACTCCTCAGCAAAAAAGCACACCGCAAAAAGAAAACCATCTACCAGATTGCAACGACAGTAACTTGGAAGAACTTCTGAGCCTTCCAGATAGAGAATTTAAAATTGCTGTGATTAAAAAACTGACAGAAGTCATAAAGGAAGACAATGATAAGGGGAAAATAATTAATGACCAGAAGAATGAAATTGAGTCCCTAAAGAGGGAAATAAAAGAAATGCAGGCGATCAAAGAATTAATGGAGACGCTAAAGAACTCTGGGAAAAGCAATGAAAGCAGAATAGATGAAATGGAAGAACGAATAAGTACTCTTGAAGACACAGAAATAAAAAGAACTAAAACAGAAAAGGAAGGAGAAGTACGGAGGAAAAAGACCGAAGAAAGACTTCGGGAACTATCTGACTCCATGAGGAAAGGAAATATAAGAGTTATAGGAATCCCAGAAGGAGAGGAGAGAGATGTAGGAACAGAGAAAATATTCAAGGATATAATTGAAGAGAACTTCCCAAACGCGAAGAAGGAGCTGAAAATTGATATACAAGAAGCAAGAAGAACACCAAACTTCAATGACGAAAGGAAAAATACAGCAAGACACATAATAGTAAAGCTCCCAAGAATCCAAGACAAGGAAAAAATAATGAAACTAACAAGAGGGAAGAAACAGATAACATTCAAAGGGAAACCAATCAGACTGACATCAGACTTTTCTGAAGAAACACTACGGGCAAGGAGAGAGTGGAGGGACATAGTCAACAGACTCCAAGAAAGCAGATGCCAACCAAGAATACTCTATCCTGCAAAGCTCTCCTTCCTCTTTGAAGAAAGAATAAGGACCTTCCCAGACAAACAGAAACTCTGGAATTTTATTACGACTAAACCCCCACTCCAAAAAATACTACAAGGAGTCCTAAAGCCAGAACCTCAGAGGGACGAAAAGAAGGCCAAAGAAAGTTATTAAAAGAATAAATAAATAAAATCAAAGGAAAGACAAACACAATGGCAAATACAGATGCTAACATATCAATACTAACTCTAAATGTAAATGGACTAAACTCTTCAATAAAAAGACACAGAGTTGCAGGCTGGATTAAGAAACAAAACCCAACCTTTTGCTGTCTCCAGGAAACACATTTAGCTGCAAAAGATAAAAATAGACTCAAAGTTAAAGGATGGAAAACAATTCTACAAGCAAATGGACCAAAAAAGAAGGCAGGAACAGCTATACTCATATCAGATAAAACAGATTTCAAACTTAAAAAGATAAAAACAGACCCCAGTGGTCATTACATTATGATCAAGGGGACAATACTTCAAGAAGAAATAACACTCATTAACATATATTCACCAAACGAAGGAGCACCAAAATATATCAGACAACTATTGGCATCTCTGAAAACAGACATCAGAGAAAACACATACGTAGTGGGAGACTTCAACACACCACTATCAACAATGGATAGATCAACAAGACAAAAAATAAGTAAAGACACTAAAGCTCTAAATAAGGATCTAGAGTGCTTGGGCTTAACAGACATATATAGAACACTAAACCCAAAAAAATCTGAGTATACATTTTTCTCAAGCGCACACGGATCATTCTCTAGGATCGATCATATACTGGGGCACAAGACAAATATCAACAGATACACCAAGATTGAAATCATACCAACCATCTTTTCTGACCATGAAGGCATCAAACTAGAAATAAACCATAAAAAGAAGGCAAGGTACTCTCCTACATCGTGGAGATTGAAACCCACACTACTGGAAGTCCACTGGACTAACGAGGAGATAAAAGAAGAAATTAAAAAATTCTTTGAATTGAATGACAAGGAGGACACCAATTTCCTAAATGTATGGGATGCAGCAAAAGCAGTAATAAGAGGAAAATATATAGCAATAGATGCTCACATCAAGAAACAAGAAAGAACTCAAAGAAACAACCTAATCTCGAAGCTCAAAGATCTAGAGAAAGAACAACAAAAAAAAACCCCAAAACCAGTAGAAGAAAAGAAATAATAAACCCAAAGCAGAAATAAATGAAATTGAAACTAAAAAAACAATCCAAAAGATCAATGAAACCAAGAGCTGGTTCTTCGAAAAAATAAATAAAATAGATAAACACCTAGCCAGGCTCACAAGGGCAAAAAGGGAGAAATAAATAGGATAATAAATGAAAGAGGAGACATCACAACGGACACAGCAGAAATCAAAAGAATAATCAGTAACTACTATGAACAGTTATATGGAAACAAGTTCAACAATCTAGAGGAGATGGACAAATTCCTACAACTCTACAATCACCCAAAGCTAGATAAAGAAGAAATAGAACACCTAAACAGACCAATTACAATTAGCGAAATTGAAATGGTAATCAAAAACCTCCCCTGTTGGCGAGGATGTGGAGAAAAAGGAACTCTTGTGCACTGTTGGTGGGAGTGCAAAGTGGTCCAACCACTATGGAGAGCTGTGTGGAGATTCCTCAACCTACTAAACATAGAGCTTCCATATGATCCAGCAATTCCACTCCTAGGTATTTACCCAAAGGACACAGAAACATCAATTCCAAAGAGCACCTGCACTCCTATGTTTATAGCAGCACTGTTTACAATAGCTAAGCTTTGGAAACAACCCAAATGCCCAAAAATAGATGACTGGATCAAGAAGATGTGGTACATATATACCATGGAATATTACTCAGCATTCAAAAAAGATAAACACATGCAATTTGCAGCAACATGGATGGCGCTGGAAGGGATCATGCTCAGCGAAATAAGCCAAAAAGAAAAAGAAAAATACCGGGATGGTCTCACTCATAGCAGGAATCTAGAAAACTAAATAAGGGACCAGGAAAATGAATATAAGAAAGTGAAAATCAAAATCAACAAAAAATATGAACCAGAGACACTTTTTTGGGGGTGGGGGGGCGGGAGGGGAAGGATTGGGGTCAGAATGGGGCATTTGCAATTGTATGGGGGAATATAAAAATAAAATTTAATATTTAAAAAAAAAATAAAAATGAAGCTTGACTCTAAAAAAAAAAAAAAAAAAAAAAAAACCTCCCCAAAAACAAAAGCCCAGGACCTGATGGATTTACAATGAATTCTACCAAATATTCAGAGACGAATGGTGTGCCTATCCTTCACAAACTCTTCCAAAAAATTGAGAAGGAAGGGACAATACCAAACACGTTCTATGAAGCCAACATTACACTAATACCAAACCCGAACAAGGACAACACAAAAAAAGGAAAAACTACAGGCCAATCTCCCTAATGAACACTGATGCAAAAATCCTTAATAAAATTTTAGCTATCAGAATCCAACAATGTATCCATAAGATAATTCACCACGACCAAGTAGGATTCATTCCAGGGACACAAGTATGGTTTAACATCCGAAATCAATCAATGTTATCCACACATCAACAAAAAAGAAATATACAAAAACCATATGATAATATCAATAGATGCTGAGAAGCTTTCGACAAAGTGCAACACCCATTCATGATAAAAGCCCTTGAAATTCTTGGATACAAGGAACATACCTCAACATCATAAAGGCCATCTATGACAAGCCAACAGCCAGTATAATTCTCAATGGTGAAAAGCTGAAAGCAATTCCATTAAGATCTGGAACAAGACAAGGATGCCCACTCTCACACTGCTTTTCAATAAATACTGGAAGTCCTAGCCAGAGCAATAAGACAGAGAAAAGACATCCAAGGAATCCAAATAGGAAAAGAAGAAGTCAAACTATCACTATTTGCAGATGATCTTATGATATTTATACTTAGAGACCCCCAAAAACTCCACAGAAAAACTAATTCAACTCATCAGTCAGTTCAGTAAAGTGGGCAGGATACAAAAATCAACACGCAAAAGTCAGTAGCCTTCCTATACACAAACATAAATCTGAAGAAGAAGAAATCAAAAAAACCATCCCTTTTGTTATTGAAACAAAAAAAATCAAATATCTGGGAATAAATATAACAAAAGAGGTAAAGGACCTATACACAGAAAACTATAAAACACTGTTAAAAGAAATAGAAGAAGACACAAAGAAATGGAAAGACATCCCCGCTCATGGATTGGCAGAATAAACATTATTAAAATGGCCATCCTTCCAAAGCAATATACAGATTCAATGCTATTCCAATCAAATTTCAATGTCATTCTTCAAAGAAATAGAACAATTATTGATGAAATTCATATGGAATCATAAAAAACCCCAAATAGCCAAAGCTCTCCTGAAAAAAAAAGAGGGAATGGAGCATCACACTCCCAGACTTCAAACTCTACTACAAAGCATAATCATCAAAACTGCATGGTATTGGCACAAGAACAGACATACAGACCAATGGAATCGAATAGAAAATCCAGAAATAAACCCACAGATTTATGGTCAACTAATCTTTGACAAAGGAGCAAAGACTATGCATGGAGCAAAGAAAGTTGTTCAATAATGGTGCTGGGAAAACTGGGTCGCTACATGCAAAAGAATGAAGCTTGACCACTACCTTCACCATACACAAAAATTAACTCAAATGGATTAAAGAACTAGACATAAGACCTGAAACCATAAAATATATAGAAGGAAATTATGGCGAAACACTATGTGTTTGCACATCAAAGACATCTTTACAGACACATCACCCAAAGCAGTGATAGTGAAGGCAAAGATAAACAGCTGGGACTACATCAAATTAAAGAGCTTCTGCACAGCAAAAGAGACAATAACAAAAACAAAGAGAAACCCCACCAACTGGGAGAACATTTTTGCACCCAACACTAATGATAAAGGACTGATCACAAAAATCTGCAAAGAGCTGACGAGACTCAACAACAACAAAGGAAAATAATCCAGTCAAAAAATGGGCAGAAGAGCTAAAAAGAAACTTCTCTGAAGAGGAAATGCAAATGGCCAAACAGGCATATGAAAAAATGTTCAACATCACTTGTCATCAGGGAAATGCACATCAAAACTACCATGAGATACCATCTCACACCAGTGAGAATGGCACATATTAAAAAAAATTAGCAACAACAAATGTTGGCGAGGGTGTGGAGAAAAAGGAACTCTTGTGCACTGTTGGTGGGAGTGCAAACTGGTCCAACCACTATGGAGAGCTGTGTGGAGATTTCTGGGACCTACTAAACATAGAGCTTCCATATGATCCAGCAATTCCACTCCTAGGTATTTACCCAAAGGACACAGAAACATTCAATTCCAAAGAACACCTGCACCCCTATTTTATGGCAGCACTATTTACAATAGCTGAGCTTTGGAAACAACCCAAATGCCCAAAAATAGATGACTGGATCAAGATGATGTGGTACATATATACCATGGAATATTACTCAGCATTCAAAAAAAGATAAATACATGCAATTTGCAGCAACAGGATGGCGCTGGAAGGGATCATGCTCAGTGAAATAAGCCAGAAAGAAAATGAAAAAATACCGGATGGTCTCACTCATAGCAGGAATCTAGAAAACTTAAATAAGGGGACCAGGAAAATGCATAACTATAAGAAAGTGAAAATCAAAAATCAACAAAACTCTATGAAACCAGAGACACTTTGGGGGGGTGGGTGGAGGGAGGGGAGGTATTGGGGTCAAAATGGGTGGGTTGAAATTTGTATGGGGAATATAAAAATAAAATTTATTATAAAAAAAAAGAACAAAGGGGAAAAAAGAACACAAAAGCAAAATAACAAAGAAGGGGAAATGGGGGAAAATTACACACACACACACACCACACACCACAATTCAAAACTGAAACCTGAAATAAAAAATTAAAATAATATAGAAAAAAAAAGAGTTCATATCCACATAGCTCTCTAAACAGGCAAAA